>NC_084732.1:82961175-83008675 GCF_033978785.1 Entelurus aequoreus
TCATAAGTTTTTTTTTTACCTTCAGGAGACAAAAGGCTGACTTTCGTGTCCTTTAAGTAAGTTTTTTCTGTGTTTGGCCATGTTGTTGTGATACTACATTTTTCATAATCTTTCATGGTAAATTTTTAATTTCAATGTCTAATTCTTTCACGGGTGCACAACTTATTATCTTATTCAACAGTACCCCAAAGTTAAACAAGACATGTTGTAAAAGTCCTATATTTTTCAAAGGGAATTAAAACATTGTGGATTAATTTTTTTTAAACTTTTTTTTTCTTTAGTCCCATGCTTTGTCCAAATATCTCAATCAGCCCTTCAGCCGTAAACAAAAATACCAAACATGTAATGTTTTTTTTAATACTTAAACCTATGACAATATCTGATTAAAAGGTCTTAAAAGGGGTTAAAAAAACCATTACATTTTTGAATCCAAAATATTTTTACACTTAGGCTTTTATGTCCTGTTTGGCTTTGGGAAAATAATTAAAGACTTGAATTTCCCCAAAGGGTAACAGGGTTTGTTTTTTCACATACAGTAAATGAAAAAAACGTTTCGCAGCTTACATGTTCTTGCTTCTGGATCATTCCATAGCACACCTGTGGCGTGCTAAAAATAGGTTTAATTGTCTCGATCGCGATTCTCATTGCCCAAAAAGGTTGTGGTTAGTTGTGTGCTGCGTCATGTTCACAACATAACAAAACATTACAGGTTGAAGCATCATGCCATGAATGTGCATTAAAAATGTCTCCATGGTGACACGCAAAATCCTAATAGACTTTTTTTTCTACAAATAAAACACTTCCTTGTGGTCTACATAACATGTAATGGTGGTTCTTTAGTCAAAATGTTGCATGGATTATGTTTTACAGTCCGCATTCTAATGACAGATAAAAGTTAGAACTATACGTTACTTTGTGTTAGAAATGGCAACAGCGGAGGATGCATGTGCATGTACGAGCCAGTCTGCCCCACAACAAGAGGACAGCGAAAAAGAATGAGCTTATTGACTACAACGTCGGACCACAATAGAGAACCCGAGTAAAACCCCTTTGAGTAAATTTCTACCATATAAGGAGATATCTGCTGATGTCACAATTGGAAACAATGTCATAATTGGGGAAAATTCCAAACGGCTCGTTTGGAGGAAGTATGATGGAAGGCGAGATTGTTTTATAAATATCTCCGCCATGCCTCCATGGTTTGATTTCAAATTTTTGGGACTTTTGCAGATTCCAAATACGCAAAAACAGTAAAGAATATTTGGTTTTGCATAATAAGCCCCCTTTAAATAGGGCAGTCTGTGGTATTTTTGCAGTTTTTATCAATTGCATGCAACACGCCCACTAATAGTACCGTATTTTCCGGACCATAGGGCGCACCGGATTATAAGGCGCACTGCCGATGAATAGTCTATTTTTTATCTTTTTTCATACATAAGGCACATCGGGTTGTAAGGCGCATCAGAGGAGTCATATTATAATTGTTTTTTTCTAAATTAAAAACACTTCCTTGTGGTCTACATAACATGTAATGGTGGTTCTTTGGTCAAAATGTTGCATAGATGATGTTTTACAGATGATCTTCAAGCCGCTTTCTGACAGTCGCTTCCGGATGCGCCGTTTTGTGGGCGGTCTTATTTACGTGGCTCACCTTCGGCAGTGGCTTTGTTGTAGCGTGCAAGGACGGCAGTGGAAGAAGTGTCAGAAGATGGAGCTAACTGTTTTAATGACATTCAGACTTTACTTAAATCAATAACAGAGCAGCATCTCCTCATCCGCAAACAACAACACCGGAAATGTGTCCCGTGAAAAACCGTCCGACCAGAACTCTAATAACTAAAGTTCCTTGGGTGAATAATGTAAACTCACTATACCGGTATGTTTTAACGCTTTCATGACGAGTTTACTGACAGATATAAGTAAGAACTTTACACTACTTTCTATTAGAAATGGCAACAGCGGAGGATGAATGTTCCATAACAAGAAGATAGAGAAAAAGAAGAAGCTTATCGACTACGGCGTCGGCACGGACTACAAAGGCGGACGGGCGCAATTTTTCAGGATTCATGCAGATCCCAAATACAGATAAGCAGGTACCAGAAGGTAAGAAAAGTTGCTTTTGCATGATATTGCGAAACAAAACGCCAGATAATATGTCTTACCTTATACACACACCATAATAATACTCGCATGTTGAAGCACATCAAACGGTGCAGCCTACACTTATCTGTTATGTTTGACTGCCATCCACTGGTCACATTTATCATTACACCATGTACCAAACAAAATTGCTTCGAGGTGGGTAAGCTCAACCAAACTTATTGTCATGATCCATTACCCGGGTCATGGCATGATTTATGTTTGGTAGTTTTTCTGTTTTAGTCTGTTTCCTGGGTGCACCCTCTTTCCCTGTTTTCTGTTGGTTTCCATGGGCACTGATTCTCCTCACCTGTCTTAGTTTTGCAATTAGTGTTCCCACCAGGTGTTTTGGTTAATCACTCCCCTTTATAGTTTCCTGTCACTCAGCAGTAGTTGCTGGGTCAATGTTTGCTATAGGCAACAGTTACGTTCTCCTGTTTTTTCTCCTCGCTCTAGTGATTTTGTACACACTAGCATTCCTCGTTTTTCACCCTTGGTGACATTTTGTGTTTTTTTAGCTCCAGGCTTGCTAGTAACCTCAGTTTTCTATTTTTGTCCTGCGTTTAATTGATTAAAAAACCTTAATCTTACCTGCACGCTCCTCCTGCTTGTCTCCTGCCTTGGAAGGAATGCTACCAGCGCAGCAATGCGCCCCCCCAACACGTAACACTTATTCCTTACATTAGGCGCACCGGGTTATAAGGCGCACTGTCGAGTTTTGAGAAAACAAATAGGATTTTAAGTGCGCTTTATAGTTCGGAAAATTCTACACTCTGCACATGCTGTTTAGCACTTGCATCTTAGAAGATTATGCCCTCTGTTGGTAAAATTAATAGTTTAATTTTTTTTGTAAAAGTCCACAAAGTGTAAATTAGAGTTAGATTATCAAATCTTAAAGACTATTAACACCGATCAGACCCAACCAACCTTGCTGAGAGTATTTCAGAATGCTTTTTTCCTTTAAAACGAACTAGAAGAGGAGTGTGTGTGTGTGCAAGGGGAAGCAGTGTTGGGAAAAGGGATAGTGCTCTAAGAAAGGAAAATAGGTTAGTAACCTAAAAGGGTTGTTAGGCTGCTTTCTTTTCTTTTCGTTAGCAGGGTGCACTAATCTTACCTCGTAGACCTGCCACATGAAGCGAAGCAAATGAAGACAGAGAGACAAAACAGCACATGTTCACGTGGGCGTGTCGGGTGTGTTGTGAAGAAACATGCACAGCACGCACGACAGGTGGAAAGCAGATTGGACGTTCTGGCAGCTACAATGCAAGCACCGTGACATTAAAGGGCTTTTTTCGGGCCATTATGAACTCTATGCACTCAGCATTTCACCGGGCATGAGCACCTGCATGGTGCTAAGCTCACTACAAACACACAGATATAGGGGGCGGGGGGCGGTTTGTTATCACAGTCACCTAAAGCTGGAAACTCGACACATGTTTTAACACCGCCAGCACAAAGCAGCAGGGAGCTCCGCCTACATCGGGACCAGGGTCTGACCACACAGCTCGCTAACACCACACAGAAAGGATGCATTTAGAGATCGCATACATCTTCGTCTCTCATTTGTCCTCCGGCGCACAAGAATTTCTTCAGGTAATAAAAAAAGGGAGAATTATTATCTCAAGTCTTGTTATTTTTTTATCCTGGTTAATCCTCATTAATAATGAACTTGTGACTGATAAAAACTACTACTACATAATGAGCATTATAGTCATTTGCTGGCCAAAAATATTTTCTGATGTCTACAGTTTTTTATTAGTTGGTGCATAATAGGGGTGTGCCGATACAATTTTTTCGCCATACACTGCAAAAACTGAAATGTAAGTAAAATTAAATATCTCAAATAAGGGTGATATTTGCTTATTTTCTGTCTGATAACATACATTTTCTCACTAAGCAGATTTTATGTTAGAGTGTTTTACTTGTTTTAAGGCTTTTGGTCCTAAATGATCTCAGTAAGATATTACAGCTTGTTGCTGAGATTTTATGACCTATATTGAGTAAAACATGCTTGAAACTAGAATATCAACTGTTGCAAAGCTGTGTCATTAACACTCACAAGTATAAAACTACTTTTTTAAAGTAATAATTTCTTATTTCAAGCATGAAAAAAAAAGAATCATGACTTTGACACAATTGTGTCTCATATTAAAACAGATGACAGCCAAATGGACTTTGCTGTTTTATTTTCAATGAAACAATAGAAAATACGTACTCATATAGTAGTACAGTTGTTATTAGTGAGAATATACTTATTTTAAGGTATTTTTGGGTTCCTTGAGGTTAGCTGATTGTACTTGTCTTGGAAAGTCTTCACAAGACACATTTTCTTGTTCTATTGGCAGATAATTTTGCTTAATTCAAATAAAATACCCCTAATTTTTGTATTTTTTTTTCTTGTTTTTGAACACTGACTTTTTGCTGTGTATACGATACCGATATTGGAGCCTTGAATTTTGTTCGATATCGGGTCATATAATACATACTTATACCTAGGGATGATGTTTGATAAGAAATTATCGAGTTCGAGCCCAATATCGAATCCTCTTATCGAACCGATTCCTTATCGATTCTCTTATCGAATCCAGATAGGTTGTTGTATATGAAAAAAAAGCCACGATATTTTGTTCAACAAAAGCTCACATTTATTTTATAAGAAAAAAATAAAATAAAATAAATAAATAAATATTGACTGTTGTTACCCCCCTAAAAAAATCTAATAAATATTGACTGTTGTTACCCAAAGTATATTAAGTGGGATTTTTCAGAAAAACAAATATATACAGTAACACAAAAACAACCTGTCTCTGTGATCACTATAGGTGTATAAATAATAATATAGTGTTAAATAAAATCAGTCCCTTGGGCACGAAACTGAAAATAATACAGCTCTCCAAAAAGTGCACTTCTGTGTTTGCTGTTGTTGTTTTTTGTCTCTCTGTCTAATCCATGGAATCGGTTCTTTTCTTATCGAACGGTTCTTTTCTTATCGAACAACCGGGAGAACCGGTTTCGAACATCATCCCTACTTATACCTATTTTGTAGTGTAGAATGTAAGAAAAGGCTTAATTAAGTGATATGTTGTTGTGATGATGTGGGCTCTGCATGCCGGAGTCTCGTTTGCAAATATGCCTTCATTTCAGTTTGTCCGAGGTGTGTCTGCCAGTCAGGAAGTAGTCTTTGCTTTTAAGTTTAGAGTGCCAGTCTTTTTGTTGTTGTTGAGCCCTATAAAGGCACCTAACAAATTGATCCGACTCCGATACCTGGGGAAGACGATTTGATTCAGAATCAATTCTCGATTCAACACGATTCCCGATTCAAACCAATGTATTAATTTGGTATGATAATTATAAGGAAACTGGTTACAAGTTAGAAAAGCTCCTTCTGCTTACATGGAGATGGCCTAAAAATGTATTTAAAAAAAAAAATTCTTATATACAGTATATACAAAATGTATCTATTGAACTATTTATTTTAGTCGATTTTTTAAAATTATGAATTTATTTAAAATTAAGATAAGAATCAAGATTTGGATGTGAATCGATTTTTTTTGTGCACCTATTTATACTTTTAAGTATTGCAATTATTATATATCAGCTGTCTGATCGTAACGTGTTTCTTAGTGCACCAAATTTGGAGGTGTTGAAATCGCCATGTAAAGGCACTAATGCTAATTAGTAGCATGTAAATGGAGAATGTCATGTAAATTAGCATGGAGCTAGCACATTTGTTTAAATGCATTTCTTTAACGTTGGAACGTTACCGAGATGTTATTTTGTATCTCATGTAAGTTATATTAACATACTTTATTTCTGAATGTTTCGCTTTACATTGTTTTGAATTAAAGACTATTAAAAAACTCTCAAATGGAGACAACCTGTCATCTGTCTACCAAGAAGAGATGATAGTGGGAGAACAGACTGCTTGTATTGGACGTTTTAGATGCTGGCCGATATAATCTAATACCTATTTTTGCTGATGTCGGACAGACATCGGATATCAGTATCAGATCGGTACACCCCTAGCAGATACTATAAAAGAGTAGTTCTTCAAATTGTTGTCAATTTGTCAGGTTAAGCCTCCAAATGTTGACCTGCAAATGACTAAAACACTTGCTATACAATCTAAATCTAAATTAGCTTTCACCTTTTCCCCAGATAAAGATGTCTGAAGATGAGACGAAACATGCAAGTTCAACACAAAAGACAAAAATAACATGATTTGTCCATCAGGCTGCTTGTCTGTAACTAATCGCACACTCAAGTTTGTTAGATCCATTTGTGTGTGATATCCTACCCAATTTTTTTTGTTTTTCTTCTTATTTTTAGCATCTACGTCCATGTTGGAGCCCACACTGGAGTGGCTGGTGGCGCTGGCCACACTGCTGACACTGTCGGAGGAGTGCTGCCTCCTGATGCGCAGGTCTGGCTGATGATGCTGCTGCTGCTGCTGATGGTGGAGGCTGCCGTTACTCCCTGCTGAAAGACAGACACAATTGATTAGGGTAGGTTTATGCACACAGATTTCGGCACCGTTTTGACGCCATACACTGCAAAAACTGAAATCTAAGTAAGATTAAATATCTCAAATAAGGGTGATATTTGCTTATTTTCTGTCTGATAAGATAATTCTTCTCACTAAGCAGATTTGATGTTGTTTTATGAGTCTTTTACTTGTTCTAAGGGTTTTGGTCCTAAATTATCTCAGTAAGATATTACAGCTTGTTGCTAAGATTTGATGACCTATATTGAGTAAAACATGCTTGAAACTAGAATATCAACTGTTGCAAAGCTGTGTCGTCAACACTCACAAGTATAAAACTACTTTTTCAAAGTAATAATTTCTTATTTCAAGCATGAAAAAAAAAAAAAATCATGATTTTGACAAAATTGTGTCTCATAATTAAAACAGATGACAGCAAAATGGACTTTGCTGTTTTATTTTCAATGAAACAATAGAAAATTACGTACTCATATAGTAGTACAGTTGGTACAGTACAGTAAACTGACAGTTAATATTTAAACATTTAACATGTGACATTTCTAACAATTTTGAACAGAGATAGTTCATGCACATTTAGATAAATTCTTCAAAATTACACTTTAAAAAAATTTGGCCGGGGGCCGGGCTGAATATATGTGCACTAATTGACTGAAAGAGCACGCACTTGGCGCGATGATGTCATGTTATAGATGGAAAAATGCATTTTTAGACCATATGATTTGCCTGACTAGGAGACCCCGAGAGTAACAAGCGGTTGCCTTGTTGCCTTTCCATTAAGAACAATAAATTAGTTTTTAGTATGAGTTTGCTGGTTTCAACAAATGTAATGCCGAGCGCATATCATTATGTCAAGATAATGGCATTAGCATTTACTTAATTTAAGAATATTTTTCAACATATTGAGCAAAAAGGTCTCTTTTTTTTTTCTACCAAGAAAAGTGCACTTGTTATTAGTGAGAATATACTTATTTTAAGGTATTTTTGGGTTCATTGAGGTTAGCTAATCTGACTTGTTTTGGAAAGTCTGGACAAGCCAAATTTTCTTGTTCTATTGGCAGATAATTTTGCTTAGTTCAAATAAAATACCCCTAATTTTTGTATTTTCTTATTCAGCCTGTTGTTCACTATTCTTTATTTATTTTAAATTGCCTTTCAAATGTCTATTCTTGTTGTTGGATTTTCTCAAATACATTTCCCCAAAAAATGCGACTTATACTCTAGTGCGACTTATAAGTGTTTTTTTCCTTCTTTATTATGCATTTTATCTTTTATCTAAACTTAAAAGCAAAGACTACTTCCTGACTATGGCAGACACACCTCGGACAAACTGAAATGAAGGCATATTTGCAAATGAGACTCCGGCATGCAGAACCCACATTATCACAACAACATATCACTTAAATAAGCCTTTTCTAACATTCTACACTACAAAATAGGTATAAGTATGTATTATATGAGCCGATATCGGACAAAAGTCAAGGCCAATATCGGTATCGTATACACTGCAAAAAGTCAGTGTTCAAAAACAAGGAAAAAAAATACAAAAATTAGGGGTATTTTATTTGAACTAAGCAAAATGATCTGCCAATAGAACAAGAAAATTTGGCTTGTCAAGACTTTCCAAAACAAGTAAAATTAGCTAACCTCAAGGAACCCAAAAATACCTTAAAATAAGTATATTCTCACTAATAGCAACTGTACTACTATATGAGTACGTATTTTCTATTGTTTCATTGAAAATAAAACAGCAAAGTCCATTTGGCTGTCATCTGTTTTAATATGAGACACAATTGTGTCAAAGTCATGATTCTTCTTTTTCATGCATTTACTTAATTTAAGAATATTTTTCAACATATTGAGCAAAAAGGTCTCTTTTTTTTTTTCTACCAAGAAAAGTGCACTTGTTATTAGTGAGAATATACTTATTTTAAGGTATTTTTGGGTTCATTGAGGTTAGCTAATTTGACCCTGTTTTGGAAAGTCTGGACAAGCCAAATTTTCTTGTTCTATTGGCAGATAATTTTGCTTAGTTCAAATAAAATACCCCTAATTTTTGTATTTTCTTATTCAGCCTGTTGTTCACTATTCTTTATTTATTTTAAATTGCCTTTCAAATGTCTATTCTTGTTGTTGGATTTTCTCAAATACATTTCCCCAAAAAATGCGACTTATACTCTAGAGCGACTTATAAGTGTTTTTTTCCTTCTTTATTATGCATTTTCGGCCGGTGCGATTTATACTCCGGAGCGATTTATAATCCGAAAAATATGGTAATATCATCATCATACAGAGGTTTGTATGTACCTGTCTTGTCCATTTTAGGCGTGAGCTCAGGTGTGTTGATGACACCATTGATAGCGGCCTGAGCGACAGCGTTCTGCTTCTTCAGCAGCTCAATAGTCTTCCTCAGCTCATTCAGCTCAGAGTCCTGACACAGGGATGCAAAAATCACGTATGAGAATATATGTATACGAATAACTCTTTCCTCTGCTGGACCTCTCTCACCTTCTGCTCAGCAGTTAAAGTGAGACTCTTCAGCCTGATGGTCATGTTGTCCAGACTCTGCTCAAACGCTGCCACCAGGTGAGCCTGCAAAACACAACCTTCAACTTCGACTCGGCAAAAAATAGCAACATTCAGAAATATAGGGACCAAGCATCATGATGTATTTGGCAGCAGAGGCTCAGTCTGTATCGGACTTGCATCTCAAGAGATGGCAGTTCTTAAGCTTTGTCAGGATACTGTAAACTATAATTTGTACATTCATACATCACAATAACAATATAATTTACTTTACATTATTTGGCATATAAATAACAATAGAACCATTTCAAAACAGGTTATAAAGGCTCCTAAATAAGCTGCTGATGTATGCAGGGACATATTGCATAATTTTCTCAAAACTATTATTTATCTACTTCAAGAATGTGCTGTTAATATCTGGTTACTTTTTGCTGTAACGTGTTTCTACCTACACTTTTTAAAAAACTGAGTACTTAATCTTCTGTCGTTTGGATAATTGACATTAGTTTTGGGCAATACTATAAATTTGAAGTAGTTTGAGGCGCACAATAGGTCATACTTAAAATTTTCAGGATCATTAAACTATTACATTTTGATCAAAATTGTAATACTGCAATATCATACAGTGTTCCAACGATTTCCTTATTCCTTTTTAACACATATACAATGTATAATAAAGCCACTAGTATAAAATAATTAGACAACAGCAAAATATACTAGTGGCTCTTATTTACTGAGTTCGTACACAATACCTAAACATAAAAAAAGATTTTGTAATAATAAAAATGATCTAATCCCTGTAGTATCGGCCATAGACCAATAGTATACTTAGTAACCCGCCTACTCTTGTTTACATTCCAACTAACTATGCTTTTTTTGCATCCTCCTGCGGTGTGTAGTGTTTGTCCTCTAGTCCTCTAGTGATAATGGTACTTGTAAGAAACATAGTTTATTTGCTGCCATTGAGGCCAGGAGTAGTGATTTAGACGCTGCACTGTGAAGGGACATTAGCCACTAGCGAGGACGCCGCATTGTGTTTAGGATGACTTTGTTGGCTTGTCGCTGTCAAATTTTCCAGACACAGCTATAACGTGTCATCAATGTGCATTATCATGAAAGCTCTATCGTCTGGTCGTGGTCAAAAGTTTAAATACACTTGTGAAGGACATAATGTCATGGCTGTCTTGAGTTTCCAATAATTTGTACAACTCTTATTTTTTTTGTGTTAGAGTGATTGGAGCACATACTTGTTGGTCACAAAAACATTCATGAAGTTTGGTTCTTTTATGAATTTATTATGGGTCTACTGAAAATGTGACCAAATCTGCTGGGTCATGACATTATGTTCTTTAGACTTAGACTTCCTTTTTATTGTCATTCAAATTTGAACTTTACAGCACAGATAAGAACGAAATTTCGTTACATAAACTCATGGTAGTGCAGGATAAAAAAGCAATAAGGTGCATGTATAAATAAATAAATATATATAAATAATATATAAATATATATATAAAATAAATAAATATATATAACTATATATAAATAAGTAAATAGATTACTGTACAGATAAATATATTGCACTTTTTCACATGCGTCCACGTTTATGGATGTATGTTATATTGTCTTTTTTATTCCAGAGAGTTAATCCATTTTGGGGGGAGTTGTTTACAAGTGTATGTAAACTTTTGACCACGACTGTATATCATTTATATCGTGCAACCCTACTGTATCGTATCGTCACTCAAGGAACGCGACACTAGACTGAGCCTAGTCTATAAAATCCGCTACACCTCCCTGATACCGAAGTACCCGTTTGTACATGTCAAACTACTTCCATAACGTAAATGACCGCCATAACCACAACACCAAGAAGGAGCTCCACAAACCACATTAAACCCAGATTCCGATCTAACAGAGGTCTTAACTCATTCTCCTTCTATGCCACATCAATATGGAATGCACTCCCAACAGGTGTAAAAGAAAGTGCATCTCTATCCTCCTTCAAAACCGCATTAAAAGAACACCTCCAGTCAACTTCAACCCCTGACTAACACCCTCCCCCCTCCACATCCCACCTCCCCGGATTGTAAATAATCAAATGTATATACTTGTTCTTATGCTTTCTGAACTCACTATGTGCACTGCTCGCTGTATATATCCTACCAAGTCAGACTTACACTGTTTCAATGTCCATTTCTCAGATGATGCAATTGTTGATGACTGAAGTGCTGATATCAACCAAACCTAACCCCCCCGCCCCAACCCCCCGGATTGTCAATAATGTAAATAATTCAATGTATATACTCTGATGATTAACTTGTGTGATGTCTGTATTATACTGATAGTATATATTTGTACCATGAATTGATTTACGTGGACCTTAAACAAGTTGAAAAACTTATTCGGGTGTTACCATTTAGTGGTCAATTGTACGGAATATGTACTGTACTGTGCAATATACTAATAAAAGTTTCAATCAATCAATCCCGTATCTTAAAGTCAGTGCCAATGCCAAGCCCTATTCTTTACCGTTGCAAGGCCATCATTTAAGGAGCTGTTTAACTTGGTTCACACTCAGGGGTGCCCTCTTGGGTGAGGGGTAGATTGAAAGAGGAAACGTGTGTGAGACAGTCGAGCAAGATGCTGATAGATGTGTGATTCAAGGTGGGATGGTCTCCGCAACAGAGATCCTCTGAGAGTTTTGGCTTCAGGGCTCTAAGGTGTGTCACTTTGTCTGTGGGCATGTGCAGTGAAATCATACATTTGAACAAAGAACTTCCGTTATCACCCTGCACTCCCTCCCAAAAATCCCTCGCCAGATGGACTGTATTCTGTCTGTGTTCTTCGCCCCACAGAGACACGTCCAGGAGTCAAAAGCCGTAAATCTTTCGGGCATATCTGGGACAGCTGCTTGCTCGGCAGTGTGCTGGGACATGACTCTGTGCTGTAATCTTAGACCTCTGCCTTTCCGTGCATATCTTTCATCCACAGAAGCCACTGACGTGCACGGACTCAGCCGGCTAGATAAGCGGTGAAGCACGGAGAAGCTCGTGCAAAATAGATGGTGTAAGGATTACCCCAGGAGATGCTCAAAGACATTTCCATGGCTCCACCAGATGTAAAATGACATGTTCTGGGAGCAAATATATTTTCTGCACAACCTCGCTGTCAAAACAGAGCATTGCTATCTCAACAATACGTGCAGAACAGGGGTGTCCAAACAACGGCGTCTTCAGTTAGCCCCGCGAGACGTCACGAGTTTAATAAGGTGGACAACATGAGTAAATTGGATAACTCTGCTCCCCAATTGCTCTGCGAGGCAATTACAAGACTGCAAAGTGGTACCAGATCTACCACCTGAGCAATGTCAAAAGGCAACTGTTGCGTTCCATTCCGTAGAACATCTTTTGCCCAGACTGCCTTTTCAATAAAAGGACCACAACTATGGAACTCTCTACCTGACACTTTGAAAAGTATACCTGCACTTGTCACTTTCAAAAAACAAACAAAATTGTGGCTAGTTGAGAAACAATCGTGTTCCTATGTTTAGTTTTTACTAATTGTTTTTTATCTAGTCTGCACTTTGTCTGTGTCATTATTATTGGTTTTTATCTAGTTTGCACTTTGTCTGTATTATTACTATTATCATTATTATCGACTCATCTTTGCCTTATTCTTTTTATTTTCCTATTTTAATGATGTTGGATCTGTGCTGTTGTTGTTATTGTTGGGGACAAGTGTTGTAAATTAGCTTTGGCTACAAACACTATGATGCATACATTGGAAAACTGTTTCAGATGTCTATGTTTCTGTATCCGTCTCTATTTCAAATAAACCTTTATATATATAAATTAAGTCAGTGACCATAAATTGTGATTTGAAATGAGTACAGCACAAAATCTACCTATGCGACCCAATCCAAACAACCTTCCCTAATCATGGTGCAAAAAAAAAAAAAGCAACCAACAAAAAAAGTCAACAAACATGACACAACCTGGTCAATGAACTTTGTAAAACATTCATGTATAATACATTTTTTTTTAAAAAAAATCGAAATTACACCCATTTAAATCCCTCACAATGCACAATGGGAAAAATGCAAAACACTCTCTCCACACTTATCCTTGCTTAGCGCCTTTTAGCTGCATGATATTTCTAAATGATTACAAAACTTTAAGAAGGTCATCATGTAAACAAGGTAAGAGTCAAATTTCACATACTCTTAATATCCAATTATATCAATTATTAATCATACATACATTAAAGGAATATTCTCTGTATGTAAAAGCTATATATATATATATATATATATATATATATATATATATATATATATATATATATATATATATATATATATATATATATATATATATATATATATATATATATATATGTATACTGTATGTATAAGCTACATGCTGTATATACATACTGTATATATATATATACAGTACTGGCCAAAAGTTTGGACACACCTTCTCATTCAATGTGTTTTCTTTATTTTCATGACTATTTACATTGTAGATTGTCACTGAAGGCATCAAAACTATGAATGAACACATGTGGAGTTATGTACTTAACAAAAATAGGTGAAATAACTGAAAACATGTTTTATATTCTAGTTTCTTTAAAACAGCCACCCTTTGCTCTGATTACTTTTTCGCACACTCTTAGTATTCTCTCAATGGGCTTCAAGAGGTAGTCACCTGAAATGGTTTTCACTTCACAGGTGTGCCTTATCAGGGTTGATTAGTGGAATTTCTTGCTTTATCAAGGGGTTGGGACCATCAGTTGTGTTGTGAATGACAAGGTGTGTCCAAACTTTTGGCCTGTACTGTATATATATACTATATGTATAAGCTACCTATATATATAAAAAATATATATATATATACACACGTTCAAAAGTTTGGGGTCACATTGAAATGTCCTTATTTCTTAAGGAAAAGCACTGTACTTTTCAATGAAGATAACATTAAACTAGTCTTAACTTTAAAGAAATACACTCTATACATTGCTAATGTGGTAAATGACTATTCTAGCTGCAAATGTCTGGTTTTTGGTGCAATATCTACATAGGTGTATAGAGGCCCATTTCCAGCAACTATCACTCCAGTGTTCTAATGGTACAATGTGTTTGCTCATTGGCTCAGAAGGCTAATTGATGATTAGAAAACCCTTGTGCAATCATGTTCACACATCTGAAAACACTTTAGCTCGTTACAGAAGCTACAAAACTGACCTTCCTTTGAGCAGATTGAGTTTCTGGAGCATCACATTTGTGGGGTCAAATAAACGCTCAAAATGGCCAGAAAAAGAGAACTTTCATCTGAAACTTGACAGTCTATTCTTGTTCTTAGAAATGAAGGCTATTCCACAAAATTGTTTGGGTGACCCCAAACTTTTGAACGGTAGTGTATATACAGTACATAGTTACTTTACGTTTTTTTAGCCCAATGCAGCCCCCAAGTCAAAACGACACACACTGGTAATTAGCACTGAGGCTCATTAAACACTAGTGGGATACATTGTGCGTGTTCACTCACGTTAGCGCTCAACTGTGTTGTTAGTGCGGAAACCTTCTCCTGGGAGGCATCCAGCTCCCGGCGTAACTTGCGGATCTGGGGACATAAAAAAAAAAAGGCACTTACATGAAAAACAAAAAGCCTGTAATTTGCGTGCACACACACACAGACAGACACATACAGACACACACGACCGTGGTGATAAATTAGGAAAAGTCCTGATGTGTGCAGAGATGAAACACGGCGGATGTACGAATGTGCCGGGGTGTTGCACACAGGTGTTCCGACAGGTTACATGGTCAGTCACAATGCAGACATGTCGATGTGTAACAAGATACGAGTGTGAAAACGCCCCCGAATGTTCCAACAAGTCCAACTACTGAACATGGAACATGGAAATAAAAGAAAAAAAATAGATTCCTTACCTCTGACTGAGACTTCTCCTCGTTCTATGAAAAAAGACAGTAGAAAGAGAGCGAATTATTACATAAACTTTTATTTTTTAAAACTCTCCCATGTCTTAACTCCTGTTCTACATTTCAGCTCTAAGGAAAAAAAAAAAAACCTTTTATAAACTGAAGATTGTGTGGTGTACAATGTCTGGAAAGCAGAGATGTCCCTCCTGCAGGCACTTTACCGACACATCTGTGCACCAGAGTGTGTCCTATTGTCGCCATAGTAACAATAGTAGGGAAGCAAAAGCAAAGCAAAAGCCCGCAACGTTCACAACACACCCTGACACTGTTAAGCAAAAACAAAGAAACGTGCAACACCCATATTTACGTGTATTGGACACACGTGAACATAACAAGATGGGAGATTGTGGAAATGCTTTACTTAAACTGACTGGAGCAAATAATAAAGAGCTAATAACAAATCGGTCTTAGGGAAAAAATAGGTAAGGGTCCATTTCACAGCATTGCACACCACGATTACTTTTTTGGCTTAATAATGAGACAATACATAACATTCCTATATTAAAAAATAGGGGTGCACAGATCGCGATTCTTATTCTTCCCGGCTCTAAATTGATACATCATTTTCAATCGATTTAAAAGAATAAAAAAAAAACATGTTTTTTTCCCCCATTGGGATAATTTTTCTTTTGGAACCTGTAACCTATTTTGAAAAGGTTTTGCTGTAATTATTATACCAAAAAAGACATCGGTTTGAATTGATGTACGTGTTGATTTGATAATCCGTTCTGAATCGAATGGTCACACCAGGATTCGGAATCGTATCGAATCGTTAGGTGCCCCAAAATTCACACCCCTAATAGAAAACTTTTTAGAAGTAACGATAAAGAGCTTTTAAAAGGCACAAGAAAAACTAATTAATTAATAAATTAATTCAGGCCTACCATAACCACGGTCACTATAGCTGTTGGTATAAATTATTGACGTGGTTAAAATTCTGAAGGGAACTTTGTGCAGCCCAGCTTCACCCCAACCTCCAGCGGCCCCCAGGTAAATAGTGTTGGAGACCCTTGTGATAGATCAGGCCTGGGGAATTATTTTGACTTGGGGGGGGGGCAAATTTAGACCAAAAATTGTGTATGGGGGCCGGTATATCTATTTATCTATCTATTTTATACACACACACACATATATATATATATATATATATATATATATATATATATATATATATATATATATATTAGGGATGTCCGTTGCGTTAAAATGTAATATCGGAAATTATCGGTATCGTTTTTTTTATTATCTGTATCGTTTTTTTTTGTTTTTTTATTAAATCAACATAAAAAATACAAGATACACTTACAATTAGTGCACCAACCCAAAAAACCTCCCTCCCCCCATTTCTTTCTGTTATCAATATTCTGGTTCCTACATTATATATCAATATATATCAATACAGTCTGCAAGGGATACAGTCTGTAAGCACACATGATTGTGCGTGCTGCTGGTCCACTAATAGTACTAACCTTTAACAGTTAATTTTACTCATTTTCATTAATTACTAGTTTCTATGTAACTGTTTTTATATTGTTTTACTTTCTTTTTTATTCAAGAAAATGTTTTTAATTTAGTTATCTTATTTTATTATTATTTTTAAAAAGTACCTTATCTTCACCATACATGGTTGTCCAAATTAGGCATAATAATGTGTTAATTCCACGACTGCATATATCGGTTGATATCGGTATCGGTTGATATCGGTATCGGTAATGAAAGAGTTGGACAATATCGGAATATCGGATATCGGCAAAAAGCCATATATACTGTATATATATATGTAAGATGTGAAAATCTGCTGTACAATATGTGTGCTTGGGTCCTATTTTTTGGAACACTAATACAAAAACTCACAATAATGTCTGATTGAACGCTAAAAACTTTATGACAGACCGCCTTAAAAAAACGGAATGGGGTTTTAATTGTTTCTACTGAATGAGACACCCAGAATGTACATGAAAATAAAGAATGTGGTATTTACAATATTAACTATGAACGATAAAACACTGAATATTGACAAAATATGAACGACATATTTTACAATCAAGCGAAACGCAACAAAAATGCAACAAACACAGCAAAATATGAACACGATGGGTTAAAAAAAAAACACACACACCTACAATCTGATGTATCTGATATATCACTAAGCTTTAGAACTTTGTTGTAAAAATCTCCTTCCGCATCTGTCCCTGACACCCGCATTTCAGGCTAGCCGCTCTGGAAACACTCTGTGGAAACGCTCCCCACCCACACTGCTTGGTGCCTCGTCTGAGCTGCTGTGACTTAGATTACCATAGTAACTAATTAGATTACCATAGTAACTAGTACATCATGCAAAAGCGCAGATTCCAACCTTTGAAATACTTTGTATAGTCCAAGACTTACAGCCATTTGAAAACAACACTGCACATCATAATGGCAGCTACAGTTTCCATCTTAAAAAACAAAAACTATTTTTTGGGAATGTCCGGCGGGACAGATTGAAAATCTTAACGGTCCGCATTCGGCCCCTGTGCCTTAATTTGCCCAGATCTGTGTTAGATGAATTAAACATTGTTTCCCATTTTACTTTACACAACGCAGCAAATCTGGGAAGATTTTATTTGTATTATTTTTTTACATTATTCAGTAAATTTGCACCCTTAAAAGCAACAAGGCTTATACAAGTAGAAATGTACTCTCAATCACATGGGAAGTCTTAATAACATAAATGTTACAAGTAATGTTTTTTTTCAGAACTTTTTGAAACGCCTGTGTGTCTGGTCATGTAGAGTTCAGTGTTGAGCAAGCACACACACACACACACACACACACACACACACACACACACACACACACACACACACACACACACACACACACACACACACACACACACACACACACACACACACACACACACATGCACACGCACACACAGAGCTGTCTATCTAGTGCACATGATGAGCTGCTCCTGGGTACACAAATATAGAGCAGCCTGTCTGTCAAGAAAACAACAATCTACATGACTTGTACTTCACAAACAAACACACCCATGACCTAAAAACATGTTCTCACAACCACACTTGATAAGCTTGGCAGAAAAACATATCTGATTAGGATTCCGGGTATCCCATCCTGTCAAAATTGCAGGTATATGAGAAATGGATGTCCCACAAAAGTAAATAATCCTGCATCCGCCTGTCCTTCTGAAACCATACCGTTAGTTGGAAAGATGTGACTGTGCCTGCTAGCGAGAAAGTTGGCATCATTTTTCCTCCAGTCCCGAACCTCTGGCTAGAGGGACGAGATCCCGAAACGACTGTCTGGCAGTCTGTGTGCTTCACCTGCCCAGGTGAGTAAACCTGCCCACATATGGAGAGGGAGGGGCCAGGTTGTGTGGCTCCCAGCTCTCATTGGTTAAAGCGCAAACGTGGGGCGGTGCCAAACAAAAGTGTGTGCGTTATCGACATTGTTGTACAGTGTGGGTGTTAGAGGCTGCGGTTGATTGCGTGAATAACAGATACACGGCCCGCTATTTCATCATTCTGAAAACAAAAGACAGAACATGTTTATCTGGTTCGAACATAAACTGCTGATGGCACGCAACTTTTCACAACGACAGTGAGTCACTAGTTCAATTAAGGAATTAAAGAGTCTAAAAAATTTAAAGACACCCTGACATGTCCGGTGTTTCCCAAAGATCATTTGGCAGACTGCCATAAATAAATCTGGCGCTCCCTGTTTGCCCTCACTCACTATCGCACTATTACAACATACCTGGTCTGCCAGAGTATAAGAAGATATAGCAGGAGGGATCTCTGTTGCCAACTTAGCAACTTCCTAGCCATATTTTGCAAGTAATACACTGCAAAAACTGAAATCTAAGTAAGATTAAATATCTCAAATAAGGGTGATATTTGCTTATTTTCTGTCTGATAATATAATTTTTTCTCACTAAGCAGATTTTATGTTAGAGTGTTTTACTTGTTTTAAGTGTTTTGGTCCTAAATGATCTCAGTAAGATATTACAGCTTGTTGCTGAGATTTTATGACCTATATTGAGTAAAACATGCTTGGAATTAGAACATCAAGTGTTGCAAAGCTGTGTCATCAACACTCACAAGTATGAACCTACTTTTTTAAAGTAATAATTTCTTATTTCAAGCATGAAAAAAAAAAATCATGACTTTGACACAATTGTGTCTCATATTATAACAGATGACAGCCAAATGGACTTTGCTGTTTTATTTTCAATGAAACAATAGAAAATACATACTCATATAGTAGTACAGTTGTTATTAGTGAGAAAATACTTATTTTGAGGTATTTTTGGGTTAATTGAGGTTAGCTAATTTTACTTGTTTTGGAAAGTCTTGACAAGCCAAATTTTCTTGTTCTATTGGCAGATAATTTTGCTTAGTTCAAATAAAATACCCCTTATTTTTGATTTTTTTTTCTTGTTTTTGAACACTGACTTTTTGCAGTGTAGCCCTCTTGATCAGGGGGTCTCTAACTCAATTTACCTTGTAAGGAGATGGTCAGAGACACTTCAGCTTGCTTAAAGGAAGGTGCTTTTTCTTTTGCCTAATGTGTGTTTGTTGTGCAGTCATTTCTGTGTTTGCAGCGTTATTGTACTCAGGGCCTGATCTACTGAGATCCAATAGTGTGTGCAAACTATATATATATGTACAGTACTATTAGTGGGTGTGTGGCGGGTGATCTATTACGGCTGTGCGTACAATTGACAACAAGTGCAAGTCTACTTTATACCTGCATTATCCTTTCCATCCTTTGTTACTGAATTACTGTGTGGAACAATTTCCCTTGTGGATCAATAAAGTTTGTCTAAGTCTAAGTCTAAGTAATTGGAGCCCTAAAGAGGTCAATAATTCATAACACCATTGATATTCAATTCATTATAGTTTTTTGAGCAATGACCGTTTTCAAAATAAAAGTCCCACTAAAATTCTTGGAGATACAAAAGGGCCCCACAATGTTAAAAATAAGTAATACCTTTTTTTAACTTTTTTTTTTTTACTTTCAACACTT
The DNA here is from genome assembly GCF_033978785.1 of Entelurus aequoreus. Lineage (NCBI taxonomy): Eukaryota > Metazoa > Chordata > Actinopteri > Syngnathiformes > Syngnathidae > Entelurus > Entelurus aequoreus. Next base: position 82,981,380 of record NC_084732.1, read on the forward strand.
AAGTGTCTCGATCAACTTCAAATCCATTTGTTGATTACAAGTTTTTATAATTTTTTGAAATGTTTTTTATTTTTTATTTATGCCCTTTTTGTCAAGGAAAACTGTGTTTTTTATATGGCAAACACACAAAATATGCAATATTTCTCCCCCCAAAAATATTTCAAAGTGTAATATTTGATGCGGTGTATTTGGAGACTTGAAGACGTCAATAATTAATAACAAAATTAATTTGGATTCATTATTATTTTTTGAGCAATGAGGACTTAAAAGAAAAAAAAACTATTAAAGTCAACATTGCAACTATTTCTCGTTACATTTCACTTGTATGCTTTTTTAATTCCACTTTTTATGTTTTAAAAAAAAAAAAAGTATCTTTGGAATGTGCCGTTAAAAAAATTACCTGCGGTCCGCAAACGGCTCCCGGGCCGCAGTTTGGACACCCCTGTTCTAAACATATTTGCTTTACTTTTCATGTGTTTATTCTTTTTGCAATTGCATTACGGGCAATTGTGCAAATTTGACAATTACGCTCCACGCCCAAAACCAGTAGATTGCAAAGACTGCAATCCCATAAGGTCAAAAGAGGTCTGCAATTAATCAATTACCATTTTAATGAGCAGTAGAAGCATTTCTATTCAAACATACTTAGGTGTGGTGTCAATCAAAATGCAATCATTTTGCAGGGGTTGACTTTTCAAAACATGAATGTTACTAGTGATCTCTTTTGGAAGGAATCAGCGATGTACCCTAAATCTGTGCTACGTGGTTTGCAATGCATACTCACCGTGGAGTACATGGAGGAAGTGCTGGAGACCAGAGAGAGGGACGAGCCATGGACTGGAGAGACAGGAACAACGAGGAAAAGTAAGTACAAATGTACACGCAACGTAAGATTCAAATCAGACCCCCGCAAAGCAAATCAGCCCACCCGACAAGTGAACCTCCCACTCTACAGGACCTTCGCCTCAACCCACCTCCTCCTGATCGCACATAAAAGACTAAAGATAAAACTCCCATGTGGTGCAACTAGTGGCAGCCTTGGCACTCCACCGTTAATGACTCAGCTGCTAATCACACATCAAAGTTCCAGTCCACGAGCCAACCTCCGCCTGCTCGAAAGCCGATTAGGCGGAATCACGGGTGATGTCATCGACCGTACCGAGAGGCCAGGCAGGGCCAATTTCTATCAATCATTAACCTTGCACAGCTCAGCTAGGGTGTTTTTTTTTTTTTTTACAAAATCGCACTACATGTGGTGTTTGCAAACCAGTAGATCTCCTTCCGTGCACTTTTGTCTGAGCTCAATACTTAGCAACAACTTTATTAATGTTTTGAACATAAATGCTGAGTATGCAGGTCTACCTAATGTTGTGACCGCGTGAATCTATTTAACGTTTATGTCTAGGACAAAAATATGTTGCAATGACAATTCCAAGATATGTATTTAAACAGTGTGCATTTCCTTATGACTTATGACTTATGATACTTTTGGAGAGGGTGGGGCGTGGCTTCATTTGCAATCTGGGAATGCCTCCAGTATGGAACATCTTGCAGACAGACTCAAATAACGGGTTATAAAAGTAACTATGGAGCAAAACTTGGGCAAAATTTACACTAGAGATGTCCGATAATGGCTTTTTTTGCAGATATCCGATATTGTCCAACTCTTAATTACCGATTCCGATATCAACCGATACCAGGGTTTCCCACACACTCATTTATTTGTGGCGGCCCGCCACGAAAGAATTACGTCCGCCACAAATAAAAAAATTTAAAAAAAATTTTAAAAAATAAAATAAAAAATATATATATACATATTTTTTTTGTCCTCTCCAGCTTCTCAGGCAAATCATATAGTTGATGTAGATGCCCATATCGGCTGTTCAGATTTACTTTACAAAAGAGAAGTGTAGGATACTTCTCTTGTTGCCTTATTTGTATTTGACTTTATTAAATGTATTTATATTAGAAACACAACATGTGTATATAACAAAGAGTGCAAAGTCTGCAGGCAGTAGGAAACACATGGTTAAGTGTAGGGAGTAAAACTGATGGCAGTCTAAAGTTCAAGATTTTTGGAGCTCTTTGTTCAGTGGATCAGATGTTTGATGAAGCTCTGTGTCTATCTACCACCACAACTGTTTCTGTTTATTTGTTACTGACTGTGGCAGGACACCTCTGCCTCTGTTTCACTTTATGTTGCTGGTAAATAATATGGTTGTAGTAGGAGGCTAAAGTTAAATTATTTAGTATGCACAAATTAAAGGGGCAGAGCTTTGAGACATTTTAGCTTTTATATTTTATAAGATATATTTTTTGTAAGAACCACAATTAATAAATATATTTCAGTGAATAACTTATTGTTCAGATCTGTATACAAATATGTATATAAAGTGTTGTAATTATATTGTAAAATGGATGGATGGGCGTTTAAAACAAAACTGTTATTATTAATTAGTAAGTATACATTTTTTGAGCCTTTTTAGAGAAAATCAAATCATTGTAGTAAATTATGCAAATTACTCGATGATGTAATGGTGACCACGCCCATAGCCACGCCCCCACCGCCACAGGTATCTTGGCAGTTTATGGGAAACACTGGATACCGATATATACAGTCGTGGAATTAACACATTATTAAGCCTAATTTTGTTGTGATGCCCCGCTGAATGCATTAAACAATGTAACAAGGTTTTCCAAAATAAATCAATATTTATTATTGAAGTCACAAAGTGCATTATTTTTTTTAACATGCCTCAAAACAGCAGCTTGGAATTTGGGACATGCTCTCCCTAAATCTTTTCCGGAAACTGCATTGAAAAGAGAGGGGTCATCGGTCTGGGAGGGGATCTGTGCATTTATGTGTGAGAGCGGGAATTAGTTAATAGCGTGTTGCGCCCTTGAACACAAACAGGGCGGTGTTAGGGAGATGAGGTGACTTTTGTCCTGTCAATCATGCAAACAGTCCGGTAATTCTATACTGGCGACATTCATATCGATACACCTCACATCTTTGCACACAATTGTGGGCCAGCGTAAACACGCACACACCAATACACACGCACATGCATGCACCGAGAGAGAAAGTTCAAGATAAAGGGATCTCCTCGTGTCTCTCACGCCTCTCACAGGGATCCCTGTAATTATCTTTTTGAAAGAAAAGTGCTGGAAACTATGTCGCCGCAGCATGAATAACAAGCTTCTATTTGCGGATCATTTATAATCACACCGATATTCCCGTGGACCCCGACTTAAACAAGTTGAAAAACTTATTTGGGTGTTACCATTTAGTGGTCAATTGTACGGAATATGTACTGTACTGTGCAATCTACTAATAAAAGTTTCAATCAATCAAAAACCCTTGAAGACATTTGAAGACGCTGCATTACCAGTAACAAGACTAACCTAAAGTACATGTTCAAAAACAATTACTCACTGGCTCTTTTGGCATTTATGAACACCATTTGCGAAATCTTACGTGTTTACAATAGTTTTAACGCTTGCATATTACCACTGATGTTTATCAGGCACCTACAGTATCTATGTGGGAGAGATTGTAAGACTTTTTTTATTAGCTCATAAAGTTTGCAAGATGTTTGAGAGGAACACACACAGAGCTGAAAAAGTAGTGCATTTGTTTGATACTTGCATCTTTGCTTTTAAAAATCCTCGGGGAAAAGTGTAACCTCACCTCAGTAAAGATTGGCGGGTCAGCCTGGTGGTTGGCCCCCAGCTGATACTACAATAAGTGAGCTCATAAAAAACAAAAAACTGAGCTGACCAAAGCTGATTATGGATTTCGCAGGGCATAATAGGCTTTTTCTTGGAGTTGTAACTTGTAATTCTTCCTGGTGTTCCATTAACACACGTGTGTATTCATAAGTGGTTTGGCATGGGAAAACAAAAAATACTGCAGCAAAAAATGATCATGGTTATTATTATCACGGTACTGTTGAATGTGCTGAAAAAGGACGTATACACATTCTGAAATCTGGGAACCAAATGGTATTTAAAAATAATTAAATCAATAAATAGATACAGAGTATACCGTACATTTCGAACTACAAGCCGCTGTTTTTTTCCCTGCGCTTTGAACCCTCCGGCTTATAAAGAGTGCAGCTAATTTATGGATTTTACTTCGTTGGCGGCCACAATGCAATTATTAAAAAAACAAACAAGCAAAGACACTAAATAGGTGTTTTATTGTTCATGCTTTGGCACCATCTTTTGCACAAGTTCGCTCACTGCAGGTGCTGTAGTGCCCTTTTCTTTTTTAGAGCTTTCAATCGGAAGTAGAAGTGCCGTTACGTCTTCTAGCTGTCCATTGCGTTTCTACTTGTATGGATTCTTCATGCATAACTCCAAGCATCATTTGTAAGTTACTACATTTTCCCATGTGTTTTTATGCATATTTGTAATTGCTAGCAATAATGTAATCAAGCTAACGTCATTAGCATGAGCTAATATGCTAAGGCGTTTACAAGTGTCTGTGTTAGTATTAATACCTTACAATGGCATTATTTTTGTATTGTTTCAGTTTCACAAATTCCTCAGTAAATTTACCAATGCGGCGTTTTTGAGTCTTTTTAGCTGATTGTAGAGCTAGCTTCTGCAGCTAGTGGGTCCATGTCGATGACTTCTGTTTTGCTTGATCCACCGTTTTACTGCCGTGTTATAAGCACAGTTTGGAAACAATTAAGGTATATAAATGAACATTTACAAAATCATTCTGTGTAAATAACTCATTTTGCAAAGTATGTATCTGCAGCTTATGGTTCGGTCCGGCTAATAAATGGAAACATATATATTTTTTATTTGGTGGTTGCAGCTTATATGCCGGTGTGCACTAGCGTTCGGAAAGTACGGTACTTTTTTGAAAGAATAAACATAACATTTTGTTCGGGCCATATTATTTTTTAGTTTTTGAAGCTTTACAAATAAAACGAAAAAAGACAAATATATTTGGAGTGTTTTTTAAACAGTTTAAGTGACATTGGTAGAGAGGCCGTGCCAGCAACTTGATGGTTCCAGGTTTGATCCCAGCTTCAGCCATCCCAGTCACGGCTGTTCTTAATGAACGGAAAGACTTTAATGTCTTTTGTATTCATGTTAACATTTAAGCCAGCCATTAGCACGCTAGCTTGCTTCTCTAGCAGAAAAGGTTTAACGAGTTCAACAAAGTGCATTTATCCATCACGGTTTTTAATATAAAAGGGTAGGACTAACCATCGAGAGTTGATGACATTCTGGCTGTGCAAGTGAGTAATAAAATCATGATTAATACAAACTTAAAAGTGTGATTTATTTGATTAAATCACTTGACAGCACTACGAATTCCATATAATTATACCAATTATACCAGTAAGAGTACAGATAATTATCTGCATAAAAAAATCCTAACCAGATCCTGTCGAAACATTACAGACTGCACCAACGGATGGGACGGACGAGTCACTCAATATTCAGAAGTTGATTATTTGGAGTGCACGTACCTTCCTCAAAGCCATCCCGGAAAGAGCCTGATCTGCTCATGGTGCGAGTCTTTTCATCCAGGGACATGCAGGAGTTTCTCAGGCGGTTGTCGGTGCAAGGGTCAAAGGTGACATCCTGGTTGGTCAGGCTGTTGTTACGCAGACCCGTCAGATTGATCTGAGCTGTGGAAGTCGGGCTGGATGCTGGAAGGATGAGATCGCATGAGACAAAGGGTTATAGTAATAAACCACGAGAAACCTAACATAATATGTGTTTCAAAGCAAAAGCCTTTGAGGAATTGGACTCAAATATGGAAAGGTATTCATATTGAAAGACTTAACAAACAGCCCAAAGTGCTTTTCTTCCCCGTTATGAGATTAATGAGTAACCGTAGACAACTCCCAGTTCTGCATTGACATTTTTTAAATTGAAATTGTGGTGTGCGGACTGTACCGAGCTGTCCAAAGTTGAAGCGTGTCCCGGAGGGGGAGGTGAGGCTGGATCCAGGGGAAAAAGGGGAATTACTGGCTGACTCCTGCAGCCCGCTGGTGGAGTGGGAGCGTAGCCAATCACGGGCCTCCTCATGGCTTCGCAGCTGGGGGGGTGGCCCATACCTGCAAGAAGTCAAAGGTTGATCAGGCTGCGGGTATTTGCACAGGAATGTTATGCGTGTTCTGTGATTTTACTCATGTATGACGTGTATGATTTTCATAACCAGAGGACATTTTATTCCTCTTAATTAGTACAGTACATCAGATGAAATAGATGCTGGAATAAAGTAGTATAGCAGTATGAATTAGGGATGGAACGGTATATGAAAATAATCTGAACCGTTCGGTTGACCTGACATGGTTTGGAGTGTGTTGCTTAGATTATGAGTAGTGTAAATGGTAAATGGTAAATGGGTTGTACTTTTATAGCGCTTTTCTACCTTCAAGGTATTCCAAAGCGCTTTGACACTATTTCCAAATTCACCCATTCACACACACATTCACACACTGATGGCAGGAGCTGCCATGCAAGGCCCTAATCAAGACCCATCAGGAGTGAGGGTGAAGTGTCTTGCTCAAGGACACAACGGCCATGACGAGGTTGGTAGAAGGTGGGGATCGAACCAGGAACCCTCAGATTTCTGGCACGGCCACTCTCTCAACCGCGCTACGCCGCCCCCAGTGTGAGAATGAGATATTTTTAAGTGTTCTTTTTTAATCCACAGTCATGTTTGGAGCAGCTAGTATTTTCCTATGTAGTGTGTCTTCTCGTGATCTCCTTGCTTTTATCTTATGTCCACTAGTAAACTCTTTGTTTTGTCTTAAAAGCTCCTGATGGTCGGCTCACAGAGCTCTTTTGGCAAGTTCCTTGTCTGTTTTGAAGATGCAGCTGTGCTCCTTTCTGGGCAAACGGGGCTGTTTTCGCTCTACATAAGCTGACTCTTTTTGTTTGGATTTAGACCTCTTCTTTTTGATTTTGATTGTAAGGGCTGGTCTCCTAAAGCTTCATTAAAACTTAGTATTGCACCATTCTGTCTCTGGGGTCCTTTTTACTCAACATATATGTCATCCAAAAGAACTTGGGATCGATCAGTTTGTTTTATTCCCTGAGAGGAAGACTGGTCGCGCACAACAGTATCTAATCAGTTTGGAGCGTGTAGTTCTGATCACGCGAGTGACGGACAACGGAATCACAGAATTGGCCAAAAAAAAGCGGAATCGACAGTTGAAACTGGAATATCACGGAAATTGACATAAATGTGACTGAAAAGCTGTGATCGTGAGAAGAAGAAACGTTGTCTCATCGTCACCAAAACACTCACCTGCCCCTTTCTGAACTCAATATTGTTGATATGGCCACTTGAAAGACAGGACAACCCATACACCCGCACATCTCATCTGCTTGTGTTGTTGTGGACGACGCCACCGAAGCAAGCTCGATGTACAGACAGAACACAGCAGCCGTAACTTGAGAGGTTCCTTTTTTTTCTCTATACAGATTTGAGTCGTCTCCACTCGTCAAGCACCCGCAAGAACAGCAGCATTTCATCCTTCACAATAACAGTGCTGTTCGCAACATTCGGACAAAATAGAGGTTTCAGAAAAGTATTTTTTTATTTTTGTACTCCCATTATTTATTTAACTAGTATTTTTTTTATTGTATAATTTTGTGAAACTATTGCAATAAAGTACAGTAGCAAAAAAAAAAAAAAAAAGTACCTGGAATTACTTAATTATTATGCTTTTAAAATAGTGGTTAAAATTGTCCAGTGGTGTATTGTGGCAATAAATGTAAGGTTTTTTGCATTTAATTACTGGGGAATTATTGTTTTGATTCAAACAAAGACAACTCTAGTTGTTATAAAGATTGTTCCGTTTTTTTGTTTACAATTTACGCTAATTCATGGGACCGAGCTCTAAGTTGTATTTTATATTACATTTTTGTAAGATCCGCAACTAATAAATGGTAATGGCTTATTGGAATATATAGGGGCTGCAACGATTCATCCATTGATCAGAAAAAAAGCATTGATTTGTATTTTGTTGCTTCAATGATTCGTTAAATGAGTAAAACACGCCGACAGACAGCTCCAATAGAGCGCATATAGGGGTGGTGCATCTTTTGGTGATGTAGTATGCGCTGCCGGTGATGTGGTGATGACAAGGTGGAAAAGAGAGCAGAGGCCCAAAGAAGACGCCTGAGAGGTTTTGTGATCATGTGAAACTGAGACAGACATTATGGTGAACTGTTTGCACGGAGCTGACATTTCACAAAAGCACTACATCAATGATCCAGCACATTATTAGAACTCATCCTGAATATTTAAGTAGAGACTTGCACAATAGTACTACATCCATGCTCCAGCTCGCACATTAGTAGAAATCTTCCTGCATATTTAAGAGTAGCAAACAAGCAGAAACAAAGTTATAGTTTATTTTGGCAGCCATCTTAATATGTTTAACTTACATAACGAATGTTTTATTCAAACATGTTAGCAACTACAGTTTGTATGTTAATGGTAACACTCAGATGTACGCTTTGTACACTGTGCTAAACACCACTCCTCCAATTAATACCTTGAAATACATTGTCACTCACGTTATCATTTATCAGGGAGCCTTCCTGTTTAGTTTGGTTCCTTATTTGTTATATATTACCTGGTTATAGGCCACACAACTTGTTTTGTTTTAATATGAGTGTGGAAGTCGCTTCCTAGCGGTCCCACTGACAGACACTTCACAGGATCCAAGCTTGCAGGTTTTAACAAAGTTTTAATTCTCATATGTTTTATCAACTGTTTCCTTCTCCCAGAACGTGACTTTTCAGCCACGTCCGTACCTCTCTCCCCCTCTCCTCCCGGCCGCTTACTGTTAAAGACAACAGATGATTAGATTAACACGTACCACCTGTGAAATCTAATCACCTGCCAGCTGTGTCTCGCCATCAGCACATGCCACGCCCCCGTCTGATGGTGCTCTGTCTTCAGCACCATGGACAGAGGCGGTGACCTTTGCTCCTGCAGGCGCGCTGATCACACTCTTTCTCCACAATGAGTAATATATAGTGATGTTTCCATATGTTATGTGCATTTATAAGAAGTAATAATAAAGGTCATTAGAAAAATCACACCACATTATCATGAATAAGTCGTGACCTGGGGCGGACCGCCCTTCGATTGCATCGGTCAGTGACGTCTCTGCATTGCCTCCGCTAACCTTCCAATGGACTGGATTCTCGCATAATCATGAACAATTCAATAATTGTAACTCACAATAATTGTGACCCAGGAGGACGTTCCTTCCCAAGGTTTCTGCTTTTTGCCCATTTTGGGTTTTGAGTTTTTCATTGCCCGGATGTAGGTTTTGATCAAACCATTGTGGTTTGTGAAGCCCTTGGAGGCACTTGTGATTCAAGGCTGTATAAATACACTTTGATTGATTGAAAAATCTTTGTTTATTTCAACTATTTTCCCCAAAGACGCATTGTTTTATTTGATTACAGGTTTAATCAAACAAAATAATCGACAGATTACTAAATTACTAAAATAATTGATAGCTATTTACCATGAATTGATTTACGTAGACCCCGACTTAAACAAGTTGAAAAACTTATTCGGGTGTTACCATTTAGTGGTCAATTGTACGAAATATGTACTGTACTGTGCAATCTGCTAATAAAAGTTTCAATCAATCAATCAATCAATATTGAGATTTATAGTATTCTGGGGTTTAAAAAAGAAGAACAACACTGTACACCGAACCGTGTCACAAAACCGTAATAAGTTCTGAACTGTAGATAGAACCGTTCCATCCCTAGTATGAATAAACATAAACAGGACCCTAAGCCGTGAGCAACAAACTGTGTAGGAAAAGCAGGAGTCCCAATCTCCCAATCCAAGCTAGTTTAATATGATAGTGAGTGCTTTGTATGACAAGGTGGCATGCCTCTTTGTAGAAGCACAACACGTCAGTGCAGGTGCCAAGTGCCAAACAAACATTATCAGCGTTAAAATAAAATTACAAGCCCTGAGCAGTGAAATTAGACGTAGAAAAATGGGACGGGAGACAATTTGGTGAACCGGGGGTGCAAAAGTGTATGTCCAGCAAGCAGGGGGAAGTCAGTACCTGAGTCCCTTCTTAGGCAGAGTGTTTCTACCACAAAGAGGCCCACTGTGGGAGACAAAAACTTCAGATAGGAAAAACAAATGGAACATGCAGCAGCTTCTCCAACCTCCAATGTATTTCACTGGGTACTGAATGCCTAACTAAGAAAGAGCATGCTGTGCTTCTGCCACAAGGTGGCAGCACAGAAAAAGCAAAGACTAGACAAAAAAGCACTGAAGGGTGGCACCATCCACACAAACAAGCTCGGCACAAAAACAGGAGATCTTCAAAAACAACAACACCACCACAAACTAGCACACAGAGCTACAAACGTCCTACGCTACAAGCGCTCTCACGGATTCTTCTCTGCGGTTCTGCAGTTGCTCTGTGTGGCGGTGCCTCACCAGAGGCCTAACATTGCACCCGGGTCCATTTACCTGTCCTGCTTCCGAGGTAGAGTGTTTCGGCTGAATTTAGGGCTAGCGGAGGGGGAAGAGATGGGGCTGAGGGAGATGGGGAGAGGGACGCAGACACAGAGAAAACAGACACAGAAAAAAGAAAGTTTAAGATAAATAAGTTAGAAAGCGAATCCCTTCCAGCAAAACGTCAAATGTAAGATTCCTGGCTGATTGATGGCATGGCCTCGAAGCTTCACCTCCAGATGTTATCCATTTCCCACCGACATGCCATACCTGATACGTTACCTCCCTCCACAACTTGTGTTAACCAGTGATTCCCAACCAATCAATATGCCATCTTAGATCATCAGTTGCTCCGCAGGGAAATCATCCAATTTCACTTAACTGGTCCTTTATTGACTACAAACAATGTATCTTTGTTCCTCTATATGTGTTGCGGCAAAACAGTTAAATTCCCACTAAGTATTAAAAGAAGGCACCAGGTTCATAATTAACCTGCTTAGCCAACTGTTGCCATTCACTCAGCAGAATGAGTCATTGCGCACTTGGTGGTGTGCTGGGAGAATAAAATGTGAGTCTTGGCGCAATAAAGGTTGGGAAACACTGGTGGAGTTGAGTTGAGACAGCGGACAGGGGCTTCCAGGTGCACAGACATTACTGTAAATAAGAGGTTTGTGATTTTGTAACATATAAACTACAGTACTATCAACCACAAGTATCCTGCATTCACCAGACACTTCACAAGTACATTAAAATAGCGTAAAGAGATTTCACGTCGAAAATGTTGCATTTACCAAAACAGCGGTAGAATGATTGTGCATTGTATTTGAATCATAAATTAATATATTTTTTTGGTGTGTTTTTTTCCACGGAAATGGCTCACTTTTTGATCACTGCATATTTTAGGCCAGTGGTTCTTAACCTGGGTTCGATCGAACCTTAGGGGTTCGGTGAGTCGGCCTCAGGGGTTCGGCGGAGGTCAAAACACACCCGACTCATCGTGTAAATACAAACTTCTCCCTATCAGCGTATTACGGATACGGCAACAGCTGACTGATTTGCAGGTGTGTAGTTTGTTGTGAGTTTATGCACTGTGTTGGTTTTGTTCTTTGAACAAGGTGATGTTCATGCACGGTTCATTTTATGCAACAGTAAAAAACATGGTAACACTTTAGTATGGGGAACATATTCATCATTAATAGGTTGCTTATTAACATGCAAATTAGTAACATATTGGCTCTTAACTAGTCATTATTAAGTACTTATTAATGCCTTATTCACCATGAATTGATTTACGTGGACCCCGACTTAAACAAGTTGAAAAACTTATTCGGGTGTTACCATTTAGTGGTCAATTGTACGGAGTATGTACTGTACTGGGCAATCTACTAATAAAAGTTTAAATCAATCAATCAATCAATCAATGGCCTTATTATAACCCTAACCCTCTAACCCTGACCCTAACCCTAACCAAATAACTCAAAATTAAGTCTTTGTTACTTAGAATATGTTCCCCATACTAAAGTGTTACCTAAAACATATAACTTTGTCTTGAATTTGAAAAAAAAACATTGTATTTTTCACTAAAGAAGGGTTTGGTAAATGCGCATATGAAACTGGTGGGGTTCGGTACCTCCAACAAGGTTAAGAACCACTGTTTTAGGCACTGTTTGCTTGAAATGCATGTGTACACTGTGAATGTGAAGTATAAATGAAATGAAATTAATTATTTTGCAATGATTGATTTGATATACTTCTTAAGGGTTTCACTTATTTATCACACAATGGCAATAAAGACATCTATTTTTGTATATGTTTAATAATGACAATATACATTTTTATCATTATCGTGATGAGTAAAGGTACAATATTTCTTGGGAATTGAATAATGTAACTTTTAAACCAGGATGGTTCAACGTGCAGCATGCAGCTCGTTTTTTAATGGCCCATGACACAACCAAACAAACAGAATAAACATGTCCTGAATTAGAAAAATACACAAAAAAACTTGGCAAAAAATGGAATCGGCCCGAATTTCCTACAAAAATGGGTCATGGCTACCAAAATGGCCAACAACCGGTGCATCGGTTCTTCTCAATTTTTTTTTTACGCCAGCCCCCAGGAAGAAGAAAACATTTTGCGCACCAACACTCCCCGCCGCGACTACAAATCGTATAATTTGTCTATAAAATAGTTATAAGTACACGCCTGCACAACATTGTGTCCTTATTAACATTAAAAAAAGCAGCAACAAAAAAAAAGATACCGGTAAATAGATCAATTTACAACAAATGACTTTATCAACAATGTTTTTTAGTCTGTCACAGAAAAGTTTTAAAGTGCATCAATATGCCTGACATAAAAAAAACCACATATATTGTTATTTAAGCTATAAACGTTTTTTTACTGACTTGACACACACTTAAAAAATTCAATAAATAGAAGAAAAAAAATTTAATTGATCAGCAACTGCACTTTTTTTTTTTGCCTATCACAATCATTATGAAAGACATGAATTAGCACATTATTATGCCTAATTTTGTTGTGATGCCCCGCTGGATGCATTAAACAATGTAACAAGGTTTTCCAAAATAAATCAACTCAAGTTATGGAAAAAATGCCAACATGGCACTGCCATATTTATTATTGAAGTCACAAAGTGCATTACTTTTTTTTTAACATGCCTCGAAATAGCAGCTTGGAATTTGGGACATGCTCTCCCTGAGAGATCATGAGGAGGTTGAGGTGGGCGGGGTTGGGGGTAAGGGGTAGCGGGGGGTGTATATTGTAGCGTCCCGGAAGAGTTAGTGCTGCAAGGGGTTCTGGGTATTTGTTCTGTTGTGTTTATGTTGTGTTACGGTGCGGATGTTCTCCCGAAATGTGTTTGTCATTCTTGTTTGGTGTGGGTTCACAGTGTGGCGCATATTTGTAGCAGTGTTAAAGTTGTTTATACGGCCACCCTCAGTGTGACCTGTATGGCTGTTGACCAAAAATGCATTGCATTCACTTGTGTGTGTTAAAAGCCGTAGATATTATGTGACTGGGCCGGCACGCAAAGGCAGTGCCTTTAAGGTTTATTGGCGCTTTGTACTTCTTCCTACGTCCGTGTACACAGCGGCGTTTTAAAAAGTCATACATTTTACTTTTTGAAACCGATACCGATCATTTTGAAACCGATACCGATCATTTCCGATGTTACATTTTAAAGCATTTATCGGCCGATATTATCGGACATCTCTAATGTCCATGTTTTTGAAAGATGTGGTAGGTTTTTGAGTGTGCTGACGCGCTCAAATGGCTTCTAGTTGGCAAAATAATAAATAATAGCAAAAAAAAATAGCCTGGTTAGATATTATACTACCGTAATTAGCTTTTTCACCTATAGTATAACACAATGCTAAGATGTGGATGTTTAGTTCAGATAGTTTAGCATATATTAATAGAACATTGTATTGTTTTAGTCTCTTTAATAACACAATGTATCAAAGTGGCACCTGCATCCATCCTTTTTTTCCTGTTTGAAAAATTTTGGACTGTATTAAACAAAATGCATATATATTTTTCCCATGTAGCCTTGCATATACTGAAACCGATTTAGCTGCTATAAATTAAATATTGCGAGCAGGGCTATTATTGTGCACTTTGTTGCTCTCACCTTTCTGTCATGCCCGTCTTGACGCTGCCGGTGCGACCCAGGGCGGACAGGGTGTCCTCCCTGTGGGTCCCGAGGGTCACGTGGCCTCCTCCCCCAGCGCTGCCCAGGCTCATGTCGATGGACTCGCTGCTGGTGTGCATGCTGCTCACAGAAGGGTAGCCCATGCTGCTTGTGCCGCCGTGCCCCCCCAGTGTGCTCTCCCTGCTCTGGGCAGAGGAGCCGCTGAACGTGGTGCCCCATGTAAGACTGTTAGAGGGCCCCGTTGAGGAGTAGACTGAGCCGGGGCTGGAGGCCTGTGAAGGACACAGACAACATTGCATGAAGTAAATGTATTCTTTTAGTAACAATATGCTTTGCCATGTTGACATTTTTGATAGCAGTCAGTGGTTCTCACAGTTTTTTCACCAAGAACCACCTCAGAAAAAACTTGGCTCTCCAAGTACCACCATAATGACCAACATTAAATTACAGTAGCGTAGTAGGCCTAAGTATAAATTAAAAACAAGATATTAAAGTTAAAGTACCAATGATTGTCACGCACACACTAGATGTGGCGAAATTATTCTCTGCATTTGACCCATCACCCTTGATCACCCCCTGGGAGGTGAGAGGAGCAGTGAGCAGCAGCGGTGGCCGCGCCCAGGAATCATTTTTGGTGATTCAACCCCCAATTCCAACCCTTGATGCTGAGTGCCAAGCAGGGAGGTAATGGGTACCATTTTTATAGTCTTTGGTATGACTCGGCCAGGGTTTGAACACACAACCTACCGATCTCAGGGCGGACACTCTAACTGTTTGGCCACTGTAACATTACACACATTTTGAACAGTAACACTGTGTTTGAATATGTTAAAATAAAACACTGTACTTTGATCAAGTGATTCTTTGGCGTACCACTAGGTGGAGCCCGCGTACTACTAGTTTGAGACTCACTTTTAGAGTATCTGGCTTTATGGTTTGCACATATGTATTGAGTTTAATTTACTGTATAGTATTAAAGTTATTCCGAGTGATGGGTCAAACGATACTGAAGCACTGATGCCTCATGAAACATGAGGAATGATACTCTGTGCCTTGAAGCTTCGACGTGTGTATCACTTTAAGGAAAAAAATATCTGACTGATTTCATATACAGCTGCTGTATCATTTGACTGCGAAGCACAAAACTGTGTTTATCCAGAAACACAGAAGTCGCGATAAATTAAGTTGGAGTGGCATGCCTCGTTTGACATCGGTTTTCGTCACCTTCATTGATCTAAATGGAAATAAGAAAAAAAAATAATAGGGAAAAATTCCGAAGGGTGACATTATTTTTATTTATAGCGCCAAATAAAGTAATTTCTTTTTTCTTGTTGACTATTTGGCTCATTGACAAGAGTTGCATATTTCATATTCCTTTCTGCGTAGCTATTTGTTTATATATATATATATATATATATATATATATATATATATATATATATATATACACTACCGTTCAAAAGTTTGGGGTCACAATTAAATATCCTCATTTTTGAAGGAAAAGCACTTTAAACTAGTCTTAACTTTAAAGAAATGCACTCTATACATTGCTAATGTGGTAAATGACTATTCTAGCTGCAAATGTCTGGTTTTTGGTGCAATATCTACATAGGTGTATAGAGGCCCATTTCCAGCAACTATCACTCCAGTGTTCTAATGGTACAATGTGTTTGCTCATTGGCTCAGAAGGCTAATTGATGATTAGAAAACCCTTGTGCAATCATGTTCACACGTCTGAAAACAGTTTAGCTCGTTACAGAAGCTACAAAACTGACCTTCCTTTGAGCAGATTGAGTTTCTGGAGCATCACATTTGTGGGGTCAATTACACGCTCTAAATGGCCAGGAAAAGAGAACTTTCATCTGAAACTCGACAGTCTATTCTTGTTCTTAGAAATGAAGGCTATTCCACAAAATTGTTTGGGTGACCCCAAACTTTTGAACGGTAGTGTATATATATATATATATATATATATATATATATATATATATATATATATATATATATATATATATATATATATATATATATATATATATATATATATATATGTTATTTGCAGGTCAAATGTACTGCCTTTTCTAATCCAGCAAATGGCAGATGACAATTGCAAAACATCAACACAGTATCAATGATGTGTCAATACAGCTAGTGAGTGTGGCATACACTCATTGAGGCATCATTTACGCATAACTAATAAGTGCACTCTAAAATAACAGGCCTGTTTATTGATTACTTCATGAACTGAACATTGACCGGTGTACAATTTGTTTTCAAAACAAAAATAACAATTTAAAAAAAGAGTTCACATTGGGATTAAAGAACCAAATGACCAAAACATAACATTATCTTCGTATGTTGTTACTTCATGATTCATTCACACCAATTCTGATTAATGGATGCAGTATTCACGATAGAATATGACAATGGATGCATGCACACACTTCCAGGTGAACACTGTTGTAAAATAAGAGTCAATATTTGCCTCCGTGCTTGCTGGAGTTAACTTCCTCTCCAAGATTAGCAGCACAAACTTTTACATTGCGATACTACATTTGCAAAAGCAAGTAATATACCCTTTTTCCACTGATTAATGGCTCAATTTCATCAAAGAAAAAAAAAACTTAAGTTATGATAGCTTTAGTGAAGCTCATGGAAATACATCTAAAATAACTCCTGAAAGACAAATGTCAACGACATGGCAGAGCTGTGATTTATAGAAAGCTTCCACATCCAACCAGTAATTGCAGAAATTGTCAGCAGAGACATGCTCTCACCGAGTTAAATAAATATACTGTACATCACAGCCCTTAACAGTTCCCAGATATGACGCAAATATTTGAGCAGCAGATGCCAATCTCACTGTTTTTGGTACATTATTATTTTTATTTTTTTGTGGCAGGCCTCACTACGCGTTCGCCCTTGCTCATAAACACATTATAACGGGACTGTCGGTGAATGTAGTGTGTCGTTACAACTCTGTTATGTTCGGAAGCAGAGTCAAGATGCCATCTACTATGCATATATGTACCTGGTCTGCCAGAGTATAAGAAAACAAAGCAGGAGGCATGAGTTTTGCCAACTTAGTGATTAAACCACTCTACATTGTCTTTCACAGAAAAAATTACTCTTCTGGACTTCCTGGGCCCTTCTAAAGACAGCATAACATAAAAACACTTTGAATTTCCCACGTTTTGCTGGTGACAGATTTTTACTTACTTCTTGCGTCTGCTACAGTGTCCATAATATTTGCATGCACATGTGTCAGTATGCATTATGTGATTGTATTTCTGTCCAGGCCACTCAGCCTTTTGATCAAGTTTGAATCCATTAAAAAAGTGATGATGCAATCATCTGCCTTTGTGAATCCCAAAGTTTGGAAACACTTGACTCATACATTTCTCATTTTCAGACAGGATCAAACTGGTCGATCAACCGTCATGATCGCAACTGCAGTCGGTGAGACATAACTGAATATTTAATTATAAACGACAGCATACTTTCTTTCTTTTCACTGTGGGGTTGAAGGAGTAAGAGCTAAAAATAGCAGTTGACTTGTGAGAACCTTTCAAGATTTGAAAGATGATGATGTCAGCATAAAGTAAAGAAACTATGTCTACATCAGGGGTCCCCAAATATTTTGACTCAGGGGCCACATTGGGTTAAAAAATTGGCCGGGGGCCGGGCTATCTATCCATATATATATATATATATATATATATATATATATATATATATATATATATATATATATATATATATATATATATATATATATATATATATATATATATATATATATATATATATATATATATATATATATATATATATTTATTGTATATATATATATATATATATATATATATATATATATATATATATATATATATATATATATATATATATATACACACACTACCGTTCAAAAGTTTGGGGTCACCCAAACTATTTTGTGGAATAGCCTTCATTTCTAAGAACAAGAATAGACTGTCGAGTTTCAGATGAAAGTTCTCTTTTTCTGGCCATTTTGAGCGTTTAATTGACCCCACAAATGTGATGCTCCAGAAACTCAATCTGCTCAAAGGAATGTCAGTTTTGTAGCTTCTGTAACGAGCTAAACTGTTTTCAGATGTGTGAACATGATTGCACAAGGGTTTTCTAATCATCAATTAGCCTTCTGAGCCAATGAGCAAACACATTGTACCATTAGAACACTGGAGTGATAGTTGCTGGAAATGGGCCTCTATACACCTATGTAGATATTGCACCAAAAACCAGACATTTGCAGCTAGAATAGTCATTTACCACATTAGCAATGTATAGTATTTCTTTAAAGTTAAGACTAGTTGAAAGTTATTTTCATTGAAAAGTACAGTGCTTTTCCTTCAAAAATAAGGACATTTCAATGTGACCCCAAACTTTTGAACGGTAGTGTATATATATATATATATATATATATATATATATATATATATATATATATATATATATATATATATATATATATATATATATATATATATATATATAGATGTTCGAATGAATTGTGATTCTTATTTCTAACGATTCTGGATCGATTACAAAAAATTAAAAAGTGATTTTTTTAAAATGTTTTTTTATTTTATTTTAAAATCCATCCTGTCCAGCCACTCAGGCAAATCCTATTGTTGATGTAGATGCCCGTATCTGCTGCACAGATTTACTTTAGAAAAGAGAAGTGTTGGATCCTCGACTTTATTAAATGTGTGGGTAGAATTTTATTAAACAAAACGAATTTTCTTATAAGTAATATAGAAATTGATCCGAGCTGTTTATCTATTTTATGGAGGAATGTACTTAATCATAGAATTGGTACCCGATGTTATTAAAAAGTATGGCTTTTGAATCGAGAATAATTTTGAATCAAGAATCGATTCTAAATTGAATCGTTAGCCCCAGGAATCGAAACTCGGGACGTCTTGTGGGCCAGACTGTAAACACTGACGGGCCAGATTTGGCCCGCATGCTGTAGTTTGAGGAACCCTGGTCTACATGATTTGTGGGAGGGCCATCTCACCTGCTCGCTACCGAGTGTCCCTGTGCCGGATCCTGTCACTCTGCCCCCAAACATGGGGCTGAAGGTCTCACTGTCAACGCCTCCCAGTCCTCCATCGGGGGACTCGATCACTGTGGTCACATGACTCATGGTCGCATGTGGGTTGGAGATAACGGTGGAGTTTTTCATGTTGTCAACAGTGGTGACTGGACCCTGTTTGTTGCTCTTCCCACCAAACAACCTACGGATAAAACAGGCAATTAGTTGGTCATAAATATGCAAAGTAAGTCAACGAACTGAAATAAGATTTTTCTTTTTTGCTGTCGATGCACTACTAGAGTTAAATATAGGCTATGAGGAGTGGAGATGCGATGGGCAAGCTCAGACGCATGAAGCCTCTTTGAAGAGTTATTACTCCCTGACATTAATGAGGGCACAGCGCTAAGGTAAGATTCCTATAACCCCCACCCGCACCCTCCCTCAACGCACGGCCAAGGTTGAGGTTTGGAAGCTGATTAGTTGAACTCAAGTTGAGTCTATGTTTTACAATGACCCCGTTTGACCCTAATGACTGAAGGCGTACAAACAACATGCCCACACATGTGAGGATTACGCAACGCTCCAACAGCAAGAGAGCAAGGAGAGCCCACTCAGGGCCTGATCTACTAAAGCACATGTGTCAAACTCAAGGCTCGGAGGCCAGATGTGACCCGCCATGTCATTTAAATTGGTCTGTCACGTCATTAATGTGTTCCCTCACGTCATTTAAAGTGGTTTGCCACATCATTTAATGTGGTCCATCATACCATTCAATGTGGTTTGCCACATCATTCAATGTGGTCCGTCACATTAATTATTGGGGCCCGCCATGACATTCCATGTGGTCCATCACGTCATTTAATGTGGTCCGTCGCGTCATTAAATGTAGTTTGTCAAGTCATTACTGTGGCCCGGCAAGCTATTCATTGTGGTCTGCCACATCATTTAACGTGGTCCTTCACCTCATTAAATGTAGTTTGTCAAGTCATTATTGTGGCCCGGCAAGCTATTCATTCTGGTCTGCCACATCATTTAACGTGGTCCTTCGCCTCATTAAATGTAGTTTGTCAAGTCATTACTGTGGCCCGCCAAGCTATTCATTCTGGTCTGCCACATCATTTAACGTGGTCCGTCGCCTCATTAAATGTAGTTTGTCAAGTCATTACTGTGGCCCGCCAAGCTATTCATTGTGGTCTGCCACATCATTTAACGTGGTCCGTCACATCATTTATTGTGGCCCGCCATTCCATTTATGTGGTCCGTCACGTCATTCAACATGGTCCGTCACATCATTTAATGTGGTCTGTCACATCATTTATCGTGGCCTGCCATGTCATCCAATGTAGTCCGTCACGTCATTTAAGGTGGCCCTCCATGTCATTCAATGTGGCCTGCCACATCATTTAATGTGGTCCATCACTTTAAATAATGTGGTCCGTCATGTCATTTAACGTGGTCCGTTGCGTCATTAAATGTAGTATGTCACGTCTTTATCGTGGCCCGCCATGCCATTCAATGTGGTCCGTCACGTTATTTACTGTGGCACGCCATGTCATTTATTTTGGTCCGTCACGTCATTCAACATGGTCCGTCACATCATTTAATGTGGTCCATCACATCAATTAATGTGGCCTGCCATGTTATTCAATGTGGTTTGTCACGTCATTTAATGTGGCCCTCCATGTCATTCAATGTGGCCTGTCACATAATTTAATGTGGTCTGTCACATCATTCAATGTGGCCTGCCATATCATTCAATGTGGTTTGTCACGTCATTTAAGGTGGCCCTCCATGTCATTCAATGTGGCCTGTCACATCATTTAATGTGGTCTGTCACATTAATTAATGTGGCCCGCCACGACATTCAATGTGGTCTGCCACATCATTTAACGTGGTCCGTCGCCTCATTAAATGTAGTTTGTCAAGTCATTACTGTGGCCCGCCAAGCTATTCATTGTGGTCTGCCACATCATTTAACGTGGTCCGTCACATCATTTATTGTGGCCCGCCATTCCATTTATGTGGTCCGTCACGTCATTCAACATGGTCCGTCACATCATTTAATGTGGTCTGTCACATCATTTATCGTGGCCTGCCATGTCATCCAATGTAGTCCGTCACGTCATTTAAGGTGGCCCTCCATGTCATTCAATGTGGCCTGCCACATCATTTAATGTGGTCCATCACATTAAATAATGTGGTCCGTCATGTCATTTAACGTGGTCCGTTGCGTCATTAAATGTAGTATGTCACGTCTTTATCGTGGCCCGCCATGCCATTCAATGTGGTCCGTCACGTTATTTACTGTGGCACGCCATGTCATTTATTTTGGTCCGTCACGTCATTCAACATGGTCCGTCACATCATTTAATGTGGTCCATCACATCAATTAATGTGGCCTGCCATGTTATTCAATGTGGTTTGTCACGTCATTTAATGTGGCCCTCCATGTCATTCAATGTGGCCTGTCACATCATTTAATGTGGTCTGTCACATCATTCAACGTGGCCTGCCATGTTATTCAATGTGGTTTGTCACGTCATTTAAGGTGGCCCTCCATGTCATTCAATGTGGCCTGTCACATCATTTAATGTGGTCTGTCACATTAATTAATGTGGCCCGCCACGACATTCAATGTGGTCCGTCATGTCATTTAACGTGGTCCGTTGCGTCATTAAATGTAGTATGTCACGTCTTTATCGCGGCCCGCCATGCCATTCAATGTGGTCTGCCACATCATTTAATGTGGTCCGTCACGTTATGTAATGTGGCCCACCATGTCATTTATTTTGGTCCGTCACATCATTCAACATGGTCTGTCACATCATTTAATGTGGTCTGTCACATCATACAATGTGGCCTGCCATGTCATTCAATGTGATTCGTCATGTCATTTAATGTGGCCTGTCACGTCATTCAATGTAGTCCGTCACGTCATTTAAAGTAGCCCTCCATGTCATTCAATTTGGCCTGCCACATCAGCCCGCCATGTCATTTGTTGAGGTATATTACATCATTTAATGTGGTCCGCCATGTCATTTGTTGAGGTATATTACATCATTTAATGTGGTCCGCCATGTCATTTATTTTGGTCCGTCACGTCATTTAACATGGTCCGTCACATCATTTAATGTGGTCTGTCACATCATTCAATTTGGCCTGCCATGTCATTCAATATGGTTTGTCATGTCATTTAAGGTGGCCCTCCATGTCATTCAATGTGGCCTGCCACATCATTTATCGTGGTCTGTCACGTTATTTAATGTGGCCCTCCATGTCATTTATTTTGGTCCGTCACGTCATTCAGCATGGTCCGTCACATCATTTAATGTGGTCTGTCACATCATTCAATGTGGCCTGCTATGTCATTAAATGTGGTTCGTCATGTCATTTAATGTGGCCTGTCACGTCGTTCAATGTAGTGGTCCGTCACGTCATTCAATGTTGTCCGACACGTCATGATTGAGGTATATTACATCATTTAATGTGGTCCATCATGTCATTTAATGTGGTCGTATGTAGTATGTCACGTCTTTATAGTGGCCCGCCATGCCATTCAATGTGGTCTGCCACATCATTTAACATGGTCCGTCACATCATTTAATGTGGTCCGTCACATCATTCAATGTGGCCTGCCATGTCATGCAATGTGGTTCGTCATGTCATTAAAGTGGCCTGTCACGTCATTTAATGTGGCCCTCCATGTCATTCAATGTGACCTGCTACATCATTTAATGTCGTCCGTCACGTCATTCAATGTTGTCCGACATGTCATGATTGTAGCCTGCCATGTCATTTGTTGAGGTATATTACATAATTTAACGTGGTCCGTCACTTAATGTGGCCCGCCATATCATTTGTTGAGGTCTGCCACATCATTTAATGTGGTCTGCCACATCATTTAATATGGTCCGTCACGTCATTTAAAGTTGCCCGCCATGCCATTTATGTGGTCCGTCAGGTCATTCAATATGGTCCGTCACTTCATTTAAAGTGGCCTGCCATGTCATTCCCCGTCCTGCAACGCAGTGCAGCGTTTCGACAAGGGGAACGGCGAGTACCTGTGGCAGAGGCGAGCATTAAACACATTTAGTATGGAATTAAAAAAAAATTGATATTTCATTAAAAAAACACGGCTGTGACATTCCGACACAAAAATTAACGTTTAAAAACTGCAGATTACCGCATTTTTGTGGAACTTTTCACATGCCTGTATATGAAAAGAACTTCTTCAAGTATGCATATTTTCACGTCTTGAGCACAGTAAGTGCAGCCTATCTCTCATGAGTGCATCTGCAGTGCACAAAAAAAAAGTGGGTTTCATTGTGGGATACACCGCATCCCACAAAAATGCCTATAAAAAGTGGTACATGTCCTCTGCTTGTTTAAAAACATAGCAAAACACCACAGGTAGGAGATTGATTACATGAACTTGCAATAAATGATCCAGTGTCTCTATGGTGAAAGCCACGTAGTACACGCAAAAAAAACCTAATTTAAATAGGGCAGTCTGCACAAGTTATGAATAGCACATGCGATGTTAGCAGATTGCACGCAACACATACACAAATATACACACAATTTTGTTGATTGTACACGCTGTTTAGCACACGCTATTTGGATTTTAGTAGATCGGGCCTTAAATGCGTAGGCACGGTGACTGACAACTGACGTAATTTTTTTGTGGGTTTCGTTGTGTGATACACCGCATCCCACAAAAATGCCTATAAAAAGTGGTACATGCCCCCTGCTTGTTTGAAAACATAGCAAAACACCACAGGTAGGAGATTGAGTACATGAACTTGCAATAAATGATCCAGTGTCTCTATGGTGAAAGCCGAGTAGTACACGCAAAAAACCAAGTAATTTAAATAGGGAAGTCTGCACAGGTTATGAATAGAACATGTGATGTTAGTAGATTGCACGTAACACATATATATACACAATTTTGTAGATTGTACACGCTGTTTAGCACATGCTATTTGGATTTTAGTAGATCGGGCCTTAAATTCGTAGGCAGGGAGACTGACAACTGACGTAATTTTTTTGTGTGTGCCTACCTGCGTAGTGTGGGCGATGAAACCTGCTGTCTTCCTGTCAGAGGAACAGTTGCTGCTCCTGCGCTCCTGAGGTTGTCGGTCTCTGAGACCCCCTTCTCTCGATCGGTCTGATTCGCCAGCGGACCGACCGAGCCGTTGGCCTTGGCAATGCTGATTGCGTTTTTCCCATGTGAGGTCACTGAGAGGACGGCGGCCTCGATGCTGCTGGTGGAGGAGCGGTTGCCATTGCGGGCGACCGACCCTGAGCGGCTAGGCCTTGGGAGGCTGCGGTACTGCAGCGTGGAGCGGGCACTGGCGGGGAGGAAGCCGTCGTCGTGGTGGCCGAGCAGCAACCCCCCATCCTGCCCACCTGCCTTTAATCCTGCCAGCGAGCGTGCTCCGGATTTGGGAATTTTCCCCAGGGTGGCCGAGCCACTGGTAATGGTGGCCCCGCTGGCGGTTACCATGGTTACCATGCCATGGCCCTGCTTCTTGAAGCCGAATGTGCTCGTCGGGGTGCGGGAGGCATGTGTCTGGTGGTCAGAAACAGTGTGCGTGAGGGAGCTGGGAGTTGGTGTGTGGCTGGTGGACATTGATTGTTTCTTCGCTTCGTCACCGCTGATGCGTCCTGCATCAGAGGGCGACCGGTGAAGGCCGTTTGAACGTGGAGAGAGACGTCCCTTCTCTGACACCTTGATATCATCCGTTTTACCTGCAGGACACACAGCAGAAAAACTCAAATGACTTGCGTCTACTGCAGGCTGGTGTTATTAGAATGCAATCATTCATTAGTACTCAAAGTGATGCACTGTGATTAGTAGGGGTGTCCCGATCCTATATGTCCAAAAAATATAAAACAAGTATCGAATTATATTGGCTTGAGTCGTATTTCTTGTATTTTAGTGAAGTCATTAAAAGATGGTAAACAAAGTTGGCTATAGGCTACTAGGGAGCTCTGAGATACACAGCAGCTAAGCACACAATCGCACACAAGCTATTTATACATAATGAAGGTCCTTAAATTGAACAGTCAAAACAGCATGATAGTATGAAATCATTAAAGTTTCATATTACTTACAAATACAAAGTCTCCAAGGCATAAAGGCAAATGTGTCCGAATCATTAAATTTACCGCATCATGAGCTTAACTTAAATTAAATATTGCGGCCACTAAGAGGCGCCAAAAACAATTGCCATCTACTTCGACCTAAAGACAGCTTAGGTCCATCGCATACAAATAGTAATAAATAGGTTAGTGATTTGTATACCTACCATTGTTCTCTGTTTCACTTGATCAAGCCTTTTCTAGAATTCCACATTGCAAAATGATAGAAGTATGGATAATCCGTGCTGACATGGTAGTGGATCAATAATGGTATCAGCCGAATACTCATGGCTCTGATATTACTATCGGAAGTGAAAAGGTTGTATTGGCACACCCCCCATAATTGATTTAAAAACAAGCTTGTGAGTTAATAATAATCATAAAAAGCGTACAGTG
The DNA here is from genome assembly GCF_033978785.1 of Entelurus aequoreus. Taxonomy (NCBI): domain Eukaryota; kingdom Metazoa; phylum Chordata; class Actinopteri; order Syngnathiformes; family Syngnathidae; genus Entelurus; species Entelurus aequoreus. The sequence goes on from NC_084732.1 coordinate 83,007,159, forward strand.
TCACCTAATTCTAACCTGTAAAAAGGCATAACATTTTTGTATGATTTTAGACACACCTTTTCATTCAGTGCATTTTCTTTATTTTCATGACTACTTACATTGTAGATTGTCACTGAAGGCATCAAAACTATTAATGAACACATGAACACTAAAGGTGAAATAACTGAAAACATGTTTTGTATTCTAGTTTCTTCAAAATAGCCACCTCTTTGCTCTGATTACTACTTTGCACACTCTTGGCATTCTCTCGATGAGCTTCAAGCACACCTGTGAAGTGAAAACCATTTCAGGTGAGTACCTCTTGAAGCTCATCGAGAGAATGCCAAGAGTGTGCAAAGCAGTTATCAGCGCAAAGGGTGGCTATTTTAAAGAAACTAGAATACAAAACATGTTTTCAGTTATTTCACCTTTTTTTGTTAAGTACATAACTCCACATGTGTTCATTCATAGTTTGATGCGTTCTGTACTGTATGTGTATATATATATAAAAATATATATATAAACATACACATATATTTTAACATATACATATGTTAAATAAACTTGTTTGCTACAACATCAACTGAATAATAACAATTGACGCACACAAAACTAAAGGGTACCATGAAAAATACTAATCAAGCTTGTTACCTGAACTGTGGGTTTTGGGGGTGACTGAACTTGTGGTGCTACTGCTGCTTTTGGTCCTGGGGGAAGTCACCCCCACCTGAGTGCTCATGCCTCTCCTCCAGGACCCTGTGTGAGACACGGAGGGGTTTTTTCTCCCCGATCCGCCCTTGTCTGACTCATCTGAGACATCAGAGGGGTTACGGCGGCTCCACTTGGAGCCCGAATCCATTTTGACCCCGCTGTCCGACCCGCCGTCTGGCCTCTTCACCTCGTCTCCTGACCAGGCCTGGTGCACCGCTGTGGAGGCCGAGTGCTTCTCTGCATCTGTCACGGGCTAACAACACACACATAAAACATGTATGATTTAACAGGATTCAAGAAAGTGTCTTCAGGAGACGTTGCTCACTTGTCCACTAAAACATCAACACCTGCAAATTATAACTTGAGAAATCCAAATATTAAGAATAGAAAGGTAAACATTTTTCTTTTTCTTTCTAAAGCTGTACACAGAAGTATAGCAATTGGTTAGTGTCACATGTCAATCTGACTTCCTCACAGTGACTCATTTACATTTGGTGGGGAAGGTCCGTGGAGCTGATTACATCCATTTTTACAACATGGTTCTCAAAACCCATTAAAAACTAGGTGAGTCAGACCAGGAAAGTTCACCTTCATCGGAGTTGGCCTATTCTCCGTAGTCTTTAGGTCTGATAATAAATTACGATTGAGGAAGGACATCTGCTTTTAAGCTGTTCTTGCAGTTGCCAAGGCAACATTGCGAAAATGCAGTAGGGCTGCTCCACTAAGAGACTTTGGAAAACACAATGTCCACGGCATGCAGCCAATGTGGAGTGCGTACGTACTCCGGATAACTTTGTTTTTGTTCAGCACATTGACCTATGCAACAA
>NC_084732.1:83011175-83153675 GCF_033978785.1 Entelurus aequoreus
ATTTCCCTGCCGTGGTTTATGTGTGTGTGTTCAACTGTGCAATTTCCCAGACAGATCCACCCTGACATCTCTAATTAGAGATTGGACTAAACAGCGTGGCCCAACCCACAGAGTCCTGCTGGCAAAGCTACCCGCCAGTTGACAAGCAACCAAGCTTTTTACAGCCAATCACTGGAGACTAGGCATTAACCACGAGCTGCTTCTGGGAGAAAACACCACTAGGCAGAAGAGGACATGCTCTTATGCTGCTTTTCCATCTTTTGGAATAAGAGGACAAGTAATGCTAAAATAGTATTTTCCACCTATCTCTTGCATTGTCTTTCCATTAGGATGCACGACGATTATTGCTATTAATGATAAACCAAAGTAGAATTCCATACAGTTTCACATTACTGTTTCAGTTTGTAAGGATCGTAAAATCGGGATTGATTACCCCACTTTGATAAATCCACTGTGATACTGCTCATTTCCTGTAGAAGGATCCAGCGCGCTAATTGCTAGATAACACAAGACCCTAAGACTATCTTCAAATAATTCAAAGATTTGAAAATTCAGTTCAGAAGAGTCCGATTCGACTATCAACCTCACAGTCCGTCTGTCAAATATTAAACTCCTCTTCTCTCTTTGTGGGAGGGAGGCAAGTTAAATAGCTACTAAGGGGCCCCGAGTACATAGTTTTTGGCGAGTGAGGGATCACTCTTACCTGCTTACAGAACAATTGCTGCTTCCTGTTGTGACATGTCTAAAAACAGCTGGCCGTGTTTTGCACTCCCCCCATCTCTTACTGTCTAAAAACTGTTTGTCTGCACACAAGATTTAAGAATGTTGGGAGGATGTTTCTACAGACACGGAGCTGGCCGTGCCACCGTCTGAATTTCGGCGTTGGGATTTCGCCGGAAATTGGACACGGCTTGCACCAGGGCGCGTTGCCTCAACCAGTAGGTGTAGCTCTCCTCATAACGATCGTTATGTAGGTTCATATACGGAAACATACAACTTTTACTTCCTCTATTTAGTCAAGTTTGATGTCTTCTTGGCGCTTGCCCAGAACCGAATAACTCACTAAACTATCCAATCTCTACAGTGTTATTATTTATTTATTTTTTATACCAGAGTGGGGTTTTTTTGAGCTGGAAAAAGTCACACATAAGATCTCTATTTTGTTCACCTTAATAAAAGACTGTATTCCTTTTGTAAGTTTCTTTGATTAACTTACACCCTATAGGGGCTAGAGCTACAGCCATGTGACGGTACTAACACCTGGTGACACAGTCCGTACACAGTACTACATATCATTACAAGCTGTTTAATTCTCTCTTAAAAACAAAACAAAAACAAATGCCATAGATTCAATTGACCATCGACTTTGAGAATCCTTAATCGAAGACAGCCCAAGAAAACACATCAATGTGTTTCTTCTTCTTCTGCTTGTTTTGATTGCACTTTAATGCAGCGTCATCACTGAGGGAATCAAACTTAAACAAAGAATAGAGCATAGAGTATTATTTTTTCAGCAAAAAGATCAAAGGCGAACAATGAACTGTTTAAAATGAAATGTCAAAATCGTGATAAGCATCCAATCAAATTTCTTTGTTGTTCTTGTTTATAGTCCACAGACGACATGTTGTCATGGTTTTCTATGATAAGCTGTGATGTATTAACAAATATCATTAACTTTCACATTCATTCCACCTCAGTGACTATTTCTTCCTGCATGTTTTCTTGGTTAAAACATCTTTTAAGGTCTCTAAGAGTTTGTTTGACACCAACAAGATAGAAAGTCTCAGAGGGTAAGGACAAGGAAGCGGAGGATTAAAAGTGACCAAGATCAAGATAATACTGAGAGACACTTTGTCTCTAACCTTATGGATTTTTTAGGGAGTGTTTGGCTTTCCCTATGGGTCAAAGTTCAGAGGACAAATCTGAGAGAGACAAGTAGAGAGGGGGAAGCAAAGTGTCAGCCAATAGGAGTGCCTGCGTGTGTTCTGAGAAAAAGCCTGTTTGTTTAACTTTTTTGGTATGTTTGTGTCCTTACGGGCTGCAGTCGGTTGGTTGGCCCTGACGTATCGTAACCCACTCTCCTACAAAACCTTGTCCAATTCTGGCACTTGTACACAGGAACTATGCAGGCTCAAATATGCACACGGCCACAACAGAGCTGCAGACCAGAAGTAAGGGGATTTCCTGTGTTGGAGAGGCATCTGCTGGTTCAAACCCTACAGCTGGGCCGTATCACCTCAAATCTCTATCTTTGTCCCCATGGATGGACAGAGAGACAAACAGAGATCAGCGGACTTAAAGAACCTGAGTCTAGGGACAAGGCTGTCACCTCAAACTAGTTGACAACTGGCCTGGATACATTCTGCAGACATGGTATTACTACTGACGAGCCGGTATCGTAGCGTCAGCCAAAACCCAAGAGCACCTGCTGAAACATAGGATAAGGAATTTTGACTTTAGGACAAACCTGCATAAAATACTATTTCTGCAGTATCACAGACAAATTTGAAATTGGATTCAGGGAGGTAAGGACTCAAGATTAGAGATTAAAGAATGTTCAACATGTTAGAGAACATAATTGTGTAATTTCAACACTGACAGGCCCCCGCAACCATCATTAATTTCTGAAGTCTTGAAAATTTGAAATCAATCCATGGAGATATTTATTAATCAAACATGCCTTCCTTCATATTTCCTCCATACGAGCCGTTGGAATTGTGATCAGTACATATGGAAGCGGTTTATCCGAATTGCTTTGCGCGAGTCCGCAATTGTAGTCCGACGTGATAGTCAATAAGCTCCTTCTTTTTTTGCTATTCTCTTGTTGTGAAGCAGAATGGCTTATACATGCACATGCATCCTAAGCTGTTGCCATTTCTAATACAAAGTAACGTATAACCATCATTAAACCCAATATTGAAGCGCTAAAAACTACAACATAGCTGACGGAGAGAAGACACAGTCAAAGTGGAGGCACGTAAATACGACTGCACACATAAAAAACAGCTTAAAGATGGTCATATAATCTATGCAAAAGTTTTACCAAAGAACCATCGTTACATGTTATGTAGGCCACGAGGAAGTGTTTTAAATGTAGGAAAAAAAAAACTAGTAAGACCTCGCTGTTCTTGTTTTTTTCCAAATGAGAATCGGTAAAACAATCAATAAACAACCAAATCGGTAAGCATAATCTAAAATGGAATCAGAATCATACAAATCTTGCCAATTCCCATCTCTAGCTGTCTGTTATCTTTCAAAAGCTCCCAAAATCATGCCTTTACTTCAAATGGTTTCAGCCAAAAAAGTCTGTAATGCTAAGGGTTTAACCAGTAAGTGGAGGAGTAGGTCCGAGAGGCACCGAAGGGGCGGCTGAGATCGGAACCCGGCACATTCTGGGCCACAGACCAGGAGGTGTTTGGAATAAAAATGGCACAGCTGTCCTTGTACTGACGTGAAATGACACGACTGGACTTCACGCTCAGGAATGTCTGGTCCTATTGTCTCCTTCTTTGACAAAATGTTTGCAATCTGAATCCAAACGATTCATCAAAGCTGTAAGACCCCTCCGGTTGCTTCCCTTTTATGCAAACTTCCTTCTGGTGTCTCTCGCTCTGTTTGATGTGTCAACAGACTCACATTCACCCGACTGACCCGGATCCACACTACAAACACATTGGACAGACATCTCTGAATACACACATGCACGCACGTGCGCGCACACACACACAGACACACACACACACACACACACCACTGAATGCACTGCTGCAACAAAAAGGGACATTTAAATGTCAAACTGGAACCAATGTGGAATTTCACCCATGTGTGCACATCCATTACTTTAAATGGCCCCTCTAATGCTGCCAACATTGGCACTCATTTCATAGTTCTGGACCTAAAAATTAGGCCTACAGGTAAAATTCCTCCCAAAATAGACATAATAGTGATTTTAGGCTTGTTTTTTTTACACATTTCAGAACATTTAGCTCCAATACAGTATTGGGGTGGCCTGCATCAGCCAGCTGATGTCACCTACAGAAGACTGGAGGCAATTTCATATTGCGTAAAATGTGTTTAGGTAGCATCTTCATTCCAAATCACAATATTTTCAGGCAAAATGTGAAGGAATTGGCAAATATGTCTGCCATTGTTGCAGGTTGTAACTACAACTAAAGAAGGGGTTAACCTGCATACATTTCCAAATGATAGGAATATCAAGTTTGGGCCACTCCAGTCCAAATGGGAAAAACAGAGTGAGGGGAGTGTAATTTGCAGCAATTATTTTAATAATACTGAAATGGACTTTTGATCGGAGTTGAGTTGGAAAAAATACAAAAGACTCAACCCAAAAATCAGGAGCACCCTCGAGATGCGTAATACTGCTCAGTGTTTCCCATAAACTGCCAAGATACCTGTGACGGTGGGGGCGTGGCTATGGGCGTGGCTATGGGCGTGGCCACCATAACATCATCAAGTAATTTCCATAATTTACTACAATGGTTTGATTTTCTCTAAAAAGGCTCAAAAAATGTATACTTACTAATTAATAATAACAGTTTTGTTTTAAACGTCCATCCATCCATCCATCCATTTTACAATATAATTACAACACTTTATGTACATATTTATATACAGATTTGAACAATAAGTTATTCACTGAAATATATTTATTAATTGTGGTTCTTACAAAAAATATATCTTATAAAATATAAAAGCTAAAATGTCTCAAAGCTCTGCCCCTTTAATTAGTGCATACTAAATAATTTAACTTTAGCCTACTACTACAACCATATTATTTACCAGCAACATAAAGTGAAACAGAGGCAGAGGTGTCCTGCCACAGTTAGTAACAAATAAACAGAAAACAGTAGTGGTGGTAGATAGACACAGAGCTTCATCAAACATCTGATCCACTGAACAAAGAGCTCCAAAAATCTTGAACTTTTGACTGCCATCAGTTTTACTCCCTACACTTAACCATGTGTTTCCTACTGCCTGCAGACTTTTCACCCTTTGTTATATACACATGTTGTGTTTCTAATATAAATACATTTAATAAAGTCAAATAAAAATAAGGCAACAAGAAAAGTATTCTACACTTCTCTTTTGTAAAGTAAATCTGAACAGCCGATATGGGCATCTACATCAACTATATGATTTGCCTGAGAAGCTGGAGAGGACAAAAAAAAATAAATAAAAAAAGAATGTTTTTATTTTTATTTTTATTTGTGGCGGACGTAATTCTTTCGTGGCGGGCCACCACAAATAAATGAATGTGTGGGAAACACTGCTGCTTCAGAACCTGCGAAAAAAACAGTGAAAGAAGAGCAAACCCGGCGCTCGGAAACGAGAGAAAAAGAAGGCAAGCGGTTAGTATTCTACTTTGCGTCCTCTTCTACTGATGTTTCCTTAAGATACTTTAGAAAATGCTTAAAGAGCATGAGGAAACACAGGTTATGGTGTTTATGGAAGAACGGGCAAGTCCGGAAATGGCGATTTTTATGTTAACCATAGCAGATTTGAATTAATCAAGGAACACCGTGACAAACATATGCAATTAAAGTGATCAAAATAGTTTTGTATATCACTTTATCCACACTGTCTACACGGGGAAATGGAATCCATCCAGTTCTGTCGAGGACTTCACATCAAGAGGAGGTGTCATATCGCGTCTTGGGATAAAACGCGGGAACTCCAAATACAGTTAGTTATCTACCGATTACTCAAAATCAAACTGATATTATGGGAAATAAATGCCAGATTAATTTTCAAGAGCCAAAAATACATTTAAAAACGGACATTTTGGTCATCTGGACGCTCTGGGTCCTTTGACACAGAAACTAGTCAAATATTGTCACTGTGCTGGAAGGAAGTGCAGGGCTACACACCTGTGGCCCATCGTTTTGGGACCCCTGAGGCTGAAATAATAAATAATTGGGAGTTGTATTGGTTTGCTGTCACAAAATAAAAACAAACTCTCTTCTTTCATACTCATAAATGGGTCAACAGATGATCCACCATGACATATACGTTGCTGGTCTTCATTTCTCCATAAATGTTTAGCTAGAATATTGAATACAGTAATAATTAGATATAATAGTCACAGTGAAACTATGCATGTTTTAATAAATACATTATCAGCAAACTTTTTTCTAAAAAGTGGGTCACAGCATGAGTTTCTTTGTAAGACCACAAGAAGTATACCATGATATAAACTGACACATACATGCATACATTCTTTACACTGAACTAAACAAGAAAATCATTGTCTGTATATTACTCATCATTTCCATTGGGGGAAACCAATGTGAGCTGTGAGTTATGAATACTTTGGTTTGGTTTAAGTTAATCTCGACTAAGCATACACTTCCCATGTTCACGGCCCACAATCCATCCATCCATCCATTTTGTACTGCTTGTCCCTATCCAACATGTCAAAAAATTAGTAAGAAGAAGAATAGCTTTTGAGGCTTAAGGGAAAAGGGGACATGTTTTTGACCTGGTGCAGATGATAGCTGGTCCACCGACTTGGGAAGCAAAGCATGTTCTTGCCTTGTGTTGGGACAGATGTTTCTATTAAAAAGCTCAGAGGGAGTAAGGATGTGCGCCACATGTAGCCAACCACCGCATCATTTTCTAATAATAGCTAATAACAAATGATAGAACAACATCTAAGAATGATGGATACTAATGCTTTAAGGGGGCTGATTAAATATGGTTGGTGCATACACAGTGGAACCTCAATTTTGAGATACGAGCTGTCGCTCTGCTTTTTTATTTTTTATTCGAGCAAAAATTTGAGTTACGAGCATTCCAGCTGCTGGTATTATTTGTCAACAGCCTACAGCTAGAGATCGACACAATCCACCAGAATTGAGAAAGTGAGTGCGAAGGAGAGCGGCAAGAATAGAAGAAGAAGCGGATGGCATTCACAGAATCAGAAAAAAAAACATCAATAGCAGCATCGTCAGTCTGCACTACTCAGCCTTAGCGCCTAAACAACACGTTGGACATTTATCTATGAAAATATGGAGAAACTACCAAATGGTTTGGCAGATGTATTTCAGTTCGTTCTGTCTAGTGACTCTACATCAGTGCTTCTAAAATATTTTCTATTGCGCACCTCCGTAGGAAAAATAAAATATTACACCCCCCGCCCCCCATGACTATAAATAGTATAATTTGTATATAACATTGTTATAACTATAACTCTGCATAACATTGTAAGCTTATTAACAATAAAGGAAACAACACACCGGTCTTTCCTCGTCTCCCACCGTGGTTACAGTGAAGCCAAGTGCTACGTACGTTTCATCATATTCTGGTACGGCCAAATAAGCATATTACCCGAGGTCACACGCGACCCCCCTGGCATCGCACCGTGCAAACAACCCCCCACCCCAGGGAGTCCGCCCCACTATTTGAGAAAGACTGCTTTACATACTGATTGATCAAGCGTTAGCCTTACTGTACTGTACATGTCGGTTGCCGTCAACTCAAAGATGTCTGTGTACAAAATTAACAATAACAATTCCTATTGTTGCAAGATAGGGGAGCAGGCTGAAGAAGACACCGCTTTAGCCTACTTCCCTAAGTAAATAATGTGCATTATTATTACTCCATAAAACGACAGTCATTTGTAGTACAGTCTTTTATATTGTTTTTCAAACAATATTTATTGTCTAAAACGTTATTTTTTCTTTTTAAAAGGCATGTTACATGTTAAAGGTGTGGTATTATTAGGGGGACAAGCCTAATAATACCACTTTCAATTACTTTCAATGGACAAGGCTGATTTAAGATGGAAGTGTTTTGAGTTCCAAGCTCGGTCGTGAACCAATTGATCTTGTACAGTAAGTTAAGGTATTACTGTATTCAATTTAACGCCTGTTTCCACTGACCTCAGCTCTTTCAAAGATCATTACACAAACAGCATGCGATTACTTACCAAAACACGTCATACTAGGGCACAAAATAATGCACTAAAATCGGTGTAATGCATCACCGGACAACAAAAACACAATAGATTTGTGCGTACTGCACGGTCGAGATACTAGATATTGTGTTTCAAGTGCAAGCTTGCGAGAACAGTTAACATATGCGATAAGGTAGCCTGTGCTGCTGAAACCCATATCTTGCAAAAGACAAATACACACACTGAATGCTTATATCTGTATAAATATGGCTGGAGGGAATTCACACAGGATTTTAAAGGAGTAAAAAGCAGTCGGAAGGAAATGTTTGCTTTGTATAATATTTGATGCTGCGAGAATAAGAGCAAACAAAGAGAATGGGTGGCTGCTCATATCTCAAAGCAAATATTAACAGAGTCTCGATGAACGTGAAGTTGACAAATATTCAATATAAAAAAGGCATTTTTCTGCAATGACGTGAATAGTCCTTGCAAAATTTTCCAAGACACGTGCGTCATCAACAATATGAACACAAACACTGTTCTATACTGCTATTTGTTCAACATTGTCTGATACATAGAAAGGACAAAGATGTCATGCAAATGGAAACCTACTGACCGAGCCATTTCTATGTCAACTACAGGTTGTTTTAAATCAACAACTACGTAGTGTAAGGTGTTAAAGTGGGAAGACTGAGTGGTGCCAATGATTCTGGTAACCCAACACTGACAGACCCCGCAACCATCATTAACTAAACACTCCTGGTATTCCAGAGCGGGGAGTCAACTCAGGCTTGGACAACCACACACTGCCAATCAGGGTTTGCGTTGGCGAGACGTCCTGACACTGGGGGGTCTGTCTTGACAGGTTGGTGCTATTTCCAGTATAAATGCAAATACGGTTCGAGGGTTAAGCTGTATATGGTGTGATCCTGACTCCTGTTCTGCAGGGAACAGGTTTGCTTGCTCATTAAAACAAGACTAGAAGGGAAACCGTGTTCAATGAAAAAGCTCGGTGGTAAAGCAGAGAGGGGGGAGACGGAACAGGTGTTGTTAGTTGCTTGAAAAAAAAAATGTCGATAGGAGGATCAGCCTCTCTCTTCCTTTGCTTGAGGGCAACATGGTACCTACTCAAGTCCGGACAAGAGAGCCAACAACCTGAGGGTAGGGGAGTATGTGTCACTAGGCTGAACTTTTGAAACTACACCAAGCATTAATATATCAATAAAAACACCTTGTTCAAAAGAGAGCTTAGCCAGATGTTACATCACTGTAGGGTAGGGTTGTACGGTATACCGGTATTAGTATAGTACCGCGAATAAATACAAATACAATACAATACAAATAAATAGAGTACATATTTACACACTCAAAGTTCGTACATCCACACGCACATTCATTATACAAACATACTGTATACACATACTGTACATATACATTCACTGTAAAAACATACATATACACATACAGTACATATACACTCACTGCACAAACACACACATACACATACTACACATACATTCACTGTACAAACACACACATACATATACTGTACATATACATTCACTGTACAAACACACATTTACACATACTGTACATATACATTCACTGTTCAAACACACATACTGTATACACCTACTGTACATATACATTCGCTGTACACACATATACACATACTGTACATATACATTCACTGTACAAGCACACATACACATACTGTACATATTCAAGTACATATGCACACATACACTCATGCACATAATCACGTTTCATCAAACATACATTAACGTTGTTGCCCTAGGGTAAACTGGGTATAACACATGGCACACTGACAAAGCTTAACCTATTGTTACTATAACAATCTACAAGGTTAAGGTTGCTTCTCTTTCTTCCCCTCCATTTTTCTGCATTCTTTCGTATCTCAAGTTATCATTACGTATATGTATTGTTGCATTTGAACAATTGTATTGTTGATAATAAAGGTAAAGTACTGGTATTGTTTATTATCAATAGCACTATTTCTATTGGTATTCATATTGCTCCATTTTTAGTGTAATAATGCTCAGTTCTGTATTTTTTTTTAAATTTTCGCCAACTGCTTATTTGCTATTACTTTTACCATCATATTTGTACATGTCGTATTTGCTGATGTTGCTCTGTTGTTGTTGTTGTTGTTGTTGTTGTTGTGTTTGCTGTTGTTGTTTTTGTCTCTCTGTCTAATCCCCCTCTTGTCCCCACAATTCCCCCCTCTGTCTTCTGTTTTCTCTCTTTCTATCCCCTCCTGTTACGGCCCGGCTGCACCAAATGATAATATAAATACATTTAATAAAGTCAAAATACAAGTAAGGCAACAAGAGAAGTATCCGACACTTCTCTTTTGTAAAGTAAATCTGAACAGCCGATATGGGCATCTACATCTGCTATATGATTTGCCCGAGAAGCTGGACAGGACATAAAAAAAAAAAAAATTAAAAAAAAAATTAAAAAAAAAAAGTATAGTACCGCGATACTAATGAATAATTTTCGGTACTATACCGCCTCTGAATACCGGTCCGCCTCCTCGCCTCCATGGCGACAAATAAAGTATGTTTCTTACAAGTATAAGAATAGCTAAACATGTTTCACTACACATCGTAGCTAACCGGCGTCAAAATGTAAACAAACGCCATTGGTGGATCTACACCAAACATCCACTGTAATGATACCAAGTACAGTTGCGTATCTAGACAATACTACTATGATTACGTTGATATTTTTTGGCATCACATCTTCTTTAGTTTTTTTGTTATTTATATTATGTTTATAAACTCAGGAAATATGTCCCTGGATACATGAGGACTGTATGATACTGTAACGACTTGGTATCGAATTGATACCCAAATTTGTGGTATCATCCAAAACTAATGTAAAGTATCAAACAACTGAAGAATAAGTGATTATTACATTTTAACAGAAGTGTAGATAGAACATGTTAAAAGAGAAAGTAAGCAGATATTAACAATAAATGAACAAGTAGATTAATAATTAATTTTCTACCACTTGTCGTTAATAATTTTGACAAAATAACAGAATGGAAAATGACACAATATGTTACTGCATACGTCACCAGCTAAATTAGGAGCCTTTGTTTGCTTACTTACTACTAAAAGACAAGTTGTCTTGTATGTTCACTTTTTTATTTAAGGACAAACTTGCAATAAGAAACATATGTTTAATGTACTGTAAGATTTTTTTGTTAAAATAAAGCCAATAATGCAATTTTTTGTGGTCACCTTTATTTAGAAAAGTACAGAAAAGCATAGAAATATTTGTATTGGGACAACACTATTGTAGGGTTAGACAAATAATACAATTTCAACCACGATTACGGTTTTGGCTGCTGCTATTAAATGAGGGTGATCATTGGCGATGCTAACATTTAAAAAGAAGGCTCTTTCACAGCCGCGGAAACATTAAAGCAACAGCGGCTCGTCTTAAAACTTTGTGAAAGTTAGAGGCTATTGTGTAAGGGCACAGAGCTCCATGACCACGCCAATTATCTCACCGGCCGGCATTGACAAACCTTTCCCAGTCTGCTGCAGCCGGTCGCCTCATTTCACTAAGTTTCCCATCCGAGGGGTCTAACCTGGTGAGGCTTAGCATAAGCTTCAGAAATGTTTGTGTGTTACCTTTTTTTCTGGACTTGTTTTCTAATTTGGTTGAATGCAGAATGCAAATGTAGGTTTTCTTTTTAGATATACAGCACCAGATCATCTCATGCTCAGGTTTTATAGAGCAACCCTAAAATTATGCATCCCTCATTGTAAATAATATTTACAGAATTTGTACAGTTTCTAAACTTGTAGTAGTTAAAAACAACAAAATAATACAATTTAAATATCTCAACATATCTAATATGATCTAATGATGAGTATTATTTTAAAGTACTTCCCATCGCCTGAACATTTGTACTGTTAAATGCAATTTACAATGTGAGGGGGAATCACATACAACACAAGTATTTGTAGACATAAGGAATGCTAGTAAATTATTTTAAATGTAGCTATTGCACACAGGCAAATTTAAATTATGTTGCAGGTGTTGCAGATTAGAGCCCCACAAGGGTGAGGAAAAACAAGATTACACTCTTAGCGGAACAGCTATTTGAAGACAGCCAGTTCTTCTGACAATGAGCCATCATGGAAGCCCAAGTGAAGAATTATAAACAGCTTACAACAAAATGATTTTTCATCATGTGGGCAGACATAATAATGTCAACACACCTCAAAGTAATGTTAGCACTTTATTGGAAAATAGGTTTCTAAGCCTTTGAAGCAGCCAATGTGGGACATTCAAGTTAGCCTAAACAACAATTATGCCTATGATCTACAACTGAGACCAGTAGTGGGGACGTTTCCTTATCACTTCATTGCATAATTCACTCTTGGCCACAAAGTTTAGGACTCCACTTTGCATACGTTCCGCTGAAGTCTCTAAGAGCCTTTAGGCTGTATGCAGACTGCAGGTCAATTCCGATGTTTTGGCCCATATGTGACCTGGATGTGATTTTTCATGTCAATTTCAACTGTACAATTAAAAAAAAAATTTATCCGACCCAGGCCTCTTATGTATTTTGATATACAGTACAGGCCAAACGTTTGGACACACCTTCTTTTTCAATGCATTTTCTTTATTTTCACTACTATGAATGAACACATGTGGAGTTACGTACTTAACAAAAAAAAGGTGAAATAACTGAAAACATGTTTTGTATTGTAGTTTCTTCAAAATAGCCACCTTTTGCTCTGATTACTGCTTTGCACACTCTTGGCATTCTCTTGATGAGCTTCAAGAGGTAGTCATCTGAAATGGTTTTCACTTCACAGGTGTGCTTGAAGCTCATCGAGAGAATGCCAAGAGTGTGCAAAGCAGTAATCAGAGCAAAGGGTGGCTATTTTGAAGAAACTACAATATAAAACATGTTTTCAGTTATTTCACCTTTTTTTGTTAAGTACATAACTCCAAATGTGTTCATTCATAGTTTTGATGCCTTCAGTGACAATCTACAATGTAAATAGTCATGAAAATAAAGAAAACACATTGAATGAGGAGAAGGTGTGTCCAAACTTTTGGCCTGTACTGTATATCCGATTTATGTCAGATGCAAGTTTGATTGATTGATTGAAACTTTTATTAGTAGATTGCACAGTATAGTACATATTCCGTACAATTGACCACTAAATGGTAACACCCGAATAAGTTTTTCAACTTGTTTAAGTCGGGGTCCGCGTTAATCAATTCATGGTAAAGTGCAGTCTGAACGATCGGTTCACGCTCATCCGACCCATATTTCATCAAAATTCTTTGTCAAAATAGACGGTCGTAAAGAGAAATAGTTGATGAATGAGCGGGAAAGAGGCAAAAATAAAATGTTTTAGTACTCACGTCAATGTTATACCAATCCTGGACTACTACTACTACTCACCCACAACTTATCGGAACACACGTCAAAGCAAATGAACTAGAAACTCTCGTTTCTCCTACACCAAATAATTTGGTTAAAACATGTTGACTACAGTTGCACAAAATCTTTGAAATCACCACAAATGCTCCAAGACTCAAACCTACTAGAATTGGAGCTGTGGTTGCTTTCTTGGGCTTGGACAAAATGTGCAAGACAGACAGAGAACATGTTTTTCTGAGGACAGACATTGTCCTGAACTCCACTTGTGTCAATGGACCGTTTAGTGTGCACATTGAGACGGTTATGGTTGCTGGTTTTGATACAAGTTATTGTTGATTGACCAGCTCTTCGTCATCCTTTTAACATCTGGGCAAAACCTACAATATATTATATGGACAAAAAAACAGCTAAATCTTAAAGGTTTGTTACTTTTTCTTGAGATGTCCATAGACAAGGGAATTGGGAAGAGTCGGTAAGTCTAAGAATGCATCTGAGAAGTTAGCATTTCCCAGCATGCCTTTTGACAATGTTATCATGCATCTTTATTGTGTTATTTCATACAGACAGGGTTTAATAGTTAAAGCGGTTTTGAGTTGTGTACAATTGAATTATTACTACATTTGGTGGTAATCTGACATTCTAATTAAGAATGGTTAGTGCAATGCATCCTATTAATACCACTGTGGCCTCAAAGGGTATTTGTATTATATAATATGTAGATGTGCTGGTGATGCGACAGGTAGTTTGGGTTCTTATTTGCTGAAATCTGCTTTGCGATTCGGATTGATTAGCACTGAACAAAAATATAAATGCAACACTTTTGTTCTTGCTCCCATTTTTCATGAGTTGAACTCAAAGATCTAAAACTTTTATTATATACACAAAAAAACTATTCCTCTCAAACATCTTTCACAAATCTGTCTAAATGTGTGTTAGTGAGCACCTCTTCTTTGCCAAGATAATCCATCCCACCTTACAGGTGTGGCATATCAAGATGCTGACTAAACAGCATCATTATTGCACAGGTGTGCCTTAGGCTGCCCACAATAAAAGGCCACTCTGAAATGTGCAGTTTTGCTTTATTGTGGGTCTGGGGGGTCAGAAAAGCAGTCAGTATCTGGTGTGACCATCATTTGCCTCACGGATTGCGACACATCTCCTTTACATAGAATTGATCAGGAGTTTGATTGTGACCTGTGGAATGTTGGTCCACTCCTCTTCAATGGCTGTGCCAAGTTACTGGATATTGGCAGGAACTGGAACACGCTGTCGTATACGCTGATCCATAGCATCCCAAACATGCTCAATGGGTGACATGTCTGGTGAGTATTGCTGCCATGCAAGAACTGAGATGTTTTCAGTTTCCAGGAACTGTGTACAGATCCTTGGGATCTCGTCACGGTATCTCTGTGCATTCAAAATGCCATCAATAAAATGCACTTGCTTTCGTTGTCCATAACATACGCCTGCCTATACCATAACTACCCCCAATTCACAACATTGACATCAGCAAACCGCTCTCCCACAAGACACCACACACGCTGTCTGCCATTTGCCCTAAACAGTGAAAACTGGGACTCATCCGTGAAGAGAACACCCCACCAACGTGCCAGACGCCATCGAATGTAAGTATTTGCCCACTGAAGTCGGTTACGACAACGAACTGCAGTCCGGTCGAGACCCCAAATGAGGACGACAAGCATGCAGATGAGCTTCCATGAGACGTTTTTTCACAGTTTGTGATCTACAACGTTTTTTTATAAGACGAGTGCAAGCTCATAACTTGAGAGGCTTTGGATATTTCTTATTGCCGAGAGCTCAAACCACTCGTAAACGTTTTTGTGTGTCTGTATGCGGAGTAAAACTATGGAACAAACTGGACTTACAACACAAGCAATGCCAAACTATTAATCGATTTAAACTATTATACAAACATGGGGTCTGGTTCAAATATAGAGATGAGGGTCTTTAATTTGACCTGCTGCTATACTCTGTCTCAGAGTGTTAACATGTGCTCAATGTTTCCTTACCATTATTGCTATGTTGTCTATTACCATTATTGCTATGATGTCTATTACCATTGCTGGTATATTCATTATTCCTACATTGTTGATACAAATGATTGTTACAGTGTAATAATTATTGTTACCTGTGGTAATGCCACTATGATACAACACCTGTATTATAATCCTTGAACAAAGTGAGAGTGAAACTCATGTGAATAATCACTGAATGGAGAACTGGGGGTGGGATTAAATAAATTATCTTCTTCCCACTCCATTTCAGGCAAAACTGGACAATAATGCACTATATTAATTTATATTATTATGTTTTGTCAACTTGTACGTCTTTGTCATTGCCTGAAATAAATAAATAAATGAAAAAAAAAAAGAATGAATCCAGATGGATCTCTATTACAATCCCCAAAGAGGGCACTTTAAGTTGATGATTACTTCCATGTGTAGAAATCTTTATTTATAATTGAATCACTTGTTTATTTTTCAACAAGTTTTTAGTTATTTGTATATCTTTTTTTTCCAAATAGTTCAAGAAAGACCACTACAAATGAGCAACATTTTGCACTGTTATACAATTTAATAAATCAGAAACTGATGACATAGTGCTGTATTTTACTTCTTTATCTCTTTTTTTCAACCAAAAATACTTTGTTCTGAATAGGGGGTACTTGAATCAAAAAAAAATTCACAGGGGGTACATCACTGAAAAAAGGTTGCAATAATCATACTTTTTAATCAGCATCTTGATATGCCACACCTGTGAGGTGGGATGGATTATCTTGGCAAAGAAGAAATGCTCACTAACAGATTTAGACAGATTTGTGAACAATATTTGAGGGGCATAGGTTTTTGTGTATATAGTAAAAAGTTGTACATATTTGAGCTCAACTCATGAAAATTGGGAGAAAATCCAAAGTGTTGTGTTTATATTTTTGATCATATGGTCCCGAAGGCTGGGAGCTTGACACTTGAGGCTTAGGTAGTCGTACAATCCAGTTTTCGCCTGACCTTTTGGAACGGATTACTAACGAAGGCCTCGGTACTCCAGACTGTATTAGGTTGTCTTTTTAAAAGAAGGCAAAAGGAGAGATCCAAACATTTTGATACTTACTCTAATAGTCTTGTATTGGATTGGATCCATTCATTCAGTTGTGCATCTGTGCGCAATGTTGTGGACAGTGAGTCAATGTGGAAACTGCTAAGCAAAACCAGTGTCACACCAAACACAGAATCTTTTGTCTGCTGCAACAAAAATAATTCAAATCAGAGGACATGCTGTTATAGATTGCTTCCTCTCTATACAGCTGCACAGATAAACGACAAGGATAAAAACATACACAGACACGAAAAACCCTTGTTGGCCTTCACACACATTTATGTGGTAGATCTACTTTTTTTGTTTTTACAATAAAAAGGGGCTGCAGATCAGTCTTATCTGCTCTTGTCAGTGGTCAAGAAAGTCGACAAGACAATGCACTTTGAGTTGTGTTGTGAGATTTGAACAAGCTGTTCCATCAAAGGCTCACAGTGTTGCTTCCTTTATACTCCTCATTAGTGCACGTTGGGCTCCACCTGAAGGCTTTAGCGTGAAGGATTAAAATGTAAACCCGGCGCTTTGAAGCCTGTGCACCCCTCTTCCAAGGGTCAAAAGGTTTTTGCCCCGATATCGCAGCAACACCCGACACCTTTCCCCTCCCCCGCATGACCACCCGTTGAGACAGGCAGCATCACGGAAGAGGACGTTAAAAAAAACAAAAAACAGGTACCACACCTAGTCAGTAAATATGGATCACATATTCCAAGACAGTCAGACTTCCACCTTTAAACCTCCATAAACCACAAAATGCTGGAGTTGACAAAAGCAGCAGTATGAGCCAACTACGAGTGTTAAGTTTGTCTCGCCTCTTATAACATAAGTATCCAAAGTGTGGCCCGAGGACCATTTGTGGCCCGCAACTAATTTTTCAAAAGCCTGCGCCAAATTCTAAAAACACTATTACAAAATAAAACATAAAAAAGTGGAATTAAAGAGAAATTAGGGGAAATGTAATGATAGAAAATTTGCAATCTTGACTCTAATACCACAAAGTTGCGATGCAGGATATTTTTGTTTCTTTAAGACTCCAATTACTTTACATCAAATATTCCAGTTTGAAATATTTCTAGGGAAAATATTGCATATTTTGTGTGTTTTCCATGCCAAAAAGGACAGAAAACAAACACAATAAATCCCAACAAAATAATAAAAAATATCTAATTTACAGATAAATATGAAGTTAATCTACAAATGTGTTGAAATTTAAAAAAAAATTGACTGTGTGACATATTTTTAACACTTTTACAAGTGGGCCCCTGATAAATGTAATTTAATTAAAAAAAAGTAATGAATCAAATTCAATGTTGTTATAAATTATTAATCCATGTAAAGCTCCAATTACTTCAAATGAAATGCAATATTTGTCCCCTCCAAACATTTTTGGGAGAAAATATTCCATATTTTGTATTTTTGCCAAAAAAAACTCTGTTTTGTTTTGTTTTGTTTTTTACAAAAAGGGCATAAACCATAAAAGAATTAATGAATAAATGAAATAAAATAACAGATAAATCTGAAGTTGATTTAGAGATTTAAGCGTTGAAAAAAATTATCAATATATGACTAATTTTTCAAATTTTTAGGGAGATGTTTAGGGCACGTTCGACCGGTAGGAGGCCACGGGGAAGACCCAGGACACGTTGGGAAGACTATGTCTCCCGGCTGGCCTTGGAACGCCTCGGGATCCCCTGGGAGGAGCTGGACGAAGTGGCTGGGGAGAGGGAAGTCTGGGCTTCCCTGCTTAGGCTGCTGCCCCCGCGACCCGACCTCGGATAAGCGGAAGAAGATGGATGGATGGATGGATGACTAATTTTTTAAATTTTTATGATTGAGAATCTTCTGAGTGCCCGGGGACCAAACTTGGGGGAAGCCCTTAAGGTAAAAAAAAAAAATCTATACCGTCTCCAGCCCCTTGTGGAAAAAGTTTGGACACCCCTGTTTTATAACAACCTCGTCTTGTTTTTATTTATATCGATAATACATTTGAAAGTTTTTATTCACCACTTCTCAAATCCTACAAATGAATCCCAAACTGCAACCAGGCATTCTTTAGGGAGACATGAAATCCTCCTCTTGGTCAATTAGACCTAGCAGAAACATGAAAGCATTTAAAAGGAAAGGTCCCTGACATTTTGCCATAATTGCTGAGCAACTCCTTCCTCTGGTTATCAGCCCGAATAAAAACAAGTGAGATAAAAATAAGACAGAAAGTTGGAGACAGCATGGACAGAAAGGGAGATGAAAGGTGAGAGGTGGGACAGTTTGTGTTGCGGCCCAACTGTGGATTGCAGGAGTTGAACGTTAAGGATTTTGTGTGTGTGTGTGTATGTGTGTGTATGTGTGTCTCTTTGTGTATACAAGGGGCAGCTCAGGGGGCAGAGGTCAAAAGTCTGAAAGACAGGAAATTAGCCACACCTGAGGATTTATAGAAGAAGCTTTGCAACACTTGAAACTGTTCCCATACGACATCAACCACTGAGGCCTCGTCGGCCTGACGAAATAATACACAAATTGACATTTCTTTTGAAGACCGAAACTAATTGAGCTTGGTATATGCTGAAATGACATTTGGGTATTATTTATTTGACATGTTTGTGCTTGGTCTTGCACACATTTACAACCAGAAAAGCACTGGGAAAGCGCAAACCTGTGCCAGGCAACGCGACTCAATAGTAAAGCAGTCCAGATTCCAGGCGGTGATCCGAAACACCCCCAAAACGTAACCACTTGTTCCTTATTCCATTTGTAACATTTCTTGAGAGTTTATTTAAAACCCGCTCATAACTTTTTGAGCTATCCATAGAAAGAAGAAACGGAGTGAAGTCTCTTGTCAGTAAACACTGCCTTTGACTCTGTGTGAGTGGAGCTCATAATGTAAACATAACATAATCTATCAGATATGATCCGGATCACACCCAAAATATAATCACTTGTTCCATATTCCATTTGTGACATTTCTTGAAATTTTATTTAAAACCCGCTCATGACTTTTTGAGCTATCCATAGCGGAATTAAAGAAACGGAGTTAAGTCTTTTGTCAGTAAACACTGCCTTTGACTCTGTGTGAGTGGAGCTCATAATGTAAACATAACATAATCTAGCAGATGTGATCCGGATCACCCCCAAAATATAATCACTTGTTCCATATTCCATTTCTAACATTTCTTGAAAGTTTAATTCAAACCTGTCCTTAAGTTTTTGAGCTATCAATAGCGGAATGAAAGAAACGGAGTGAAGTCTCTTGTCAGTAACCACTGCTTTTGTCTCTGTGTGAGTGAAAGCTTATAATTTAAATGTAACATAATCTAATAGATAGCATCCAGATCACCCCCAAAATGTATTTACTTGTTCCTTATCTCATTTCTAAAATTTCCTGAAATTTTATTTAAAATCCGCCGGTAAATTTTTTAGCTATCCGTAGCGGAATGAACGAAATTGAGCAAACACTTTTGTTAGTCAGCCACTGTCTTTTTTTCTTTGGGGCCGTTAGCATACATACACACACAGAAGCATAAACTTAAGGTACCGTAGTAGAAATGACATCGATAAGGCCTCAAATCTGATCAGTTTTTCCTTATCCCATTTTGGACATTTCCTGAAAGTTTCATAAAAATTTGCTTAAAACATTTTGAGTTATTTTGCTAACTAACTAACTGCAACAATTACATAACCAAATAATGCTCCTTTCATGTCACTCTCGGATATGTGTACATTACGCTCATTACAGTTATTGTGGTTGGCAGTGACATTGGTTTAGAACTGCATCACAATGAATGTTTTAACATTTCAATTACCTTATTCATTTCCTTAACATTCATTTATTTGTTAGAAAACTATTTTGGATGTTTTCTGTTTCTTGTGCTTCACTAGTAGAGTTTTAGTCTTAGGAAGTTATCTGTTTCAATGGTGAAACTTGTATTGCTTTAATATTGGTTTGTACTGTAGCACTTTAAGATTTATTTACATGAAAAATTTGTATCAAATAAAATCTATTATTCATTTATTAATTCTGACGGGCGGTGTGTCGTCTTACTATGTTTAGCGGTCCTTGAACGCACCGTAAAACACCTCTGTCTCGTATTCTGTGTAAAGCAATCATCACTCTGGTCTAAGAAAGCACAATTGAATATTTTAGCTGCTCAGACAGTAATGTGTTTATAAACATTCAGATCGGGGTATGTTGTTTCTTTAATGTGGAAAGACGTTAATGTCTCTTGTTTTCATGTTAAGCTAGCGAACAGGAACCAGTCCATCCGTGACTTTATCAATCACGGTTTTTCGATAATTGTAATTGAAAACGGTAATACTAAGCGTGGGGAGATTTACCGCGGATATCATTATTAACGTTTATGTTGCCATCCGAGAAACGTCTTTTTCATGGACGCCCCTGCTTATTTCAGCAAGACAATGCCATGCCACATTCTGCACGTGTTACAACAGCGTGGCTTCGTAGTAAAAGAGTGCGGGTACAAGACTGGCCTGCCTGTAGTCCAGACCTGTCTCCCATTGAAAATGTGTGGCGCATTATGAAGTGTAAAATACGACAACTTAAGCTGTACATCCAATTCCACCTGAAAAGCTTCAAAAATTGGTCTCTTCAGTTCCCAAACGTTTACTAGGTGCTATACAAAGGAAAGGCCATGTAACACAGTGGTAACAATTCCCCTGTGCCAACTTTTTTGCAATGTGTTGCTGTCATTAAATTCTAAGTTAATGATGTTAATGCAAAAAAACATTTTCTCAGTTCGAACATTAAATATCTTGTCTTTGCAGTGTATTCAATTGAATATAAGTTGAAAAGGATTTGCAAATCATTGTGTTCTGTTTTTATTTACGATTTACACAACATGTCAACTTCACTGGTTTTGGGTTTTGTAGAACAAGATAAAGCTTAGCTTAAAAGACAGCCTGTAAACTGGCCTGACACTTGTTAAAAACAACCAAACCCCCACACCGGCACCACTGAAGGTTAACCAATTACTATTGGAGCTGACTTCTCACAGTCTAGACATCACGTGTGGCTGCTAGGCAACCGTCCGAGACATCCCAACTTTGTGGCAGATAGACTAAAACAAAAGAGACCGTCATTTAACAAGTAAGCATTACACACGCTCGGAAGATTTGATATTGCCATCACTCACTCTTGTGGGCGCACAAAAGATAGCTTCATGTACAGTATTATCTGGTAGATAAGGAGTCTAGCTTTTAAAAGAGATTCCAAAAGAAGGGCTATTATATATCAAAATACTCCCTTAGAAGACTGAATGACCTAAAGTACTCCTTGAGAAAAGCAAATAACATAGTTTGACTCCTCCTGTGTTTGAATGTCATGGAGGTCAAAAACATGTCCACGGTGCTTAACTAGCTCTATCCCCAGTTTAGTGTCCTGGGCATGACGTTAAAGTGCATCCGGCAGTGGAGGCTCCTCTATGGGGTCTTGGGGAACTAGGAGGTTAACCCCCTTTACTACTGTTACCCCAGGTGGCCCTCGGCAAATGCCTAGTACCTGACTGCCCCCTAGCCAGAGATACAGTGAAGACCTCAACGGCGGAGCAGGCGGAAGACGGTAGATTTAAGAAAATACCACAACTGCTGCGATGGCGGAAGAAGGCTGCAGCAGAAAAGGGTCCCCAGTCGTCTTGGACTCCATGCCACTGGACCCTGACCCGATTCTGTCAAGGATCGTGTGGTGACTGTCTGTGCACCAGTCTCCCCACGTTAAACTAAGTCACGCAAAGGCATCCTCCATAAAGGGATACACCCCTACCAGGAGGATCGTCATACTCGTTCGAGTGACCGCCGATGATGATGATCCCCAGTTTGACCAGGTATTATGTGAAAAGCAGGAAATGCTGGTTGGTATAAACAGTTCTCTTAAATAACTACCACTCTCATTACTAGCTCTGTCAGTGCGCGCCATCATTAAAGATGCAACTCTTAAATGTGGGCGTTGTTGAAATGGTAATATATTTGGGAGGGTTATAACCTTTTTGTGGCTCTTACGAAGAGGAGACACAACGGACATTAGCGTGGATCTACGTTAGCTTTATTTTTCAACTCTCTTCAGTGTTTCCCACACATTCATTTATTTGTGGCGGCCCGCCACGAAAGAATTATGTCCGCCACAAATTTAAAAAAAAAAAAAAATTTTTTTTTTTTTTTTTAAACTTTTTTTTTGTTTTTTGTCCTGTCCAGCTTCTCAGGCAAATCATATAGTTGATGTAGATGCCCATATAGGCTGTTCAGATTTACTTTACAAAAGAGAAGTGTAGGATACTTCTCTTGTTGCCTTATTTGTATTTGACCACTACTATTTGTCTGTTTATTTGTTACTGACTGTGGCAGGACACCTCTGCCTCTGTTTCACTTTATGTTGCTGGTAAATAATATGGTTGTAGTAGTAGGCTAAAGTTAAATTATTTAGTATGCGCTAATTAAAGGGGCAGAGCTTTAAGAGACATTTTAGCTTTTATATTTTATAAGATATATTTTGTGTAAGAACCACAATTAATAAATATATTTCAGTGAATAACTTATTGTTCAAATCTGTATATAAATATGTACATAAAGTGTTGTAATTATATTGTAAAATGGATGAATGGATGGACGTTTAAAACAAAACTGTTATTATTAATTAGTAAGTATACATTTATTGAGCCTTTTTAGAGAAAATCATATCATTGTAGTAAATTATGCAAATTACTCGATGATGTCATGTTGGCCACGCCCGTAGCCACGCCCCCACCGCCACAGCTATCTTGGCAGTTTATGGGAAACACTGCACTTTCATAAACGACTTACGCAATTTACGAAACATGTAAGCGAATACGGGATATTGTATACGTCAATCGCTTATTCTTTGGAATCAAAGTATATAACATATACATCTACATATAATACATATAGCCTATTATTCGTTCTATTATTCATCACTGCACCCATCATCCTTTACGTAGTGAATTCCAGCTCCCTCGCTCTGATTAATGGCTCGGTCCATTGCTGTCACCACTTCTAAATGCTTCAGCGTGTTTCCAAATTTCATCTACAAAGTTACATCCAGCCAGAAGAAGAAGCTGTTGTAGCGTGCATACACGCACTACATTGCCATGACGACAAACGTACAAATAATGAGCGATGTGTTATCTTTTCCTTGGATTTCAATGACATTCACAAGTGTTAGTAAAGCTCCCTGTTTCTTGATTATCACACAGTATAAAGAAGGCTTCATGGCAAAGTCTGCCTCATTAGTAATGAGCCTGCCTTCATTCACGACTTGGATGGGAGATTACGAATAAGACAAACGTGTGTGACTTCAAGCGTGCATTAAAACACTTAAAGGTTACTATGAGGATCTATTTATCTTTTCTGACTTATAAATGTTACAATGTTGGATACTCGTGTTAAAAAATGTCAAATCATCAAATCATAAGATTATTTAATTAATTTGTATCTCCTTTCATTTACGGTTGATAAGATATTTTGGATCCTATTTCATGTTTTTAATACTTTTTATATACATTATAAAGGACTGGGTCCTATGTTACTTTATGTTCCACATGTGGTATATTCAGTGTTTAACAAATGTTGTGGTTTCCCATGCCCTCAAAGGCATCATTGCTTTGTGAAACTGTCTCTGCCAATGTTCGTCTTTGTTTACATGTGTTCTGCGTGTTGATTGGATGGGAGGCTGGGAAAGGGCGGACGTAAGCGGAGAATGTGGAGAACATTCGGTTCCCGTGTGAGAAGTGATAGAAATGACCAGGTAAAACAGTTGTTTGTGTCTTAGTTGTTCATTTTGAGGTTGACTACGGTCTACAGTTGTCGGATAGTAACAACTTCCATTGAAGGCTGATAATCCTTTGACCATGGCTCGAGTCACATCATTACAATATTTATTTAAGTGATTCTTTGGCGTACCCCAGTTTGAGAATCACTATTTTAAATGTAGATTAAAATAATCATAGGTCCCTTTTCAACGCAAATGGGAGGATAGGGCCCTAAATGAACTAAAAGTCACTAATAATAATAATAATACTGTATCTCATTGGTCCGTTAAGACCTACCTGTCAGCATCTCCCTGTCCTGAAGATGGGTTCCGATGCAGCGTCTCTCGAACAGCAGACATGTTGTTGTCTGGCAGCCGGTTCAAGCGCCGCGTGTACAGACTCAAACCCCCATCCGTCATGTAGCTGTAAAACACACAAACTCACATCAGGTACTGACTTCAAACTGAAGACGATGATTAAGTGCTGTGTGTTTTAGGACGCGGTTCTTTCTTTCGAGAGCAGGACGCACGCACAGTCATCTAGTTCTTCCTTACGTTACATTTAGGACCTCCATGACAGTGAGGAGCACAAACTATCGAGGACGTGAATAGACAGTTCTCAAGTGGTTGATAGTAAACAGCAGTGGTCTGTTAAAGAGATCGGCTCCATGCTGGGATATTTCAACCGTCTGAAAGGCGTAACTGCATGTTCAGAAAGGCTAAAAAAATATGTTCCTATGTAAGTACAGTCAGAGCTACTGTTAATAATCAGGGCATTCATTTCGTGAGACTCGAATTTGATATTTTGGTTGTAGGAGTCCGAGGGTGACCGTTAGCAGCACTTACACAAACATTCCCACTCAGACTAAAACAACACCGACCAATCCCCCAAATATTGACCCGTTTAGGAGACTCCTAATGGAGCTAAATATTGACACATTTCCCTCAGGTGTAACTCAATGAAATGTTTGCTGATTTAAGTTGAGACTGGACCGTTGGATGGCTCAGTGCTTTCTGTGTGGGACCATGGTGATTTTGTTTTTACAGTTAAGTGAGTAGAAAGAAACATAAGCCTGAATGGTATGACCCTTTCTGGTTTATCTCAATATGGCATCTGAGTAAAAGTGGATTCAAAGCGTACAGTATACACAAAAGCACGGTCTTTCCTTTGCTTGACCAAGATGTTAAACGTAACCTCAACATTTCCCTTAGATTTATTATTTGAGGCGGCATGCCGCGAATAGTTTTATACTATAGTTTTTTACTATTGTTACTAGTGGCGGTATGCATGAGAACGTCTTAACTCATACGCACTTGGTCTGCCAGAGAATAAGAAGACACAGAGATCAGTGTTGCCAACTTAGCAACTTTGCTGTTTTGTTAAACAAGTAGTCAGACTCCTCCATATAGGGGCGTAATTGTAAATAATTTAAAAATTTTTGAGACAGAACCAAGGGGTGTATCAAATTCCCATGTGGTATGCGTTAAAAGTGAACGACAGGAAGTGTTTATTGCGTCATGAATTTACTTTGTAATCAAACACAAGCGGTCACGAAAGGTAAAGTATTCCACCGCCGTAGCGGAGCTCCAGGCATGCAGGGCACCTCCACAAGCCCGAGGAGTGTGCGCAACAGACTTTGGACTAGCTAGCGTGAGTCATGACTAGCGGTAGTTCTAAAAAGTCAGCCTGGAGAAACTCTAGTAACACCTCGCCTTTACAGTGAAATACAGAAACCGAGGGTGTCCAAATTTGTTGTTTTATGGGCCTGAGACACATTGTAGAAACAAAAGAAACAAATACCAAAAAACCCAACAAAAATGGAAAATTAAAGCAAAAAAACAAAATGAAAGTCACGGGAAAAAGCTAAAACGTTAATGCTAATAACTAATAATAACACAATGATTTGTCTTAAAATATAGAGTTATGCTATAGTGGTGTCGGGGAAAAAAACGCTTCACATCTGAATCACGATTATTTTTTAATCACGATTCTGAATCGATGAAAAATGTTCATGAATCGACTTTTAAAAAGGCAATTTTTTCAAGGCCATACCCGCGCCTTAACTTCAAAGTCACTCACACCTGTAACTTTCCTGGAACAGATGGAAATAAGTACCAGTGCTGTAATCTTGCATATTTACATCTGTATTGTTGCAGGTGTTCATTAATATATGCAAAGTCTCTAACAATTAAATAAAGGAAATAAATACAGAAAAATGGTTTTATTGTAAATTTTATACTAAATAATATATTGCGAGAATCGATTTGAAGCAAGAATCAATTGTAAATCGAGTCATCATCACAAGAATCAAATCGAATCAAATTGTAAGTTGCCGTAAGATTCACAGCCCTAATTTGTATGATGTTTTAACGCCACTCATTGGGTGCGCTCAAATAATTGTAATAATTTTTGTTTATTTAGTTTGTAAATCAGTTCATAATTTAAAAAAATCGATTGAAAAAATAAATACTTTTTTTTTTTAAGAATACATTTTTAAAAAATCTTTTTTTTAGGCAAAGGGTTGTTAACCTTTTTGACCTCGAGCCCACTCAAATATTAACACTGAATGAGTTATCTTGTTCTTGATTTTATTCGTATTCAATGATTATATATATAACCTGCTTACAGTTTAACTGGATACATCTTGTCAAATGATCTGAAAACATGTGTTAATCACAAAGATTATTATTAAGGCTTAGGTCAGGCAGATTAGAAAAACAAGTACTGACTCAAAATAATGTATAAGTGGAGTCTCATTAATACTGAAAATATGTATATTTACATAAAATTATGTTGTGCTAAAATAAAGTAAATTAATAATGAATATGGTTGTAAACTAAACTGTCAATAAAATTAAAGTCATTTAATTTCAATACAGCTTCATCACTTTAGTCATATTTTTTGCGCTTAAGAAACTTCTCTATGATTTTAGCTCCAGACTTCTTCTGTGTGTCTGAGAATGTCATTACTACCACAAATGGTGGACAAGTGCATTAAAATCGCGTATCGCTGCCACAAATATTAAATATACTTGCTAAATAAAACCTCCCCCTTGTTTTAATAAATGTTTAGGCCTACTACGCTACTGTATTTTAATGTTGGTAATTTTGATGGTGTTTTCTGAGGAGGTATTTGTTCGAGAACCACTGTTGTAGGCCATCTCTGCGCGCACAAGTCAGCAGCCAAGAGGATTTTTATACTAATTGATAGAGATGTCCGATAATATCGGACTGCCGATATTATCGGCCGATAAATAGGGATAGGGACGGCGTGGCGAAGTTGGTAGAGTGGCGGTGCCAGCAATCGGAGGGTTGCTGGTTACTGGGGTTCAATCCCCACCTTCTACCATCCTAGTCACGTCCGTTGTGTCCTTGGGCAAGACACTTCACCCTTGCTCCTGATGGGTGCTGGTTAGCGCCTTGCATGGCAGCTCCCTCCATCAGTGTGTGAATGGGTGAATGTGGAAATACTGTCAAAGCGCTTTAAGTACCTTGAAGGTAGAAAAGCGCTATACAAGTATAACCCATTTATCATTTATCATTTAAATGCTTTAAATTGTAATATCGGAAATTATCGGTATCGGTTTCAAATAGTAAAATGTATGACTTTTTAAAACGCCGCTGTACGGAGTGATACACGGACGTAGGGAGAAGTACAGAGCGCCAACAAACCTTAAAGGCACTGCCTTTGCGTGCCGGCCCAATCACATAATACCTACGGCTTTTCACACACACAAGTGAATGCATCCATACTTTGTCAACAGCCATACAGGACACACAGAGGGTGAAGGTATAAACAACTTTGACACTGTTACAAATATGCGCCACACTGTGAACCCACATCAAACAAGAATGACAAACAAATTTCGGGAGAACATCCGCACCATAACACAACATAAACACAACAGAACAAATACCCAAAACCCCTTGCAGCACTAACTCTTCCGGGACGCTACAATATACACCCCACGCTACCCCCTAACCTCACCTCAACCCCCTCATGTCCCAAATTCCAAGCTGCTGTTTTGAGGCATGTTAAAAAAAAATAATGCACTTTGTGACTTCAATAATAAATATGGCAGTGCCATGTTGGAATTTTTTTCCAGAACTTGAGTTGATTTATTTTGGAAAACCTTTTTACATTGTTTAATGCATCCAGCGGGGCATCACAACAAAATTAGGCATAATAATGTGTTAATTCCACGACTGTATATATCGGTATTGGTTGATATCGGAATCGGTAATTAAGAGTTGGGACAATATCGGAATGTCGGATATCGGCAAAAAAGCCATTATCGGACATCTCCACTAATTGATATACCGAAAGAATCGTGTTAAATCGAGAGTCGATTCTGAATCAAATCGTCACCCCAAGAATCTTAATCGGATTGAACCGTGAGTTGTTGTCAAATTCACTTTCCCACCAGCAAATACCACGAATACACTGCAGTCTGGTGGGGAACACTGATGATTTAAGTTGATTATCACAATTGACCTAATTCTGCAAGTTGTCAGATGTTCTACTTTCCCACAAGCACAAGAATCCAATTCCACTGGCGCGTAACAGTTCAAATATTCTTGGAAAGACCATACATTGTGAGGGAAATCAAACATTTTTCTGTTTCCACATTGCTTTTCTTTCCACTGCCGACGAAAACATTACCTCGTCGTAATAATAATAGCCCACTGGGTAATGAAAACATAAGGCAGTCCATTAAATGGTACAAAAAAAGCAGACATTGTGAGAGGGAGAAACAAAGACATGCACTGAGCGAGCCTCCTCCAGGTTGCAGATGCTTGTTAACCTGTAACCGACTCTGGACAGACGTGCCTAAACAAGACAAAGTTTATGGGCTGAAACTGTAGCCAGGGTGTGCTGACTCAGCTGTGCCACTGCAAAACAAAACCCATAATTCAACGCTTTGTATTTGGAAATCACCACACGTACCTTTCGGCTTTAAACATGCTTTGTCCGATTCAAGATAAACGCGTCCGGGTTATGAAAAATCTCCAAACCAAACGGTGTGTCTGATATCAGTTCTGAGTTGAATCAGCCATTATTTGCATGAAATCAGCAGCAGAGGGCAGAGTGGATGGAGCAGATATCATCGGTGAGTGCACAGCGGTGCATGTGCAGTGTTGGTATGCTCAGCTGCACATGCTCGCCGCTCCTGGCAGGAGGTTCAGTCTGTCTGCTCAAGGTGGAGGAGGGATGTGAGACGGGGGAGGGCAAAAAGTTTGATCAGGCAACATAGCCCGGGGCAAAAAAGGTGGTTTGGGTCGAAAGAAAAAAAAAAAAGAGGAGAAGCGGGGGAAGTGGTTGCTATTGGTAATGTAATCAGATGAGCCTGTAATACATTTAACTATAATTAAATGTTAAGCTGTTATTACTTTTCCAGGTGACTAATGGTGCAGATAGTACTTGTTCCAGTATACACAACACTTACATTTGTGTTAATTAATTAATAGCAGCGGTAATGTAAACTGACTTAGAGATGTCCGATAATGGCTTTTTTGCCGATATCCAATATTGTCCAACTCTTAATTACCAATTCCGATATCAACCGAAACCGATATATACAGTCGTGGCATTAACACATTATTATGCCTAATTTTGTTGTGATGCCCTGCTGGATGCATTAAACAATGTAATTGATTGATTGATTGAGACTTTTATTAGTAGGTTGCACAGTGAAGTACATATTCCGTACAATTGACCACTAAATGGTAACACCCGAATAAGTTTTTCAACTTGTTTAAGTCGGGGTCCACTTAAATTGATTCATGATAAAGATATATACTATCATATATACTATCATCATAATACAGTCATCACACAAGATAATCACATTGAATTATTTACATGATTTACAATCAGGGGTGTGGAGGGGGGTGGGGGGGGTAGGATATGGACATCAAGTAGTGGACATAGAGAGAGAGAGAGAGAGAGAGAGAGAGAGAGAGAGAGAGAGAGAGAGAGAGAGAGAGAGAGAGAGAGAGAGAGAGAGAGAGGGATCAGAAGGCATAAGAAAAAGTATCTGCATTTGATTGTTTACATTTGATTATTAGCAATCCGGGGAGGGTGTTAGTTTAGGGTTGTAGCTGCCTGGAGGTGAACTTCTATTGCGGTTTTGAAGGAGGATAGAGATGCCCTTTCTTTTATACCTGTTGGGAGCGCATTCCACATTGATGTGGCATAGAAAGAGAATGAGTTAAGACCTTTGTTAGTTCGGAATCTGGGTTTAACGTGGTTAGTGGACCTCCCCCTGGTGTTGTGGTTATGGTGGTCATTTACGTTAAGGAAGTAGTTTGACATGTACTTCGGTATCAGGGAGGTGTAGCAGATTTTATAGACTAGGCTCAGTGCAAGTTGTTTAACTCTGTCCTTCACCTTGAGCCAGCCCACTTTAGAGAAGTGGGTAGGAGTGAGGTGGGATCTGGGGTGGAGGTCTAGAAGTAACCTGACTAGCTTGTTCTGAGATGTTTGGAGTTTAGATTTGAGGGTTTTGGAGGTGCTGGGGTATCAGGAGGTGCATGCGTAATCGCATGAATTGATTAACGTGGACCCCGACTTAAACAAGTTGAAAAACTTATTTGGGTGTTACCATTTAGTGGTCAATTGCACGGAATATGTACTGTACTGTGCAATCTACTAATACCCGTTTCAATCAATCAATCAAAAACAAGGTTTTCCAAAGTAAGAGAACAACTTCAACTCCAGTTATGGAAAAAAGTGCCAACATGGTTTGGTGGTAGCGGGGGGTGTGTATTGTAGCGTCCCGGAAGAGTTAGTGCTGCAAGGGGTTCTGGGTATTTGTTCTGTTGTGTTTATGTTGTGTAACGGTGCGGATGTTCTCCCGAAATGTGTTTGTCATTCTTGTTTGGTGTGGGTTCACAGTGTGGCGCATATTTGTAACAGTGTTAAAGTTGTTTATACGCCACCCTCAGTGTGACGTGTATGGCTGTTGACCAAGTATGCATTGCAGTCACTTGTGTGTGATTGGGCCGACACGCAAAGGCAGTGCCTTTAAGGTCTATTGGCCCTCTGTACTTTCCCCTACGTCCGTGTACACAGCAGCGTTTTAAAAAGTCATAAATTTTACTTTTTGAAACAGATACCGATAATTTTGAAACCGATACCGATAATTTCCGATATTACATTTTAAAGCATTTATCGGCCGATAATATCGGCAGTCCGATATCATCGGACATCTCTAGTTAGAACTTTACACTACTTTATATTAGAAATGACAACAGCAGAGGATGAATGTCCCATAACAAGAAGATAGAGAAAAAGAAGAAGCTTATCGACTACGGCGTCGGCACGGACTACAGTGGCGGATGTGCGCAAATTTTCAGGACTTATGCAGATCTCAAATACACATCAGCAGGTGCCAGAAGGTAAGAAAAGTTGGTTTTGCATAATATTGTGAAATTGCCAGATAATATGTCTGCTAATGGGTGCCATTTTGCGGTCCTTATACACACACCATAGTAATACTTGTATCTCTGACCACGGTAGCCGTAATTGGCCGACAATCCATCAAGCGGTGCGGCTTCAAAGTCATACTAAAACCGGTTTATAAGGTGCACTGTCTATTTTTGAGAACATTTAAAGGATTTTAAATGCGCCTTTTGGTCCGAAAAATACGCTACATCGATGTGGCTACTGGCTGCAATATATACTGCAGTATAGATTTTGGACCATAAGGCCCATCTGTAGTCAACAATGTATCATGAGGACATGAACTGCAATATTGCTATGCTCCCGAGGACAGCTACTCATTCTCCTTTGAGTAAACATCCCACCTGAGTGTGGAAGAACCAGTTCGTGGATGCTTGTGAAATTGCTAACTGCTAAATGGCCTCAAGGCTGTAAAGCTTGGGTGTCATCAGTCCGTGTCATTTTTAAATGTTTAAGCCTCGGGGAAACTCGGCCCACCAAACACACTCTCTGCACAAGTACACAAACGCGGGTTAAAACACCAAACACCTCAAGGATTTGCAGCTTAGAGCCCGAAACACCAGCCACGTCAAACTGCTTCGTCTGAATAAAAAGCTATTTTCACAGTAAACAACTTTGCCGCGCCTCGTGCTCTGCAGAGGACAGGATTCACACAGCAGACATGTCTCACACCAACACATGCTATCATACTACGATCGTACTAGGACCTATGTGTCAAAGTCAAGGCCATGATTTGCCACTTGCCAAGATTTAGAATAGTATTTCTCGAAATGCTCCTTGTTTGAAGAGCTATTTACTTATTGTTCGTCATTTACTTTACACCCTATGTGTCAAAGTCTAGGCCCACGGGCCAGATCCGGCACACAAATGAATTATCTATGGCCCCCGGGATATTTGATTAGTATTAGAACCGGTCTGCACGCACCACTGATGAAGCATCAGTGTTGGCGCTAGGAATTTTCCAAAATGGGTTCCTAGGGACCCCATCAAGTCATTAAAATTGGGTCCCACAGTAAATTTTGGGGGTCCCACTTTTTTGTAACCGTTTTGAAAACTAATGATACATGTGTGTAGGGCTGCAACTAACGATTCATTTGATAATTGATTAATCTGTCGATTATTACTTCGATTAATCGATTAATAATCGGATAAAAGAGACAAACTACATTTCTATCCTTTCCAGTATTTTATTGGGGGAAAAAAACGCATACTGGCACCATACTTATTTTGATTATTGTTTCTCAGCTGTTTGTACATGTTGCAGTTTATAAATAGAGGTTTATAAAAAAATAAAAAATAAAAAATAAAAATAAAATGGGTTCCTAGGGACCCCATCAAGTCATTAAAATTGGGTCCCACAGTAAATTTTGGGGGTCCCACTTTTTTGTAACCGTTTTGAAAACTAATGATACATGTGTGTAGGGCTGCAACTAACGATTCATTTGATAATTGATTAATCTGTCGATTATTACTTCGATTAATGCATTAATAATCGGATAAAAGAGACAAACTACATTTCTATCCTTTCCAGTATTTTATTGAAAAAAAAACAGCATACTGGCACCATACTTATTTTGATTATTGTTTCTCAGCTGTTTGTACATGTTGCAGTTTATAAATAGAGGTTTATAAAAAAATAAAAAATAAAAAATAAAAATAAAATGGGTTCCTAGGGACCCCATCAAGTCATTAAAATTGGGTCCCACAGTACATTTTGGGGGTCTCACTTTTTTGTAACCGTTTTGAAAACTAATGATACATGTGTGTAGGGCTGCAACTAACGATTCATTTGATAATTGATTAATCTGTCGATTATTACTTCGATTAATCGATTAATAATCGGATAAAGGAGACAAACTACATTTCTATCCTTTCCAGTATTTTATTGAAAAAAAACCAGCATACTGGCACCATACTTATTTTGATTATTGTTTCTCAGCTGTTTGTACGTGTTGCAGTTTATAAATAGAGGTTTATAAAAAAATAAAAAATACAAATAAAATGGGTTCCTAGGGACCCCATCAAGTCATTAAAATTGGGTCCCACAGTAAATTTTGGGGGTCCCACTTTTTTGTAACCGTTTTGAATACGAATGATACATGTGTGTAGGGCTGCAACTAACGATTCATTTGATAATTGATTAATCTGTCGATTATTACTTCGATTAATCGATTAATAATCGAATAATAAAAGAGACAAACTACATTTCTATCCTTTCCAGTATTTTATTGAAAAAAAACAGCATACTGGCACCATACTTATTTTGATTATTGTTTCTCAGCTGTTTGTACGTGTTGCAGTTTATAAATAGAGGTTTATAAAAAAAATAAAAACATAAAAAATAAAAAATAAAAATAAAAAGGGTTCCTAGGGACTCCATCAAGTCATTAAAATTGGGTCCCACAGTAAATTTTGGGGGTCCCACTTTTTTGTAACCGTTTTGAAAACTAATGATACATGTGTGTAGGGCTGCAACTAACGATCCATTTGATAATTGATTAATCTGTCGATTATTACTTCGATTAATCGATTAATAATCGGATAAAAGAGACAAACTACATTTCTATCCTTTCCAGTATTTTATTGGAAAAAAAACGCATACTGGCACCATACTTATTTTGATTATTGTTTCTCAGCTGTTTGTACATGTTGCAGTTTATAAATAGAGGTTTATAAAAAAATAAAAAATAAAAATAGCATCTGCGCATGCACATAGAATAGATCCAACGAATCGATAACTAAACTATTTGTATAATCGATTTTAATCGATTTAATCGATTAGTAGTTGCAGCCCTACATGTGTGCGTTATACTGTTATATCTCACATTCTATATTGTGTTTTGGAAAAAGGTTGTCATAAACTTTACTTCATTCATTAAAAAAAATTATACAAAAGAAAACAAATGTTTATGCATATGTACATTTATTCAATTATAAACATTCATTCACTTTCTTCTTTCCTTCATGGATCTAAACTTTACCGCTGCCGGTATTTTTTTCTATATTTTTATTGTAATATTTTAATTACATTCTTTTTTCGTAGTCTTCCCTCGACGGCCAGGTAATACAAAGCACACGCTACCTTTTTTATCACATCCACGGGAGCCCGCATTCTCGTTGTCTCTCTTTCGACAAATGAACAAAGATTTTCGGTAAGTAGAATCACAGCTGACCCAGACATTCGAAAGTTCTCTTGCCGTCTGAGAAGTGTTGTTTCCCTAATAGCTGCAATCGCTTTCTCTTAAGGTATTCATGTGTGATTTCCACAGGCGTCTGTACAGACGGAAGGAAAAACACGGCCACGTCTGGATGACTCGCCTCCATATTTCCAGTGGTTAGCTTCGAGTTACGAAACCGCTTTATTATGAAGCTGGCTGTGACGCGTTCTTTCTGACGTCACTTCCTGTGTGGGGCGTCACTTCCTCTCCAAACTCAGCTTGTAAACGATCAATGAGTCCATACAGAGTTAAGAGCCGGAGATTCAAGAAATACACGGCACACTTACCCGTGTAAAAAAATTATCCAAGGAGGAGGGCCTTAAACGATAGTTTAGTGTGACTGAAACGGGGCTTAGGCTAAATAATTATTCGTTTAAGGGGTTATCCGGCTTGGTGTAGACATAGCCTAAAACGAGTTTGACACCTCTGTGTTAAAGGCACTTTTAAAACTAAATATTTCAATTATCTTGAAACATGTTTGGGATAAGATTAAGATTAAAGTACCAATGATTGTCACACACACACTAGATGTGGTGAAATTTGTCCTCTGCATTTGTCCCATCCCCTTGGGGAGCAGTGGGCAGCAGCGGCGCCGCGCCCGGGAATCATTTTTGGTGATTTAACCCCCAACTCCAACCCTTTGTTGCTGAGTGCCAAGAAGGGAGGTTATGAGTCCCATTTTTATAGTCTTTGGTATGACTCGGCTGGGATTTGAACTCCAACCAGCGGTAGGAAATGGATGGATGGATGGATGTTTCAAAACATGTATTTATTTATCAAATGTGTAATAAGTTTTAGCCTCCATCGGTGTTGAGGTTAAAGCACCTTAAAATTCGACATATTTATAGTGATTTTGTAAAGCAATGAACATTTTTTTTAGATGGTCAAGGAATTTGCTTTTATCAACCTGCTAAATTAATTCGGTAATTAGACAGATCTGCAGTTTCTAATAATAATCCAGACTTAATTATGATATTTTACACAAGTAATACATAATTGATCTCGCCAAATCAGCAAAGATATGTATTTACTGTATTTACAAGCTAGCAGATGACGTCACAACATGAGCTAATAAAAATGTCTCTTATATGTTTATAACGCTTTTAAAAGACGGAATTTTGAAGACTCAATAAACAGTAAAAGTTCCCCTTAAAATTGTGTGAAGGAGTAAATTACCTTTTCAACTTCAAACGAACAACTTTGGCGACATATGGGCATCACGCTATGGAAGACAAACAGGGAAGGGGGCGTGGCAAACCACTTTACAAACTCGCCTGCAGCTGCAATGCATCCTGGGAATTGTAGTGTAATTGCTAGGTACACTACACGGCGGCCAGAAACAAGACAATTCAATTAATTGAAGATTGTAGTCTTCAAATATTTTTTTGATAAACATATTGAATCATGATAATATTTGTATTTTATGGCAAAAAGACACTAAATGGCCACAATTTCAGGCTCACCTGCACACAAATAACAGCTATTTTCCCAATAGTTCACCCTCAATCTGTACTAGACTCACTCTTGGAAATCCCCACAAATCAGAAAGGCATCATTTCTGAAATTTACATCCTAATTTTCCAACTTAAAGAGACATCTCTTGACAAAATTAGAAACGACTGGGACGCAGAATTTGGCAACGTTTTGGATAACGGGGATGACACAAATAAATGATAGCACATCTTGTTCAAAGCTTAATCTTATACAGTTTAAGGTTGTCCATCGCATATATTTTACCAACGCTAAACTTTCTAAAATGTATGCCAATATTGCAGATACATGTAATCGCTGTCAATTGACTCCTGCAAACATGACACACATGTTCTGGTCCTGTCCCTGTCTAAAAGCCTACAGGGCTAATATTTTTAATCATCTTGCAGATGCACAAAATTTTAAATCGACGCCTTGTGCAGAATTGGCAATTTTGGGAATTTCACCAAACTATCAAAAAATTAAGCAGACTTTTAGCGATAGTATCGCCTTTGCATCATTAATAGCTCGAAGAAGGATTTTATTGGAGTGGAAATCACAGTTTGCCCCCAAGGCCTCCCTATGGCTTAAGGACCTCATGTTTTTCTTAGATTTAGAGAAAATGAAATATAATCTGAGGGGTACACCAAAAACAATTTGACTTGACCTGGGGCTGCATAATTAGTTACATAGCTAAATTAAAGACACTATAGGATAAATGTTGACAATGAACCTTTCCACTTACCTCAACTCTGTTTTGTTGTTGTTGTTGTTGTTTTTATTCAGTGACACTTCCCTGTATGTTTGTGATTTTTATTGTTGTTGTTACCTTTTTTTCCCCCTTTTAGTCAGTTATTGTGATTCTCTATCTGCTTGTGGTGAAGAGGAAGGCAGTACATTGATATCAACTGTGACTGAAATGTAGGACGGGGGGTGTGAGTGGGTGTTATTATTTTACTTTTATTATTTTTCTGTAGTTTTTTTTATTTAATTTTTT
This sequence comes from Entelurus aequoreus, assembly GCF_033978785.1. Lineage (NCBI taxonomy): Eukaryota > Metazoa > Chordata > Actinopteri > Syngnathiformes > Syngnathidae > Entelurus > Entelurus aequoreus. Next base: position 83,048,557 of record NC_084732.1, read on the forward strand.
TTGGGAGGGGGGTGGGCAAAAAAAGTGTCTGTTTTCTCATTACTTGTATTATGATTTCCCTATCAAATGAATAAATAAATACTATAAAAAATGGAAGACAAACAGGGAAGGGGGCGTGGCAAAATCACTTAAAAACGCGCATGCAGCCGCAATGCATCCTGGGAATTGTAGTATTAATGCTAGGTACACTACACAACGGCCAGAAATAAGACAATTAAAATATTTTAACATTGTAGTCTTCAAATATGTATTTGATAAACATATTGAATCATAATTATATTAGTGTTATAGGGCAAGAAAAACACAGTTTCAGGCTCACCTGCACACATTTAATTTACGTTCGACTTTTGTTTAGTTTTTTGTTTTTCCCCCCACCGCCCTCACCCTTAGGGAGATATCAAAGCACCAGCATGTCAGTGTTTGTATGTGATCGGATACTTGTGGGATTCCAGCAAAATAAAACAAAGAGTAAAAAAAGGTACCCTGCTGCCATCTTGTGGCAATTTGTATAATTACGTCAAAAAATATATAAAGAGAGTCTGTATTTAAGTTAAAGTACCACTGATAGTTACACCCACACACTAGGTGTGATGAAATTACTCTCTGCATTTGACCCCTTGGTAGGTGAGGGGAGCAGTGAGCAGCAGCGGTGGCCGCGCTACGGAGTGCACTCACCCACTGGCGACGTCATCCGCGCGCGTGGCGTTCTTGCTCAGAACGTCTCCGTCGCTCATGTAGCCGGTGACCTCCATGGCTATCCCGTCCAGGTCCACGTCCTCCCCGGGTCTGTCTCCGAGCTCCGCGCTGCCGAGGCTTCCGCTCCTGCCAGCCAGCTGGCGCCTGAGGTGTCCCGGGTACAAGTAGCGGCCCGCTTGGACGCCGGCCGCCCGGCCCGCGTAGCCGTTCCCCGACGAGGGGGCGTCCCCCGCTTGGAGACGAGGGCTGGACTGGCCCAGTCTCCATGACGACAAGGAGGGCCGGGAGGAGGTGAGACTGAGGATGCTTCGTCCTCCTCCGCTGGTGTTGCTGCCGCTGCTGACATCCGTGGTGACGCTGCCATCGAACGTGGTTTCCAAGGTGCTGGGGAGAGGAATGCAGAAATGTAAAAATTATTACAATGAAATTATTCAAATGTGCATCTTTTGTAGTATATGTTGTAGTAGTGTCTCTTCTCTCTCAAACACACACTGCTTTTGGATCTGCCAACGCCCTGGCTGAATGAGCACTTGTCGGACATTTCGTCTCGTTTTTCAAAAATGCATGGAAATTAAAAAAAAAATGGGGTGAAAAATCTGTTTTTTGTTGTAATATGGTTTCTGTAGGAGGACAAACACGACACAAACCTTCCTAATTGTTAGAAAGCCCACAGTTTAATATGTTTGTGTTTATGCTTCACCGATGACAGTATTTGGCGAGCGCCGTTTTGTCCTACTAATTTCAGCGGTCTTTGAACTCACCGTTGTGTGGACTGTGACTCAACAGTTTGTTGACATGTATAACTTTCTCCGACACTGCCACAGAAAGACGTGTTTTATGCCAATCCTTCTTTGTCTCGTTTTGTCCACCAAACGTTTTATGCCGTGCGCGATTGCACAAAGGTGAGCTTTGTTGATGTTATTGACTTGTTGGGGTGCTAATCAGGCATATTTGGTCACTGCATGACTGCAAGCTAATCGATGCTAACATGCTATTTAGGCTAGCTGTATGTACATATTGCATCATCAAGCATCATATATTTGAGCTCATTTAATGTCCTTTACTAATGTCCTTTGTGTATTTAACATATATTTGCATGTCTCATGACACATTATCTGTATGCAATATTGGCTGCCATTCTGATAGTTGTTTGTGAGCCATGTTGTTCCAGACCACAGCAAACGTTACCCAGCTTGCAAAGATTGTAATAAATTCATTAGAAGAAGACAGCCTGTCGTTTCCTTTAACTTGGACTCACACATCTATACCTTTGGCTATTCTAAGACAGCCATTTCCAGGAGTTATCTCACCCTCTCAGAAGTTTTACTAATGTTTTCCAATGTAAAAATGTGTAGAATTAATATTATATTTCAACATTTTTGTCAATGAAGATTTGCGTCAGCCTGCGAAGCCTGTGTTGCCTTCATTATAACACTAAGATAAGTCTTTACATTTTTAGCGGTTCCAGACCAATTACTTTTTTGTATTTGTGGTCCAATATGGCTCTTTCAACATTTTGGGTCGCCGACCCCTGCCCGAGACAGATTCTCGCTCATCCGCGCAAACCGGATATTGGCAGTAAGCTAGTGGGTAGCCTAGGACGAAGTCGGCTCTCTTCGGTACTTTGTTGGGTCTTTCCCGCACACAATATGTACTATTTATTGCTTATTTCTTGGTTTTTTGTTGTGTAATACTTCTGTACCTGTATGCAGAAATGGCACAGCTGAACTGGCAGCTGGTTGCATCAGCTCTGTGCTCTTTTAAAGTATGTTATGTTTGTTGTGCTCTTGTTTTCATGTGTTTTTACTTTGTTATTGTGGACTTTTTGCATCTGCACTGCAACTACGGTCTATCATTTCACCATTGGGGGATAAATAAAGTCTATCCTATCCATTAAAAAATAGCAACTGAATACATTTACACAGCAGTTGCTCAGATGTTCCAAATAAGTGTTTAATGAGCTTTCCTCAACTTTCTCAGTCTTTTTTTGCCACTTGTGCCAACTTTTTAGAAACATGTTGCAGGCTTTAAATTACAAATGAGCTAATATTTGCAAAACATTATCTTTTTGCAGTCTATTCAATTGAATATAGGTTGAAAAGGATTTGCATATCATTGTATTCTGTTTTTATTTATGATTTACAACTTTAATTTTAACTTAATATATGTATGTACTGTATGTATGTATGTATGTATGTTTGTATGTATGTATGTATATATGTATATACACTACTGTTCAAAAGTTTGGGGTCACCCAAACAATTTTGTGGAATAGCCTTCATTTCTAAGAACAAGAATAGACTGTTGAGTTTCAGATGAAAGTTCTCTTTTTCTGGCCATTTTGAGCGTTTAATTGACCCCACAAATGTGATGCTCCAGAAACTCAATCTGCTCAAAGGGAGGTCAGTTTTGTAGCTTCTGTAACGAGCTAAACTGTTTTCAGATGTGTGAACATGATTGCACAAGGGTTTTCTAATAATCAATTAGCCTTCTGAGCCAATGAGCAAACACATTGTACCATTAGAACACTGGAGTGATAGTTTCTGGAAATGGGCTTCTATACACCTATGTAGATATTGCACCAAAATCCAGACATTTGCAGCTAGAATAGTCATTTACCACATTAGCAATGTATAGAGTGTATTTCTTTAAAGTTAAGACTAGTTTAAAGTTATCTTCATTGAAAAGTACAGTGCCTTTCCTTCAAAAATAAGGACATTTCAATGTGACCCCAAACTTTTGAACGGTAGTGTATATATATATGAATTAGATTTTATATAATTTAGGCCCAAAATATGTAGAATATGTGTTAAAAAAATATCTACAATGTAGGGAAGCCTCAATAATTGAAGCACAATGTGGTGAGTGATGACTGTAGAACCCTCAATTGCTTGGCACAGAACAGATTATGAGATAAAAACAATAAAACAGGTAAAATAATGAAATATTATCCACAAACATCGCAGTTACCTGTGTGTGGCCTGAGTTCCCCGCAAGCTGGACATGGTCTCCTCCAGGTTCTGCCGCAGATCTGCAATGTTTTTGACAGTCCGCAACCGCCTCGTCTCTGGGTCTTCACCTTTGGACAACATGAAGAAACAAAACCAGATTCAACGATAACGATACAAAAAAAACTCTTGCCACACGAGGGAAATGTTCACCAACCTGAAAGGTCCTCGATTGACGGCTGGTTGGTCTTGCTGAAGGAAACATCCCCGCCTCTGTTTCCTGAACTGGACTCGCTGCTCACGACTCCCTCGGCCTCGTTTTGAGATCTGCAGGGATAGATTGTGTGAATAATCAAAACAGAGACAAGAGTTTATTCTGAATTACCATGCAGTTAGTGGGAAGCTGATATTTCACAAAAGAGGGATAAACCTGATTAAGAATTAAATCTGCTGTGTTTCCCGTCTTGTGACCAGGCTCCAATATGAGCAGCTTAAAGTCCAAAATGCCAGTAGAGGAAAGATGCATGGAACTTTCGACTTTTACTAGCAATAGATATTAGTGTCATCTGCAATCTTACCAGTACGAAATGTATACGGCATAACCCAGGCCTGGGCAAATTAAGGCCCGGGGGCCGCTTGCGGCCCGTTGAGCTTTTCAATCTGGCCCGCCAGACATTCAAGAGAACACTTTTACACGTTGCATCAGTCCATCTTAAATGGGCTCGGCGGCGTTTCTGGGTGTTGTTGATAAATGGCTTTCGCTTTGCATAGTAGAGTTTTAACTTGAACTTACAGATGTAGCGACAAACTGTAGTTATTGACAGTGGTTTTCTGAAGTGTTCCCGAGCCCATGTGGTGATATCCTTTACACACTGATGTCGCTTTTTGATGCAGCCAGAGGGATCGAAGGTCACAGGCATAGCCACTTACGTGCAGTGATTTCTCCAGGTTAGAAAAGCTCCTTTTGGTTGCATGGAGATGGCTTAAAAAAATGTGTTTTTTTAATTAAATAATTGATTCTTATTAACATTTTTGAACATTATGAGTCTATTAGAATCGGGAAGAATAAAATAAAAGGTTTTGTTGTTGCTTTAATACTGACAGTCGTGGTCAAAAGTTGACATACACTTGTAAAGAACATAATGTCATGGCTGTCTTGAGTTTCCAATCATTTCTACAACTCTTATTTTTTTGTGATAGAGTGATTGGAGCACATACTTGTTGGTCACAAAAACGTTCATGAAGTTTGGTTCTTTTATGAATTTATTATGGGTCTACTGAAAAAGTGACCGAATCTGTTGGGTCAAAAGTATACATACAGCAATGTTAATATTTGGCTACATGTCCCTTGGCAAGTTTCACTGCAATAAGGCGCTTCTGGTTGAATTTTTGACCACTCCTCTTGACAAAATTCATACCAAAGACTATAAAAATGGGACCCGTTTCCCTCCCTGCTTGGCACTCAGCATCAAGGGTTGGAGTTGGGGGTTAAATCACCAAAATGATTCCCGGGCGCGGCGCCGCTGCTGCCCACTGCTCCCCAAGGGGATGGGTCAAATGCAGAGGACAGATTTCACCACATCTAGTGTGTGTGTGACAATCATTGGTACTTTAATCTTTAATTTAAAAAATTGGTGCAGTTCAGCTAAATTAGTTGGTTTTCTGACTTAGACTCGTTTCTTCAGCATTTGTCCTCACGTTTAAGTCAGAACTTTGGGATGGCCATTCTAAAACCTTCATTATAGCCTGATTTAGCCATTCCTTTACCACTTTTGACATGTGTTTGGGGTCATTGTCCTGTTGGAACACCCAGCTGCGCCCAAGACCCAACCTCCGGGCTGATGATTTTAGGTTGTCCTGAAGAATTTGAGGTAATCCTCCTTTTTCATTGTCCCATTTACTCTCTGTAAAGCACCAGTTCTATTGGCAGCAAAACAAGCCCAGAGCATAATACTATCACCAACATGCTTGACGGTAGGGATGGTGTTCCTGGGATTAAAGGCCTCACCTTTTCTCCTCCAAACATATTGCTGGTTATTGTGGCCAAACAGCTCTTATTTTGTTTCATCTGACCACATAACTTTTCTCCAGAAGGTCTTATCTTTGTCCATGTGATGTCAGATTAAACAAAAATAACCAAATATTAACATTGCTGTATGTATACTTTTGTTGTAGATTGGAAACTCAAGACAGCCATGACATTATGTTCTTTACTTTTGACCACATCTGTGTGTGCCTCTCCTATGACCAAGAATCTGACTGGGTTGTGCACGCATCTTGTCCAGCGTGTGAGCTCACCTGTACATGAAAGGTGCGACGGTGGCCATGTTGGGGTGACTGTGGTGCTGTTGGTTCTGAGGTAGCTGCACGCTGACGGTGTTGCAGGCCGTGCTCTGCGTGTTCCCTCCTCCGGCCGCAGAGGCGCAGCCCGTCTTCCCGTCTGCGGCGTGCGGGCCGGAGGTAGTGCCGGAGTGTTTGCCGTCCTTTTCCGAAGGACCCCGGTGCATGGCCAGGCCGCCACCGAGCCTCATGCTCCGCGGTCTCTCCCCGGCCTCCTTCGCCGCCGCTGACGAGGCTTTACCCCCGGCCGGGGTTTTGCCTCCTGGTTTTGGTATTCCGCTGTGTGCAGGGGTGGAATTGTCCTTTTTGGCCATTTTACCCCCTTTGGGGATGAAGCTGGCGATTTTCGAGGTCTTTTTGTTTGAGCTGTCCGAATCTCCGCCAACCACTTCCTCCTTGGCCTCCTCTCCCCTGAGTTCTGTCCTTTCCTGCATGGAGAGGCGTTTTCCCACATCCTTCCCTTTCTCCTTCCCCTTCTCCTTGTCCTTCTCCGGGCCTTTGACAGAGCTCTTTTTGGCGGTCAGAGCTCTGCTGAAAGTGCGCTGGGCGATGCCCCTCAAGGCCATTTTGGGGCTGCTGGCGGTGGCGGCAACGTGAGCACCTGCTCCGTTAGAGGTTCCGTTCATTCCCGGGCGAATGTTTCCATCGTCTTCTTCAAGGGGGTCTGTGTTCGAGCCCGTCTCTGCTCTCTCCACCTGCATACCTGGCGCCGCATTATCGCTCTGTGCACCTACTCCGTTTGATGCGGAGGAGGATTTGGAGCCTTTGCTGTTAAAGAGCTTAAGCTTCTCCAGCATTGACTTCTGCGTGGCAGCCTTAGGAGGAGCTTCGGCCTTACAGGAGGTCTCTTGTTTCGTTGATTGCATGGCACCGGCGGAGGAGGGGGCTTGAGGGGCGTTCTTGGAGCTCATGGACTTGCTCCTCCAAGGCTTGCTGTTGCTATTCGGGTGGGGGATGGCCGTGGAGGGCGACGAAGACGACGAGGCCAGAACCAGCGCGGCGGTAGTGGCGGGGATGTTGGCGGAGGAGCCGATGGTCACCGCAGACGACGCCGCATTCTCATTCGTGATCAGCGGCGGCTGCGAGGCCATGCCCTCCGAGCAATCTGCATCAGTAAACACAAAGAAGTACAGTCGGTAAGGTTGTATTTCTGCCTCATTCCTGTGAGAATCCTGCGTGTGACGAGGGAACCGCATTTCAACCGATACAGTCCCAATTCCCGGTACCTGGGAATCGATACCGGTACCAATTATAAACCATGAACCAGGAAAAATGACCATATTAGTCCAGTTCTTTGGTCACTGCACTGGCTTCCTGTTGCTCAGAGAATAGACTTTAAAGCAGCTTTTCATGTTCTTAGACATGGTAGAGCACAGGTGTCAAACTCAAGGCCCGGGGGCCAGATCTGGAAATGATATGTGTCAATATGGTACTTAATATTTTAACATATTTACTTAATATTTTCTCTCTCTCCATTTTGACGGAAAATGCTTGAAATTGCATACCTTTGAAACTTTAATAGTATCCAATATTGCAACAAATATTACAGTATATTATCATACTTTACAAACATGTTTTTGTCTAAATAAAAATACTTAACTTTAGAGCAAACTAGCCATCAAATTAATAAAAATGACAATACATTTTACGGTGTTCTTTACAGCATATTACCGTAAATAAAATAAAAACGACTTCTGTTGACTGAGCTGCCAGTTTTGGACTGTAAAATCTACTGTTGTTGTTTTTAACGGTGTATTAGTGTGACTGGATAGATGGTACATTTGTTTTTACGGTAGAAAAACTGGCAGCGAAGTTGCCAGAATTAAAAAAAAAGAACTTGTACTGTTTTTCCATTGACAATAAATATAATGTTGTAAATTTAACACAAACATTCTGGCAACTAAGCTGTCATATAAATCCCTTCCCTACTGTAACTTCTGTCCAGTTTGATCCTTTTTAAGTATTACATTTGCTGCTCTCAGTGCTGCTGGAGTGATGGCCACGTGTTAGTGGTGGAACGATATGAACATTTTATATCATGGTTATTGTGACCAAAATGTGCCCCGTTTAATGGTGAAATACGTTAATGTCTCCTGTTTTCATGTTAACATTTAAGCTAGCGAGCTGGCGCCAGTCAGTCCATGAGTTTATCGAAGTGCAGTCATCCGTCAAATTCTTTCGATTAACCTACCGTATTTTCCGGACTATAAGGAGCACTTAAAATAATTATTTATTCTTAAAACTCGACAGTGCGCCTAATAACCCGGTGCGCCTAATGTACGGATTCATTCTGGTTTTGCTAACCCACCTCAAAGCAATTTTATTTGGTAAATAGTATAATGATAAGTGTGACCAGTAGATGGCAGTCAAACATAAGAGATACGTGGAGACTGCACTATGATGGCAACATGACACAAGTAAACAACACTAACATTTTGTATGTTCCATCGAAAATATAGAACATTACACACGGCGCTCAAAAATCGATCAAAAGGTTTTAGTACGACTTTGGTAAGCTATGAAGCCGCACCGCCTGACGGATTGTACTGTGCTTCAACATACAAGTATTATTATGGTGTGTGTATAAGGTAAGACATATTATCTGGCGTTTTGTTTCGCAATATTATGCAAAAGCAACTTTTCTTACCTTCCGGTACCTGCTGATCTGTATTTGGGATCTGCATAAATCCTGAAAAATTGTGCGCGTCCGCCTTTGTAGTCCGTGCCGACCCCGTAGTCGATAAGCTTCTTCTTTTTCTCTATCTTCTTGTTATGGGACATTCATCCTGCACTGTTGCCATTTCTAATATAAAGTAGTGTAAAGTTCTTACTTATATCTGTCCATAAACTCGCCATGAAAGCGCTAAAACCTACCGGTGCAGTGAGTTGACATTATTCACCCAAGGAACTTTAGTTATGAGAGAGTTCCGGTCGGACGGTTTTTCACGGGACACATTTCCGGTGTTGATGTTTCCGGATGAGGAGTTGAATAGTCCATTCATCGGCAGTGCGCCTTTTCCTACGGTCCGGAAACACGGTAATATTAATAGTCAGGAGTATTACTGTTGTTATAAATGCTACCGTTTATCGCTACGGCTGAGACTGCAACGGGCGGTTACACGCCAAACCCTAGTACTATAACATGGCATTGTTGGATTTTACGTGAATCGGTGACCAATAGGACAGATCGCCGCCAAAAAAGTCCTGGATTTGGTACCCATCCCTATGTGTGACTGACTATCTACCACAAGCTGCAGTATGCATAAACAACCACCAGGTAGCATCTGTGAGCAGATAAAATTGTATCATCTCTTTCTCTTTTTGAACTTATCAGGTCTTATTAGGTTGGTGGCTCATTCTTTGCACAATTTTTCACTCATGCAAGTGAGGGATGAGGCAAAAAATAACCCACTGTAACTCATTAATGACATAGAAGAGTAGCCAGGAGGAAAAAACTAAAGTAGATGTTAAAAGACACGTTTTATTTACCCCACTCAAACTAGCCTTATATAGCCCGGAGGTGCCCTCGCTGCACTAACAATGAAAGGATCCCATCACAAACTGTTTAGAAAGAAAAAAAAAAGGAATAGCAGCCTCAAGTGCTTTAAAGTCTGGCCAAGCAGGCCGAGTCAAAGAACAGACTTGCACTTATATGGAATGTTTTTGTCCAGCGTCTCTCTGTGCTGTGACTTCAGGGAGAAGGCAAACCTGGAAATAACCAGTTTATAGTAACAACTAGCGAAGGATACCGAAGCATCGTGAAACACTGTGTCCCCTCGCGTGTGTGCGCCTTTAAGAAACAAAACATGTGGTCAATCTCGCTGCTTGTGTGATGACTGTATTATGATGATAGTATATATGATAGTATATATCTGTATCATGAATCAATTTAAGTGGACCCCGACTTAAACAGGTTGAAAAACTTATTCGGGTGTTACCATTTAGTGGTCAATTGTACGGAATATGTACTTCACTGTGCAACCTACTAATGAAAGTCTCAATCAATCAATCAATGCTTTCATTCCACTGCCAAGGGCCAAACTGTGTTAAACAAGAAGAGGAATGGCCACCGAAGCCCCGGTGGTGACCAGACCAAAAAAGAAAAGCTATCCATGTTCCATTTCAGTGCCAAATTAATGCAAACTCAGCGCTTGAGGCTGATATTGTACAAGTATAATATTAACACACAATGATGGTTATGGTGGACGACGTTGCATTCAGGAACACCCGGAATTATGAGTATCAAACATTGCAACTCAAATAAGTCCGTTTTTTTGCATGTTCTCCCTGTTTTGTTGCAATAATTATGACAATTTGTTGTGTACCGGACTATAAGGCGCACTTAAAATAATTGTTTTTCTTCTCAAAACTCGACAGTGCGCTTTATAACCCGGTGCGCCTAATGTAAGGAATACGTTTGGTTGAGCTTACCCACCTCAAAGCTATTTTATTTGGTACATGGTGTAATGATAAGTGTGACCAGTAGAAGGCAGTCAAACTTAAGAGATAGGTGTAGACTGCAATATGATGGCAATATGACTCAAGTAAACAACACCAACATTTTATATGTTCCATTGAAAATATAGAACATTACACACGGCGCTCAAAAATCTATCAAAATGTTTTAGTACGTCTTTGGTAAGCTATGAAGCCGCACCGCTTGATGGATTGTCGGCGCATTAAACATACGAGTATTATTATGGTGTGTGTATAAGGTAAGACGTATTACGCAATATTATGCAAAAGCAACTTTTCTTACCTTCTGGTACCTGCTGATGTGTATTTGGGATCTGCATAACTTCTGAAAAATTGCGCGCGTCCGCCATTGTAGTCCGTGCCGTCGACAAAGTCGATAAGCTTCTACTCTTTCTCTATCTTCTTGTTATGGGACATTCATCCTCCGCTGTTGCCATTTCTAATATAAAGTAGTGTAAAGTTCTTACTTATATCTGTCTGTAAACTCGCCATGAAAGCGCTAAAACATACCGGTGTAGAGTGGTGTAAGAAAAGTTGGTTTTGCATAATATTGCGAAACAAAACGCCAGGTGATATGTTTGCTAAATAGGTGCCATTTTGCGGTCCTTATACACACACCATAATAATACTCCTATGTTTAATTCGCCGACAATCCATCAAGCGGTGCGGCTTCATAATTTACCGAAGTTGTACTAAAAACATTTTGACCGATTTTTGAGCGCCGTGTGTAATGTTCTATATTCTCAATGGAACATTTAAAGTTTCGGTGTTGTTTACTGCCGTCATATTGCAGTCTACACGTATCTCTTATGTGTGACTGCCATCTACTGGTCACACTTATTATTACACCATGTACCAAATAAAATTCGAGGTCAGTAAGCGAAACCAGAATTATTCCGTACATTAGGTGCACTGTCGATTTCTGAGAAAATGAAAGGATTTTAAGTGCGCCTTATGGTCTGAAAAATAGGGTAGTTTATCGCGAACATGCTTACAAAGTTACATTACAATTGTCTACAGTTCACAGTTCCACATGTCCGAAAGGGAGTAGGAAGAAGCAAAGCTTATTGACTCTGAGTGCGGTCACTTCATGTGCTCAAAATGCACTACTCTAAAAAAGGCTTTTTGATCTTATGGCGTCAAATAAGCTTAATATTATTTTCCTCTCTACTATTTGGCTCATTGATATGGAATGCACACATCAATATGGAATGCACTCCCAACAGGTGTAAAAGAGAGTGCATCTCTACCCTCCTTCAAAACCGCACTAAAAGAACACCTCCAGTCAACTACAACCCTAGCCTAACCCCCTACCCCCACCACATCCCACCTCCCCGGATTGTAAATAATCAAATGTAAATAATCAAACGTATATACTTGTTCTTATGCTTTCTGAGCTCACTATGTTCACTGCTCGCTGTACATATCCGACCAAGTCAGACCTACACTGTTTCAATGCCCATTTCTCAGATGATATAATTGTTGATTGATTGTGACTTTTATTAATAGATTGCACAGTACAGTACATATTCCGTACAATTGACCACTAAATGGTAACACCCGAATACGTTTTTCAACTTGTTTAAGTCGGGGTCCACGTTAATTAATTCATGGTAAATGTTGATGACTGAAGTGCAAATAACAACCAAACCTTTTTTTGAGGTGGGCGGGGTCGGGGGGGGGGACGGTTAAGGGGGAGGCGTATATTTATAGCTAGAATTCACTGAAATTCAAGTATTTCTTATATATATATATATATATATATATATATATATATATATATATATATATATATATATATATATATATATATATACATACACTACCGTTCAAAAGTATGGGGTCACATTGAAATGTCCTTATTTTTGAAGGAAAAGCACTGTACTTTTCAATGAAGATAACTTTAAACTAGTCTTAACTTTAAAGAAATACACTCTCTACATTGCTAATGTGGTAAATGACTATTCTAGCTGCAAATGTCTGGTTTTTGGTGCAATATCTACATAGGTGTATAGAGGCCCATTTCCAGCCACTATCACTCCAGTGTTCTAATGGTACAATGTGTTTGCTCATTGGCTCAGAAGGCTAATTGATGATTAGAAAACCCTTGTGCAATCATGTTCACACATCTGACAACAGTTTAGCTCGTTACAGAAGCTACAAAACTGACCTTCCTTTGAGCAGATTGAGTTTCTGGAGCATCACATTTGTGGGGTCAATTAAACGCTCAAAATGGCCAGAAAAAGAGAACTTTCATCTGAAACTCGACAGTCTATTCTTGTTCTTAGAAATGAAGGGTACCGGTATTCCACAAAATTGTTTGCGTGACTCCAAACTTTTGAACGGTAGTGTATATATATATATATATATGTATATAAATAAAATAAATACTTGACTTTTAGTGAATTCTAGCTATATATACAGTATATATATATATTTATTTCATTACATATATATATATATATATATATATATATATATGTATATATATATATATATATATATATATATATGGTGAAATTATTTTTTCCAATAATTTTGTAACTTGCAAGCGCACTTCTTCTTCTTACTCGTCGTCGCCATGTCTCTTCTTCGTTCTTCTGCTTCGTCTCTGTTATGTTTTTGGACATTACTACTTGCCGTAGTTTTGAAGCAATGCATGGTGGGAATCCGGATGTTGTGTGTCAGTGTATTAACGTGCCGGCTGGAATAAACACACGCTGAGAAATAGCTCCGTGCCTGCCTACTTTATGGGTTGTAGATAAACCTATGGATAACGGCAGAAATTCGGGAGAATGGTTGCCCCGGGAGATTTTCGGGAGGGGCACTGAAATTCGGGAGTCTCCCGGGAAAATCGGGAGGGTTGGCAAGTATGCTGATAGTATATATTTGTACATGAAATTGATTAACGTGGACCCCGACTTAAACAAGTTGAAAAACGTATTCGGGTGTTACCATTTAGTGGTCAATTGTACGGAATATGTACTGTACTGTGCAATCTACTAATAAAAGTTTCAATCAATCAATCCAAAAAAAAAAAATCGGCCAGCGGTGCACGTCGTGTACTCCTTTTCAGCCGTTCTACTTTTTTAATCCAGCAGATGGCGTCAACGCAGCTATTGAGTGTGCCTCACACTCACCGAGGGGTCATTTGCCAGTCGCTTGTACCAACACTAGGCATGACGGAGAAGGTTTGCAATCGCTCGGTCCTGAGGGCCGCAGAGGTTGTTGCTGTGTGTGTGTGCGGAGTTCCGAGGCGCAACGTTTGCATATCCAAACACCGGCGTGAGGCAGTGTTAGCTGCAATTAATCATAAAAGCTCCCATGCAACATTTAACTGCACACAAACAATGTAATTAAGTCGGACTAAACACCCGACCCACTTGTTTACCTGTTTCCCATCTGTGGAAAAACTGCCTTTATTCCCCCTAATTGGAAATACTTGCTACCTTCAGTGAGCGCAGCCCGAAACAATGCCGCCCGCTAGACGCGTTTAGGGCCCAATTAGCCACGCCAGCAAGTTAGCGAAGGCGAAAGTGGGTCAGGTTGCGAATAGTTGGCATGAGCCGGAATGAGAGGAAGAAGGCAGAGGGGAAATAGAAGGCAGGTCGGGTACGATGATGGGGTCAGAGGGTTCGGTCTGTGCTCGCCATGAATGGGCTCATCTTGGAGTTCCAGGCGGCGTGGAACAGAGGGAAGGGGATATCACGGAGGGGCCGTGGACACCGGGACAAAAGCTTGTTGTCATGACGGGAAGCCATGCAGTGATTAAGACTGTTCTAGTTGAGCAGCCAAGTATTGAGAAGACTGCGGGAAACCCACTCGGTGGTGCAATAACTCGCATCATGACCTGAAAGTTAATGAGTGCTTAGTATAATGTACTTCCTCATGTGCCGCCACCTCGCTGCCGGCTTGTGAGTCGTTCAAGCATGACTAAACGTCAAATTTCAAAATAAGAGTTATATAGGTGCACGCAATTTTTTTTCCCAGGTTGTATATCATTTAGGGGTGTGGGAAAAAATTGATTCGAATTCGAATCGCGATTCTCACGTTGTGCGATTCAGAATCGATTCTCATTTTTAAAAAATCGATTTTTTATTTTTTTTATATTAATTTTTATTTTTATTTTATTTTTTTAATTAACCAATTCAACTAAACAAAACACAGCAATACCATAACAATGCAATCCAATTCCAAAACCAAACCCGACCCAGCAACACTCAGAACTGCAATAAACAGAGCAATTAAGAGGAGACACAAACACACGACACAGAACAAACCAAAAGTAGTGAAACAAAAATTAATATTATCAACAACAGTATCAATATTAGTAACAATTTCAACATAGCAGTGATTAAAAATCCCTCATTGACATTATCATTAGACATTTATTAAAAAAAAAAAAAGAACAATAGTGTCACAGTGGCTTACACTTGCATCGCATCTCATAAGCTTGACAACACACTGTGTCCAAGATAAAATAAGTCATATTTTTGGTTCATTTAATAGTTAAAACAAATTTACATTATTGCGATCAGTTGATAAAACATTGTCCTTTACAATTATAAAAGCTTTTTACAAAAATCTACTACTCTGCTTGCATGGCAGCAGACTGGGGTAGATCCTGCTGAAATCCTATGTATTGAATGAATAGACAATCCTTTTGAATCGGGAAAAAAAATCGTTTTTGAATCGAGAATCGTGTTGAATTGAAAAAAAAAATCGATTTTGAATCGAATCGTGACCCCAAAAATCGATATTGAATCGAATCGTGGGACACCCAAAAATTCACAGCCCTAATATCATTACTTGTAATTCTTTTGAATAACTGATATTGGAATTATTTTTTTTACTTCCACAGAGTATAGGGTTGTACGGTATACTGGTATTAGTATAGTACTGCGATACTAATGAATCATATTCGGTACTATACCGCCTCTGAAAAGTACCGGCCCCACACGCCCCCGCACCCCACGTCATGTCCCTGCTGGTTTACGAGCAGAGGAGCATGTTTGGCAGCGCACAATCACGGAGTACTTACAAGCAGACACGGTGTGTAAACAGAAAAAGTAGAACGGACGCATTTTGGCTTAAAAACTAAAGATAAAATTGAAGCTATAACACTGAAACGCTCTCAGGAAGAGGTGCTTTAAGACATGAACTAGCTAGCGGCTAAAGTCCATCCGCCGTCTGCAGTGTTTTAGCTACTTCTAAATCACTAATCCTCGCCTCCATGGCAACAAATAAAGTAAGTTTCTTACAAGTATCATCCCTGCAGGACGAGGAATAGCTAAACATGTTTCACTACACACCGTAGCTCAATGGCGTCACAATGTAAACAAATGCCATTGGTGGATCTACACCTGAAATCCACTGTAATTATACCAAGTACAAGAGTCGATACTAATATGATAACTTCGATTTTTTTTACATCCCAAAATCTTCTTTCGTTTTTCAAAAATGTATATTGTGTTTATAAACTCCGGAAATATATCCCTGGACACATGAGGACTTTGAATATGATCAATGTGTGATCCTGTAACGACTTGGTATCGGATTGATACCTAAACTTGTGGTATCATCCAAAACTAATGTAAAGTATCCAAACAACAGAAAAATAAGTGATTATTACATTTTAACAGAAGTGTAGATAGAACATGTTAAAAGAGAAAGTAAGCAGATATTAACAGTAAATGAACAAGTAGATTAATAATTAATTTTCTTCCACTTGTCCTTATTCGTTTTGACAAAATAATAGAATGGAAAATGACACAATATGTTACTGCATATGTCAGCAGACTAAATTAGGAGCCTTTGTTTGCTTACTTAATACTAAAAGACAAGTTGTCTTGTATGTTCACTATTTTATTTAAGGACAAATTTGCAATAAGAAACATATGTTTAATGTACCATAAGATTTTTTGTTAAAATAAGGCCGATAATGCAATTTTTTATGGTATCCTTTATTTAGAAAAGTCTCGAAAAGTACCGAAAAGTATCGAAATAGATTTTGGTACCGGTACCAAAATATTGGTATCGGGACAACACTAATAGAGGGATTTAGATACTTTCACATTCAAACCGATACCAATTCTTGGTAGTTTTGTGTGTGTTCATGTGTTAATAAATGTTAATTGTTTGTTAATAACATTTATTTTTAAATTTAACATTTAACAATGAGCTGACGATATCTGTGCAGTCCAGTTTTTATATCTTGTTTTCCTACACATCCGAGTCTCATTTGCAAGTATTATTATAGTAGTATCATTATTATAGTACATAGTAACACTTTGCATGCGGTTGCAAATCCAAGACGTTAGATGGCTGTAGTGTATAGACTAAGATGTGTTGCCATAATCAGGAAGTTGTCTTTGCCATTAAGTTGAATGCGCCATAGTAGCCTTACAAAGTGTTTGTACTGTAAGTATTGCACTTTTTTTTTTTATATTCTAATGTGCATCTTAGTTGTAGTTTTAATTACCAAATTTGTAGATGTTGAAAACATCATGTAACATCGTTAATGTCAATCAGTAGCATGTATACAAGCTGGCATTGAGCTAGCACATTTTACAATATGGAGCCTTCCATTACATTCAAGCATTTTCTATCAGGCATACTTGCTTTGTCGGAATGGAAAATGGTAACATTACCTACAGCAGGCCTAGTCAACTGGCGGCCAACGGGCCACATTATAATGTAATCGAATAGCTTTGGCCGAGAGGCAGTCCGGCTGCGTAAGTGATTGTTTCCCCAAGTTGAATGCACCAGTCTAGCCTTTTGTTGAGCCCAACAAAGTGTTTGTACTGTAACTATTGCACTTTTATTATTCTAACGTGCATCTTAGTCGTAGTTTTAATTACCAAATTTGTAGATGTTGAAATTGTCATGTAACATTGTTAGCATCGAGCTAGCACATTTTACAATATGTAGCCTTCCAATTCCAATCTGTTTTGAAATCTTTTCTTTCTAAAACATTTCTTTTGCAAATATGCACGCACAACAGATCGCCAGTCGTTTTATTTGGGCCGAACGACAAGTTTTACAAAGTTTAACTTCAAATTAGGACAAATATCGACATTAATTTGTTAAATCTGCTTGTTTAAACCACTGTTTATGCTAGCCGTTGGTGCCGCTCTTATATTTTTTCAAAGAAATTTGGAGCCAACTGCAAACTTTAGTGTGCTGAGCAAATAAACCAAATATCTGGCATTGAGATTTCCTTTTGAAGAAAAGGTTTTTATGGAGCCCTTCGTCAATGTTGGTTCGATTGGCAATTTACCATATTTTCTGGACTATAATCCTTTATTTTTCTCAATTATTTTTCGCCTCATGTAAGGAATAAGTTTGGTTGAGCTTACCCACCTCGAAGCAACTTTATTTGGTACATGGTGTAATGATAAGTGTGACCAGTAGATGGCAGTCAAACATAAGAGATAAGTGTAGGCTGCACCATTTGATGTGCTTCAACATAGTATTATTATGGTGTGTGTATAAGGTAAGAAAATATTATCTGGCGTTTTGTTTCGCGATATTATGCAAAGGCAACTTTTCTTACTTTCTGGTACCTGCTGATCTGTATTTGGGATCTGCATAAGTCCTGAAAAATTGCGCGCGACCGCCTTTGTAGTACGTGCCGACACCGTATTTATTGATTGATTGATTGATTGATTGAGACTTTTATTAGTAGATTGCACAGTACAGTACATATTCCGTACAATTGACCACTAAATGGTAACACCCGAATAAGTTTAGTGCGCCCTATGGCCCGGAAAATACGGTAATTAAAATCAGTGTTTGGACTGACAATCGTCTGGAAGGAGAAATACGTCCGTAAAATAAGGGAAGGAAAGAATTCTGCACTCCTAAAATCAACAAAGTATGGTTACAAGACGACCCTATCGGGTATCGCCATGGGTCAGAAGACACAAATAAACTTCTCACTGGTACCCGAACTGGTCTTCTCTTGGAAGCATGTTGGAAGCATTACAAACTTAACCGCCTAATTACAGCACTCATTACAAATTAAAACAAAGAGCTGAAAACGAGCAGGGGGGATGCCGGCGGCTTCAGCACTTCCTGTCTCACCCTCTCATCGGGTCCCAGGGTCAGTCCAGTGGGCCTCCTCTCTCACGGCCCCTTCCGATAACATCAAGACATTAAGGGGAAACGACCGAAGCGGACTCAAAGCGCCTTCCTGTGAACTCCTGTCACAGTTGTTGGGTGTCTCCTTATGCTAAAACCATGTCATTTCATCTAAGTGTCAACATGTGCACGCATCTGAAGGCCAGTAGTCTTGTGTAGGGCAACTTCAAACGGTTTATGCACTACCCGTAGCGAGGTTTAGGGGCCAGAACTAGGACACGTCTTGGAACTGTTTTTTTTTACAAGAAGTAAATGCATTAGCGTTAGCATCGGCATGACAGTGTTTAGACATCACAAACAGCCGGGCTGTTCTCATGGTTGTGTTGGCCACGAGACGTTTGGCTAAAGCATTTCAGTCAGTTAGTGACAACTAGGGCTGATATTGACTAAGTATTTTCATAGTCCAATCTCATTTGTTAGATTTGACCCCTAGTCGACCATCGGTTAAATAGAAGGTGTTTTTTTGCAAGCGAAATAAACAAGACTGTAATATGTAGTGTATATTTGTAATATGCTGACTAGAGATGTCCGACAATGGCTTTTTTGCCGATATCCGATATTCCGATATTGTCCAACTCTTAATTACCGGTTCCGATATCAACCGATACTGATATATACAGTCGTGGAATTAACACATTATTATGCCTAATTTTGTTGTGATGCCCCGCTGGATGCATGAAACAATGTAACAAGGTTTTCCAAAATAAATCAACTCAAGTTTTGGGAAAAAAATGCCAACATGGCACTGCCATATTTATTATTGAAGTCACAAAGTGCATTTTTTTTTTTTTAACATGCCTCAAAACAGCAGCTTGGAATTTGGGACATGCTCTCCCTGAGAGAGCATGAGGAGGTTGAGGGGAGGGGGGGATTGGGGCGTGGGCGGGGTATATTGTAGTGTCCCGGAAGAGTTAGTGCTGCAAGGGGTTCTGGGTATTTGTTCTGTTGTGTTTATGTTGTGTTACGGTGCGGATGTTCTGCCGAAATGTGTTTGTCATTCTTGTTTGGTGTGGGTTCACAGTGTGGCGCATATTTGTAACAGTGTTAAAGTTGTTTATACGGTCACCCTCAGTGTGACCTGTATGGCTGTTGACCAAGTATGCGATGTGATTGGGCCGGCACGCAAGTTTATTGCCGCTCTATACTTCTCCCCACGTCCGTGTACCACTCCGTACAGCGGCGTTTTAAAAAGTCATAAATTGTACTTTTTGAAACCGATACCGCATTTATTTATCGGCAGTCCGATATTATCGGACATCTCTAATACTGACTGGTCACTAGGTGTCAGTAACGTCACGTCGGTGTAGATCTAAAAGGTACCGTGTTTTCCGGACCATAGGGCGCACCGGATTATAAGGCGCACTGCCGATGAATGGTCTATTTTTGATCTTTTTTCATATATAAGGCGCACCGGATTATAGGGTGCTTTAAAGGAGTCATATTATTATTATTATTTTCTAAACTGTCAGTTATGGCTGCCATCAGAGGGCCGCTTGTAACATTGAATAATGTATGAATATGCCTCTGGATTTCATTATTAATTATATAAATTGTTTTTATGTAGACTGTAAAAACTTTACATACATTTACAAAATTTTGCTGTAAAATATATATTGGTTTTTTTGGTTGTTTTTTTTTTACAACATTTTACGGTAAATGGAAAAACAGTACCACTGTTTTTTGGGGGGTTTTTAGGGAAAAAAGCTGGCAGCTTAGTGGCCAGAATTTGTGTGTTAAATTTACATCGGGTTTTACAACATTATATTGTTAATGGAAAAACAGTACAAGTTCTTTTTTTTATTCTGACAATTTAGCTGCCAGTTTTTCTACCGTAAAAACAAATGTACCCTTTTTCCAGTCACAGTAATACACCGTTAAAAACAACAACCGTAGATTTTACAGTCAAAAACTGGCAGCTCAGTCAACAGAATTTTAACGCAAAAAAACAGTAGTCGTTTTTTCAATTTATAGTAATATGCTGTAAAGAACAACGTAAAATGTATTGTCCTTTGTATTATTTTGATGGCTAGTTTGCTGTAAAGTTAAGTATTTTTATTCAGACAAAAACATGGTTGGAAAGTATGATACCATATTGTAATATTTGTTGCAATACTGGATACTATTAAAGTTTAAATGGTATGCAATTTCAAGCAGTACATATATTTTTTCTGTCAAAAAAAAAAAATCAATTACATTTAGTGAGAAAATATTAAGTACTTTATTGACACATATCATTTCCAGGTGGTGGGCCAGATAAAATTATGTCACGGGCCAGATCTGGCCCCCGGGCCTTGAGTTTGACACATGTGCTCTACATAAACAATATGATTTGCCTGAGTGGCTGCACAGGACAGATTAAAAAAAAATCTAAAATTTTTTAAAAATTACAAAAAAATTACAAATTAAAAACATAAATATATATATATATATATATAAAACACCAATTATTTTGTAATTTTTTTGAATCGATTAAAAATTGTTATTAATAAGAATCGGGATTCACTCAAAAATCTATTTCTTTTGACACCGTTAACTCTTTCTGCAACTTTTAATGACGAGTAAACACAGATGCTATTGTACATATATATATAGCACATGAAAAACAAGTAGTTTACACTAACGCAAGGTTACCATATGTAAACACCCAACAATACATCTCATAGGACTGATTTAGTGCGATAAAAACTAATAAGAAGAGCTAATAACAAATATTTTCGAAGCTTATATTATTGTTTACATTCAGAGCAGCTATTTTTGAAGCCAACTGGTTGGAAATCTGACCTCGAGGGGCGTTCCGACGGGGAACTTGGAAAATGTGGACATCCCAGTGCAAATGGAACGCATCATTAGATCAGACGATGTCGTTGTGAGTTTGTGAAGCCCTTTGAGACACTTGGGATTGAGGGCTATATAAATACATTTTACCAAAATATTACTCAACTCTAAAGGCCTTAGTGGCCACATGCGTGGACAGCAGCTTTTAGCTCTTATTTCAAAAATTGTGTACACTACTGAATTGGGGTCTTATGTCGAGATATGGACACTTATACTGCTATCTGGTGGTGTCACAAGAGTATAACATACAATGAAACATGGAAAAAAAAGTGTAAAAATAAAAATTTGCATGTCACTACACATGAAGTACACGTTTGTGTACTCATGGACTAAGTACATTATATCAAAAAATGATTTTTAGTTTTTATTCTAATTAGAGTCCAATGAGCCCAAATAGCAAAGAGAAATAAAAAAAGCATGTACACTACCGTTCAAAAGTTTGGGGTCACATTGAAATGTCCTTATTTTTGAAGGAAAAGCACTGTACTTTTCAATGAAGATAACTTTAAACTAGTCTTAACTTTAAAGAAATACACTCTATACATTGCTAATGTGGTAAATGACTATTCTAGCTGCAAATGTCTGCTTTTTGGTGCAATATCTACATAGGTGTATAGAGGCCCATTTCCAGCAACTATCACTCCAGTGTTCTAATGGTACAATGTGTTTGCTCATTGGCTCAGAAGGCTAATTGATGATTAGAAAACCCTTGTGCAATCATGTTCACACATCTGAAAACAGTTTAGCTCGTCACAGAAGCTACAAAACTGACCTTCCTTTGAGCAGATTGAGTTTCTGGAGCATCACATTTGTGGGGTCAATTAAACGCTCAAAATGGCCAGAATAAGAGAACTTTCATCTGAAACTCGACAGTCTATTCTTGTTCTTAGAAATGAAGGCTATTCCACAAAATTGTTTGGGTGACCCCAAACTTTTGAACGGTAGTGTAAACAAATAGCTTGGGCCTTAAGAGGTTTTAAGGAAGACATGATGAATGCAGTCGATCCATCCTAACAACAACCCCGCTGTACACGGGCGGGAACTTGGCAGGTACTTCGTTCACCTCCCTCCATCCATCGTCCTCTGCAGTGGACATTTGTGTTTTGCATAACAGGGCTATTTGTCCCTGAAATGCGTAACACTGACAAAAAGACCCGAAGCAAACGTACACTGCAGAGGAGGCTGGTTCTCAGGGGGTTACAGAATGTATGAACTTTTGTTATGTCTACAAAGGCTTTACTTTTTTTTTCTTCTTTGACACAGAAAAATCCTGCTGAATCGGCACAATAGAGCTATTACTTATCTCCTTGTGTGCTTTCACAGAGTGATACAAATTCCCACTACATGATAATTATGCGTGACAACGTCTGGTGTGAAGTTTAATTAAACAATTAAAAGCGAGTCTCTGGTGCCAAACTTCACAACTCCCTGTCCCAATTTTGCGTTTTTTACCTTTCACACAGGCAGCGTCACGCCTATGTTGCAGCTCTGGTAATACCAAAGCGGCCTGGACCTTTTGTAGGACTGAATCCCGTACTTTTCGGGCACCGACCGAATCCTGCCAGTCCTACCGGGCACCGATTAATGTACAATCCAACCGTGCAATGTTCGGGTACAAGGTTTGCGCGTGACTTAACGCCCTATTGCACTTCAGCACTTGGCGATCACTCCAGCAGCACTGAGAGCGGACTCGGCCGAACTACCCCGAGATATTTAGTATGACAGTTATACTGTCATAGTGAGTAAAAAAAACAAACTTGTGTCTTTGCAAACCTTACAAAAAATTGTATTTCCAGTAAAACTCACAAAGATACATTTCTCCAGGCATTATTAGCCATTTTGCATGTGTAGTTTAGGAGTTATGTTTAAATAACTGTCATATTGAGCGTGACAGTACACTGTCATAGTGAGTAAAACCTATTTTTTGTATTTGCGAACCTTACAAAAATAACTGATTCTAGTAAAACTCACATATATTCAATATTACAGGCATTTTTAGACATTTTGCATGTTTGGTTTAGGAGTTATGTTGGAATACATTTTTCTTGCTTTTTTCCGCATTATCTCAGGATTCTGAGAACATTACAGTCATATTGAGTAAAAAACTACTTTTTTGTGTTTGCAAGCCTTAAAAAAAGCATATGTTTCGAGTAAAACTCACAAGGATGCATTATTTCCGGCAATGTTGCAATTTTCAATGCCAACATAGAAATTGATTTAGAAAAAAACATTTGCTCCGACGTAAATCAAGTAAGGCTCCACTTTTCCAAAAGATGCGCTAGCTTGATGCGACTATACACCGGCTTTACTACTGACATGCTACCGATGAGCATTAGCGATTTTACATGGCGAACACCTCCACATTTCTGAATGAAAACCACAATTAATATGACTGTTACAATCAAAAACACCTGATGCGTAATAAGTACACGTCGGGGTCACCGACATCGAGCTGTTCCCGCTGTAACTGTCAAGAGTGGAAAAGTAAAGGATCAATGCACTTTGTATATTGATAAAGCGGGAGTCGAACGTGAAGTGCATCAATTCTTCACATTTTGACAGTTACAGCAGGAACAGCTCAACGTTGATGACCCCGACGTGATCTCCACATTCCTGACATCATTAACACTCATTAACAACAGAAGACTATATTTATCAAAGAATAAACTATATACCGTATTTTTCGGACTATAAGGCGCACTTAAAATCCTTTAATTTTCTCAAAACTCGACAGTGCGCCTTATAACCCGTTGCGCCTAATGTACAGAATAATTCCGGTTGTGCTTACCGACCTAGAATCTATTTTATTTGGTACATGGTGTAATAACCAGTAGATGGCAGTCACACATAAGAAATATGAGCAGACTGCAATATGATGGCAATATGACCCAAGTAAACAACACCAACATTTTATAAAATATAAAATATAGAACATTACACGCGGCGCTCAAAAATCTATCAAAATGTTTTAGTACCACTTTGGTAAGCTATGAAGCCGCACCGCTTGATGTGCTTCAACATACGAGTATTGTTATGGTGTGTGTATAAGGAAAGATATATTATCTGGCGTTTTGTTTCGCAATATTATGCAAAAGCAACTTTTCTTACCTTCTGGTACCTGCTGATCTGTATTTGGGATCTGCATAAATCCATCTTGTTATGGGACATTCATCCTCCGCTGTTGCCATTTCTAATAAAAAGTAGTGTAAAGTTCTTACTTATATCTGTCAGTAAACTCGCCATGAAAGCGCTAAAACATACCGGTGTAGTGAGTTTACATTATTCACCCAAGAAACTTTAGTTATTAGAGTTGTTCCGGTCGGACGGTTTTTCACGGGACACATGTTGTTTCCGGATGAGGAGATGCTGCTCCGTTATTGATTGGAGTAAAGTCTGAATGATAGTAAAACAGTTAGCTCCATCTTTTATTCTTCAACTTTCTCAGTCTTTTTTGCCACTTGTGCCAGCTTTTTGTGAAACATGTTGCAGGCATCAAATTCCAAATGAGCTAATATTTGCAAAGGATAACGGGGTTTACCAGTGTGAACGTGAGGTGTCTTGTCTTTGCAGTCTGTTCGGTTGAATGTGGGTTGAAGGGGATTTGCGGATCATTGTGTTCTCTTTTTGTTTGCCATTTGCACAGCGTGACGACTTCACTGCTTTTGGGTTTTGTACTTTAAGAATAATTCGGGGCACATGAGAAAGCGGAAATCTCTCCTTGCAAAGTGTATTTAACAACACTGCAGCACCACAACCCATGTTGTTATTTAAAAAATGGATATACGAGAAAACTGCTAATCCTGATTGGTGTTGTTTACTTGAGTCATATTGCAGTCTACACATATCTCTTATGTGTGACTGCCATCATATTGCAGTCTGCTCGTATCTCTTGTGTGACTGCCATCATATTGCAGTCTGCACGTATCTCTTATGTGCGACTGCCATCATATTGCAGTCTACACGTATCTCTTATGTGCGACTGCCATCATATTGCAGTCTGCACGTATCTCTTATGTGCGACTGCCATCATATTGCAGTCTACACGTATCTCTTATGTGTGACTGCCATCATATTGCAGTCTGCACGTATCTCTTATGTGCGACTGCCATCATATTGCAGTCTACACGTATCTCTTATGTGCGACTGCCATCACATTGCAGTCTACACGTATCTCTTATGCGCGACTGCCATCATATTGCAGTCTACACGTATCTCTTATGTGTGACTGCCATCATATTGCAGTCTACACGTATCTCTTATGTGTGACTGCCATCATATTGCAGTCTACACGTATCTCTTATGTGTGACTGCCATCATATTGCAGTCTACACGTATCTCTTATGTGTGACTGCCATCATATTGCAGTCTGCACGTATCTCTTATGTGTGACTGCCATCATATTGCAGTCTGCACGTATCTCTTATGTGCGACTGCCATCATATTGCAGTCTACACGTATCTTTTATGTGTGACTGCCATCATATTGCAGTCTACACGTGTCTCTTATGTGTGACTGCCATCATATTGCAGTCTACACAGATCTCTTATGTGTGACTGCCATCATATTGCAGTCTGCACGTATCTCTTATGTGCGACTGCCATCATATTGCAGTCTACACGTATCTCTTATGTGCGACTGTAATCACATTGCAGTCTACACGTATCTCTTATGTGTGACTGCCATCATATTGCAGTCTACACGTGTCTCTTATGTGTGACTGCCATCATATTGCAGTCTACACGTATCTCTTATGTGCGACTGTAATCACATTGCAGTCTCCACGTATCTCTTATGTGCGACTGCCATCACATTGCAGTCTACACGTATCTCTTATGTGTGACTGCCATCATATTGCAGTCTACACGTGTCTCTTATGTGTGACTGCCATCATATTGCAGTCTACACGTATCTCTTATGTGCGACTGTAATCACATTGCAGTCTCCACGTATCTCTTATGTGCGACTGCCATCATATTGCAGTCTCCACGTATCTCTTATGTGCGACTGTCATCATATTGCAGTCTACACGTATCTCTTATGTGCGACTGCCATCATATTGCAGTCTACACGTGTCTCTTATGTGTGACTGCCATCATATTGCAGTCTACACGTATCTCTTATGTGTGACTGCCATCATATTGCAGTCTATACATATCTCTTATGTGTGGTCAGCCCTTTGAGACACTTGTGATTTAGGGCTATATAAATAAGCATTGATTGATTGATTGATTGATCTTTTGACACTTCTTCCACTCCCGTCCTTGCACGCTACACCGCTACAACAAAGATGACGGGGAGAAGACGCTGTCGAAGGTGAGCCACGTAAATAAGACCGCCCACAAAACGGTGTATCCGGAAGTAAGGGGCTTGAAGATGATCTGTAAAACATAATCCATGCAACATTTTTACCAAAGAACCACCATTACACGTTATGTAGACCAGTGTTTTTCAACCACTGTGCCGCGGCACACTGGTGTGCCGTGAGATACAGTCTGGTGTGCCGTGGGAGATTATGTAATTTCCCCTAATTGGGTTAAAAATATTTTTTGCAAACCAGTAATTATAATCCGCATATAATTTGCCACTGTTGAGTGTCGGTGCTGTAAGCATGTAATACTCTTCCATACCAGTAGGTGGCAGCAGGTAGCTAATTGCTTTGTAGATGTCGGTAACACGGTTTGTCGCGATCACAATATGCAGACGACAGCGGGAGGCTGAAACTGAAGTGGCTGCAAAGTAAACAAAAACAGAATGCTGGACGACAGCAAAGACTTACAGCGTGTGGAAGCAGTAGACGGCGTCCACAAAGTACATCCGTGCATGACATGACAATCAACGCCGAAATAGGAGCGCAAGACAAGAACTAAAACACTACACACGGGAAAACAGCAAAAAACTCAAAAATAAATCACGGCGTGCTGTGACAGGTGGTGACAGTACACCTACTTTAAAACGAGCTATAGTGATGCATGGGTGGTTATGGTTTGAATGTATATCCATTACTTGCGAGAACGACTTTTTACTGTCGATATCGGCTGCTGAGTTGCATTTTTTTAATGTTTTCTGCTAGTGGTGTGCCTTGGGATTTTTTCAATGAAAAAAATGTGCCTTGGCTCAAACAAGGTTGAAAAACACTGATGTAGACCACAAGGAAGTGTTTCAATTTAGAAAAATAAAATAAAAATATGACTCCTTTGATGCGCCCTACAATCCATATATATGAAAAAATATCAAAAATAGACCATTCATCAGCAGTGCGCCTTATAATCCGGTGCGCCCTATGGTCCTGAAAAAAAACGATACTATGGTGGGGAGATTTTGAACAATTGGAAGCATAGAGTTGTCCAAAATATGCTGATAGGATTAAAACTCAGTCATCAATCCCCAACAACTGATCAAATAATCCAACTTGAAAACCCAAAGTCAACCCAAACAAAAGCTGTGAGCCTGCAGGTGTTTGCTTACTCGTCATCATGTCAGATACTGACAGCCCCCGCTGACCCCCCTTTCCCTGCTCGGTAATTGTGCCCCAAAAAGTGAGAGGGACAGGCGGCCTTTGTGTGAAGACGGAGGGGGAAAAAAAACCCAAAAAACTTTGAAGAGTTTCTCCACATGAATAAACTCAAACAGTGACGTTACAGCCCATCATTAATTTTTTTTTTTTCCTTCTGCAAAGGGAAGTAAAGCCTGACAAATTAAAGCACATGCATGCACAAATGCACGTTAAATGTGTGCACCTATGCAAACACAACACAGGCTCGGTCACTTTGTGTTCATGCAGGAGAGGAGGAGGAGGAGATCCAGGTCACTTTCACTTGTTTTCTATTCCGGTGTCAGATACGAGCCGCAGGTGTGAAACCCTGACCAGCAGATGTAAACATGGAGCATATCAACAGTGGCATCAGGATTCCTACACAGCGCTGCAAACATTCAACAAACCAGTAAAACTGACTCGACCTGCTGCCAACGGACAAAACATCTGTCTCCCTAACTTCCATCAAAAAAATTAAAACAAATAAAAAACAAAAAAACTTACTTTTTTGTGCAAGTGGAGAAACCTCATGAGTGCAGCAAAGATGTCCGAGGAGAGCAGGGAGAGGATGGGCAGCGGAATACCAAAGCATGACCAGACATCCTCAGGCTTTGAGAGGAGTGGTGTGCAGTGGTGAGGAGGAGGGGTTTGGCAGCGAGTCAAAGGGGCGGTGGGGGTGGGATGGAGGGGGGAATTTGTGCAACCGGTTACTCTCATACCGCTGCCAATCAAGCATGGTTGCCTTAAGAGAGCAGCATTTTTTATTTTTTTCTTAGCTTTTTCTTCTTCTTATTATTATTATCTTATTATTATTATATTATATTATTATATATTTATATATATATATATATATATATATATATATATATATATATATATATATATATATATATATATATATATATATTATATATATATATATATATTTATATATATTATTATATTATATTATTACTTATTATTATATCTTATTATCTTATATTATTATTATCTTATTATTATTATTATTATTATTCTTAGCTTTTTCTTATTATCTTTTTCTTATTTGGTTGTGGGATGTTATTTTAGTCTTTATTCATGATGGGTGAATGAGAGCATGGCCCACTCGCTACCTGCATTGACACTGTACTGATTGGGAATGCCGGAAAAATGTACCGTATTTTCCTGGACCATAGGGCGCACCGGATTATAAGGTGCACTACCAATGATCGGGTCTATTCAGGTCTTTTTTCATATAAGGGCGCACCGGATTATAAGGCGCATTACAAGTGTCATATTGTGATTTTTTTCTAAATGTAAAACACTTCCTTGTGGTCTACATAACATGTAATGGTGGTTCTTTGGTCAAAATGTTGCATAGATGATGTTTTACAGATCATCTTCAAGCCGCTTTCTGACAGTCGTTTCCGGATGCGCCGTTTTGTGGGCGGTCTTATTTATGTGGCTCACCTTTGACAGCGTCTTCTCCCCGTCATCTTTGTTGTAGCGGTGTAGCGTGCAAGGACGGGAGTGGAAGAAGTGTCAAAAGATGGAGCTAACTGTTTTAATGACGTTCAGACTTTACTTAAAGGCCTACTGAAATGAAATTTGTTTATTTAAACGGGGATAGCAGATCCATTCTATGTGTCATACTTGATCATTTTGCGATATTGCCATATTTTTGCTGAAAGGATTTAGTAGAGAACATCGACGATAAAGTTCGCAACTTTTGGTCGCTGATAAAAAAAGCCTTGCCTGTACCGGAAGTAGCGTGACGTCACAGGCTAAAGGGCTCCTCACATTTCCCCATTGTTTACACCAGCAGCAAGAGCGATTCGGACCGAGAAAGCAACGATTACCCCATTAATTTGAGCCAGGATGAAAGATTCGTGGATGAGGAAAGTGAGAGTGAAGGATTAGAGTGCAGTGCAGGACGTATCTTTTTTCGCTCTGACCGTAACTTAGGTACAAGCTGGCTCATTGGATTCCACACTTTCTCCTTTTTCTATTGTGGATCACGGATTTGTATTTTAAACCACCTCGGATACTATATCCTCTTGAAAATGAGAGTCGAGAACGCGAAATGGACATTCACAGTGACTTTTATCTCCACGACAATACATTGGTGAAGCACTTTAGCTACGGAGCTAACGTGATAGCATTGTGCTTAAATGCAGATAGAAACAAAAGAAATAAACCCCTGACTGGAAGGATGGACAGAAAATCAACAATACTATTAAACCATGGACATGTAAATACACGGTTAATGCTTTCCAGCTTGGCGAAGCTTAACAATGCTGTTGCTAACAACGCCATTGAAGCTAACTTAGCAACAGGACCTCACAGAGCTATGATAAAAACATTAGCGCTCCACCTACGCCAGCCAGCCCTCATCTGCTCATCAACACCCGTGCTCACCTGCGTTCCAGCGATCGACGGAAGGACGAAGGACTTCACCCGATCATCCATGCAGTCGGCGGCTAGCGTTGGATAGCGCGTCTGCTATCCAAGTCAAAGTCCTCCTGGTTGTGTTGCTGCAGCCAGCCGCTAATTCACAGATCCCACCTACAGCTTTCTTCCTTGCAGTCTTCATTGTTCATTAAACAAATTGCAAAAGATTCACCAACACAGATGTCCAGAATACTGTGGAATTTTGAGATGAAAACAGAGCTTTTTTGTATTGGATTCAATGGTGTCCGAATACTTCCGTTTAACTACTGACGTCACGCGCATACGTCATCATACTTAGACGTTTTCAACCGGAAGTTTAGCGGGAAATTTAAAATTGCACTTTATAAGTTAACCCGGCCGTATTGGCATGTGTTGCAATGTTAAGATTTCATCATTGATATATAAACTATCAGACTGCGTGGTCGGTAGTAGTGGGTTTCAGTAGGCCTTTAAATTCACAACGGAGCAGCATCTCTTAATCCTTGGCTCACTAGTGCAACAACAACGTCGGAAATGTGTTCCGTGAAAAAACGTCCAACCGGAACTCTCTAATAATTAAAGTCCCCGCTATGCACATCTGTGTATATGAAGGGCAGCCCTGGGTGGTGGCTGAACAATTTGACATAAAAACAAATATCAAGCAGCATCTTTGGGTGCATTTTTGCGTCCATTTCACATCTACAAAAACACACCGACTTTTCCCGGAAAGTGAAAAAGAAAAGCCCCACAGCTATTCCACTTTAAACCTATAAAACTGTTGGTCTACGTCTCACACAAACACACACTATCTTTAACTTTCACGGCCCTCCAGTCCCAAGCACCGTGTGTCTAACACAGGATAATGAGTTTAGACTGTTAACACTAACAGAGTCTATATCAAGCCTTGCCCTACTGAGTGGGGACACAAGTTATTTAAACAGTGGTCCAAGTAAATATACTGCAAACCAACTCGCTGGGCATGCAGCAGCAAACTCGTAAGTATATATATATATATATATATATATATATATATATATATATATATATATATATATATATATATATATATATATATATATATATATATATATATATATATATATATATATATATATATATATATATATATATATATATATATATACATATATATACTGTACATACACACATACTGGATATATATATATATATATATATATATATATATATATATATATATATATATATATATATATATATATATATATATATATATATATATATATATATATATATATATATATATATATATATACATATATATACATATATATATATATATATACATATAAACATATATATATATATATATATATATATATATATATATATATATATATATATATATATATATATATATATATATATATATATATATATATATATATATATATATATATATATATACTAGGGTTGCAACAACTAATCGATTAAATCGATTAAAATCGATTATTAAAATCGTTGCAGATTAATTTAGTAATTGATTCGTTGGATCTATGCTATGCGCAGAGTTTTTTTAATTTTTTTTTATTTAAAATTTATTTTTTTTATTTTTATTTTTTTATTTTTTTTAAATAAACCTTTATTTATAAACTGCAACATTTACAAACAGCTGAGAAACAATAATCAAAATAAGTTTGGTGCCAGTACGCTGTTTTTTTCCCCAATAAAATACTGGATAGGATAGAAATGTAGTTTGTCTCTTTTATCCGAGTATTAATCGAAGTAATAATCGACAGATTAATCGATTATCAAATTAATCGTTAGTTGCAG
The DNA here is from genome assembly GCF_033978785.1 of Entelurus aequoreus. NCBI lineage: Eukaryota > Metazoa > Chordata > Actinopteri > Syngnathiformes > Syngnathidae > Entelurus > Entelurus aequoreus. The sequence continues at coordinate 83,080,747 of NC_084732.1, forward strand.
CCCTAATACATACATATATATGTATATATATATATATATATATATATATATATATATATATATATATATATATATATATATATATATACATATATATATATACATATATACACATATATCGCATATATATATATATATATATATATATATATATATATATATATATATATATATATATATATATATATATATATATATATATATATATATATATATATATATATATATATATATATATATATATATATATATATGTATATATATATATATATATGTATATATATATATAGCATATGTGTATACAGTATATGTATTCGATTTGATTCAAACCATTCGATTTGATTCGATTCTTGGGGTAACGATTCGATTCGGAATCAATTCTTGATTCAAAAACAATACTTTTTGAATAACATTGGGTGCCAGTTCTATGATGAACTACATCCCTCCATAAAATAGATAACAGCTCTGGTAAATGTATATACAACTTCAAAGAAAACTTGTTTTGTTTAAGAAAATTATACCCAAACATTTAATAAAGTCAATTACAACAAGAGAGCACTTTTCTTTTCTAAATCTGTACAATCAACAATATTATTTGCCTGAGTGGCTGTACAGGATAGATTTAAAACAAATAAATATAACTTACCAACATTTTGATAGATTTTTGAGCGCCGTGTGTAATGTTCTGTATTTTCAATGGAACATATAAAATGTTGGTGTTGTTTACTTGACTTATATTGCCATCATATTGCAGTCTACATGTATCTCTTATGTTGGACTGCCATTTACTGGTCACACTTGTCATTACACCATGTACCAAATAAAATTGCTTCGAGGTCGGTAAGCAAAACCAGAATGATTCCGTCCGTACATTAGGCGCACCGGGTTATAAGGCGCACTGTCGGGTTTTGAGGGAAAAAAAAATAATTTAAGTACGCCTTATAGTGCGGAAAATACGGTATATGATTATTTAACTTCAAATTATGGCCACTTTATGTTGAATTTTTTGATACTTTTATCAACATTTTAAAAAAAAAATCATTAATAACGGGGATTTATCTACTTAAATGAACCCCATATCTAAAAAGCCAAGGTGGTTTGACCAAATCCATGCGATAATGAGTTTCTTAGTGCAAGTAAACATATCGAGTGTGTGTGTATGGCGTAGTGACGTTGGGTTTAGAATTCGGTGTTATACCCACGCACCCACACATTATGGATTTGAGACAAAAGGGCGGTGTTGGTAGAAATGCGGCTTGCTTCTTTACATGTAAGAACGTCGTCAAGAAGCACTAATTGTCAGAATAATTGTATCGAAGTTATCACAAAACTTTGTGTTTCCATGAGTTCCCGGCGAGAGGACAAAAGCTGTCTTTGATCCTACCAAGCAAAAGGCTTGTAAAACTCCACTGTGTACAATGGGAGGAGGCAGGAGGGGTTCGGTTTTTCTGATCTTTTGTGATCCACAGGAAGATCTTGTCTTGACCCGAGGGCGACGGCTGTTTACGACCCCTTCTCCCTTAGAAACAGCTGTTGCCATGTAATCAGGGAAAGTCCAAATAAAAGAGGAGGCGTATATGTCTCTTGTCAGAGTGTGGCGGAAGACTGTACAAAGAGTACAGCCCAGACGTTTCTCCTCATTGAGCTAAATTGAATCCTGTCTCTGTTTAATTCCTTGCTTCTTGCCTGTTTAATAGATGTCATCGGGGTTTGAACCTGACACTAATGCACCAAATAATAATATAAATTCATTTAATAAAGTCAAATACAGATAAGGCAACAAGAGAAGTATCGCACACTTATTTTTTGTAAAGTAAATTTGTACAGCCGATATGGGCATCTACATCAACAATATGATTTGGCTGAGAAGCTGGACAGGACAAAAAAAAAAAAAAAAGCACTAATGCATACCTTTGTTCAGCTGCGAGTTGGCTTTGGTCTTGTCACTAAAGGCCTGGCTGCGTCTGTTGCCGGCGCCGGCCACCGGGCCTCTTGGAGCGATGTCCCCGCCTGCAGTGGACACCCTCGTTGTGGGGCCGGGGAGCCTGACAGGGGCCGCAAGAGTGCAGGAAGAAGCATATAGGAGAAATTAATTACCAGGGGGGAAAAAAAACCTGCAATTTGTGTAGAATTGTGGCGTTGCGAAAACATGACAGAAGTCGCAGCTATGTTTTGCAATACTTGCCACATTCTTTCTAATAATATGAATAATAAAAATAATAATAACAATAGGAGTTGCATCATGTGACACTTCTTTGTGGCACATGTCTGTTTTCCTGCATCCGTTGACAATGTATGAAAAAAAGCATTAAGCACAGTGGGCAAGGTTGTATTTTTGCCTCATTCTTGTGAGAATCCTGCGTGTGACTGAAGTATTAAGAAGTGCGCTGCAAAAACTGAAATCTAAGTCGGATTAAATATCTCAAATAAGGGTGATATTTGCTTATTTTCTGTTTGATAAGATAATTCTTCTCACTAAGCAGATTTGATGTTAGAGTGTTTTACTTGTTTTAAGGGTTTTGGTCCTAAATGATCTCAGTAAGATATTACAGCTTGTTGCTGAGATTTGATGACCTATATTGAGTAAAACATGCTTGAAACTAGAATATCAACTGATGCAAAGCTGTGTCATCAACACTCACAAGTATAAAACTACTTTTTTAAAGTAATAATTTCTTACTTCATGCATGAAAAAAAAAATCATGATGCCGAGCGCATATCATTATGTCAAGATAATGGCACTAGCATTTATTTAATTTAAGAATATTTTTCAACATATTGAGCAAAAGGTCTCTTTTTTTCTACCAAGAAAAGTGCACTTGTTATTAGTGAGGATATACTTATTTTAAGGTATTTTTGGGTTCATTGAGGTTAGTTAATTTTACTTGTTTTGGAAAGTCTTGACAAGCCGAATTTTCTTGTTCTATTGGCAGATAATTTTGCTTAGTTCAAATAAAATACCCCTAATTTTTTTTGTTTTTTTTTTGTTTTTGAACACTGACTTTTTGCAGTGTGGGACTAGCTGCAGTGTGCTCAAACAACCACCAGGCAACGTCTGTGAGCAGATAATACCGTATCATCTCCTTCTCTTTCGAATGTATCAGGTCCGATCAGGTCGGTAAGGTGTCGATTTTCAGATCGATTCTTATTTGTAACGATTCTTTATCGATTAAAACAAATTAAAATTCAATTTTTTTTTTATCTGTCCTGTCCAGCCACTCAGGCAAATCGTATTGTTGATGTAGATGTACAGTTCAGGCCAAAGGTTTGGACACACCTTCTCCTCATTCAATGCGTTTTCCTTATTTTCATGACTATTTACATTGTAGATTGTCACTGAAGGCATCAAAACTATGAATGAACACATGTGGAGTTATGTACTTAACAAAAAAAAGGTGAAATAACTGAAAACATGTTTATATTCTAGTTTCTTCAAAATAGCCACCCTTTGCAGTTTGCTCTGATTAATGCTTTGCACACTCTTGGCATTCTCTGGATGAGCTTCAAGAGGTAGTCACCTGAAAGGGTTTTCACTTCACAAGTGTCATAGTTTTGATGCCTTCAGTGACAATCTACAATGTAAATAGTCATGAAAATAAAGAAAACACATTGGAACGAGAAGGTGTGTCCAAACTTTTGGCCTGTACTGTAGTTTGCAAAGAGTTGAAAACATTATTAATTCAGGTTGTTTCTTCACTTGGTCTCTATAGTACTTCATTAATATTTATGTTACCGAGCTCATAGTCTAAGCACCTGCTTCTTCCTGACAAATAAGAATAAACAAGAGGCTGAATATCGATCTATTTCTCTTCCACACATTTATATCCAAAGGTGTCTCTCGGTTTTGAGCCCACAGGAATTTTAATGAAATGCTAATTCACCGCCGGCATCGTTATCATTCTCCGAATGCCAGGCGGATGCTGATAAGCATTTTAAGAATTTGAATAAAACTCTCATTTCCGGATAAAAAAGATCCTGCCTGCCTGCAAGGTTTATCTAGGGATGTGCCGATCCATCAGTATCGGCCGATTTTAGTAAAAAAAGCATGTGATCGCCATTGCCATAAATGCCTAATAATATCCAATCAGGCTGACACAATCTATATTTAGTCTCCCGGCTGACAAGTGGCTAGCAGCTAATTATGTGTCTCCATACAAAGTGTGGCGCCAATACCCTAAGCCAGGAACAGGTTTTATCCAGCCCGCGGGATGAGTTTGCTAAGTATAAAAATGAGCCAGAATATTTGAATGAAATAAACTGCTGTTCTGAATGTGTCCACTAGATGTCGCAATAGCAATTCTTTGTATTTTTGTAGATGAAGCTACATATGTAAAAAAAAAATAACCCACATGATGTTAGTGCACCAGTCGAGAAAAATGATTTAACTACGTAAATAACATACTGTAATTTGATTTTGATCTTGATAGATTGAAAATGAACAGCAATGAGTTGACTGATGAACATTATCACATCATTTATTCAGAAAGTATAAATAACGACAAATAAAGATAGAATACTATTAACCGCAACATGTAAGTGTAAAAAAAACCAACAACAACATTAATATTTGTACAATTTCAGAATGTGCTTGTTCTATTTTTAAACAAAAATAACGATCTACAGTTGTCTTTATTTTTAAGTTATCGTGCCGTGATTTTACCAGTCCAGCCCACTTGGGAGTAGATTTTTCTCCATGTGGCCCCCGATATAAATTGAGTTTGACACCCCTGCCCTTAGCTAATAATAATCACCTCCACTATGGCAAAAAAATATACATTTATTAGTATCTAAAGCAGGGGTCACCAACGCGGTGCCCGCGGGCATCAGGTAGCCCGTAAGGACCAGATGAGTAGCCCGCTGGCCTGTTCTAAAAATAGCTCAAATAGCAGCACTTACCAGTGAGCTGCCTCTATTTTTTAAATTGTATTTATTTACTAGCAAGCTGGTCTCGCTTTGCCCGACATTTTTAATTCAAAGAGGGACAAAACTCAAATAGAATTTGAAAATCCAAGAAAATATTTTAAAGACTTGGTCTTCACTTGTTTAAATAAATTCATAATTTTTTTTACTTTGCTTCCTATAACTTTCAGAAAGACAATTTTAGAGAAAAAATACAACCTTAAAAATGATTTTAGGATTTTTAAACACATATACCTTTTTACCTTTTAAATTCCTTCCTCTTCTTTCCTGAATATTTAAATCAATGTTCAAGTAAATTTATTGTTTTTATTGTAAAGAATAATCAATACATTTTTATTTAATTCTTCATTTTAGCTTCTGTTTTTTCGAAGAAGAATATTTGTGAAATATTTCTTCAAACTTATTATGATTAAAATTCAAAAAAAATATTCAGGCAAATCTAGAAAATCTGTAGAATCAAATTTAAATCTTATTTCAAAGCCTTTTGAATTTCTTTTAAAATTTTTGTTCTGGAAAATCTAGAAGAAATAATGATTTGTCTTTGTTAGAAATATAGCTTGGTCCAATTTGTTATATATTCTAACAAAGTGTGGATTGGATTTAAACATGTCATCAAAATCCTAAAATTAATCTTAATCAGGAAAAATTAGTAATGACGTTCCATAAATTATTTTTTTAATTTTTTCAAAAATATTCGAATTAGCTTGTTTTCTCTCCTTTTTTTCGGTTGAATTTTGAATTTTAAAGAGTCGAAATTGAAGATAAACTATGTTTCAAAATTTAATTGTCATTTTTTTTTCGTGTTTTCTCCTCTTTTAAACCATTCAATTAAGTGTAAATATCATTAATTATTAATAATAACATAGAGTTAAAGGTAAATTGAGCAAATTGGCTGTTTCTGGCAATTTATTTAAGTGTGTATCAAACTGGTAGCCCTTCACATTAATCAGTACCCAAGAAGTAGCTCTTGGTTTCAAAAAGGTTGGTGACCCCTGATCTAAAGTATCATTAACAAGTATTATTATCACTGGAGGATGATTTTATTTGCTAAGCTATACAAGCTACTATTAGCTAAGCTAACTGCTAAGCTCCTGCTGCTTTAAATGAGTGATTCTAAAGTCAAAATATTGCTACTTTAGTTATTTGACATACTGTGTATCATTAACAGGAACACAGTGTAAAAAAAACCTAAACTTGTCAGTGTTGGATGCTTTTGTTAAGTGTTATTTACATTATTTTCACGTTAAAATGTAACTGAATTGTGAATTAGTTTTAATGCTGAAGGTAGTTCTTAAACATACATTCATTTTAATGCTTTTAATATTTTACTCAGTTCCTTTTTTAAGGTTTAAAACAGCCTTTTTGTGTACTTTGTATGATTTTGTTGTGTTATATGAGCGTGACTATATTGTTATTCATGCCACTACCTCAATATTTCAGAGTTTGAAACACATCAATAAACAACCCTGTCTTTTATTATTTATGCTATGAGACATGTTATTATTTGAAATACACAACTTTTTACATTTGAGCAGACACATTAGTAATATCAGCCTAAATTTGACTCGGTATTGAAAATCAGCGGTATCGCACATCACTATTTTATCAACACAAGAAATAGATGCGTTGTTAATACATGTGATTGGTATCGGTATTGATATCGGCCGAGCTCACTCGTGGATGATCGGTAGCATGAGACTCTAATCGGAACATCCCTCGCTTTATCATTAAATCTGTTATGAATGGCCTAAACAATTTTCCAGAAAAAACTAACTCAAAACATAACAACAAAACAAATATGCTGCCGTTGCATTTGAGCACACAAACAATGAAAATATGCCACAAATGAAGACAACGGGAAAACGTGTAGACGAACATGTATGCAAAAATGATCATTGTGCAAATGTAAATATGTAAATCTAAATGCATTTAAATTAAGGTCGTCAAAAATAACGAGTTAACTCATGTGATTAACCACAAAAAATGGCATTAATCACGCATATACACAGATTAATTACGCAATTTATTCCGATTTATATTTCCCTTTAAAATACACCTAGATGGGATTTTAGACAAAACTTTTACCAAGTTTTAAGCAAATAAATTACAATTATAATTAAAGTACTATTTAATTGTAATCATTATTATTATTGATAATTTTTTACATAATTATTATTATTCATTTTATTTTATTGGGTATGTTGTGAACAAACGTGTGAGCAATTGATATGTATTGTAAAAGGGGTTGGATTAAATAAGGTCTGCTTCTTTCTACTCTTTTTCGAACATGTTGAAAAGATAAATTGGACATGGTGATGTATCTTGTTGTAATAGTATGCATGTTCGAAATAAACTCAAACCATAAACCAGGGGTCCCCAAACTACGGCCTGCGGGAAGTCCCAAGTTAAAAAAAATAAAAAATAAAAATTATATATATTTTATTTTAATTTTATTTTTTTTATTATTATTTTAAAAAATCTGTCCTTTATAATCCATTTTCTACCATGTGTTACTCTCGGTGTCTCCTAGCCGCTCAGGCAAATCATATTGTCTAAAAATGCATTTTCCCATCAATAATTAGTGCGCGAGGAATATACATATATATATATATATATATATATGTATATATATATATATATATATATATATATATATATATATATATATATATATATATATATATATATATATATATATATATATATATATATATATATATATATATACATATATATATATACATACATATACATATATATTTATATATATATGTATATATATATATATATATATATATATATATATATATATATATATATATATATATATATATATATATGTATATTCCTCGATATATATATATATATATATATATATATATATATATATATATATATATATATATATATATATATATATATATATATATATGTATATTCCTCGAGATATATATATATATATATATATATATATATATATATATATATATATATATATATATATATATATATATATATATATACACATCCATCCATGTTCTACCGCTTGTGTGTGTGTATATATATATATATATATATATATATATATATATATATATATATATATATATATATATATATATATATATATATATATATATATATATATATATATATTTATATATATATATATACAGCAATTGCTTTAACCCAATGCGGCCCCCGAGTCGAAACGTTTGGGGACCCCTGCCATAAACCATGAACAAACGGCGTGCATTTAAGTAAATAGTTTTTAAAAATGCTCCTGACGATAAAATTGTATGTGTCAGTTATTTAAATTATGCAAGCTACTATTAACCTGTGATTAATCATGATTAATCCAAATTCAAAGGTGATTAATCTGATGAAACAATTGGACAGCACTAATTTAAACACACACAGCAACAATGGCAACATCCTGTCACTTCTTTAAGTCTTGTAGTTACACATGTGCACCAGAAGGTGGGGTGGTTGCACCGCTTTGCAGAGTGGCTCCTTGGGGGGACAGGTGCAAGGCAAACTGAGTGTGATTTGGGCACTCACTGGGCAGCATGCAGAACAAAAACCACAAAAGTAACCAAAAAAACAAACAATGGCATATCAAAGCTGAGCATGCGGGAACATTTGCAAAAAAAACGCAAAATTAGACTTTGAATGAGGCATGGCGATGATGCACATTCCAGGCACAGACTCTCTCAGTTAATAATTGATGCGGTATTATAGGGTGGTGGGGTTGGGGGGGGGGGGAGCTTGTGAAACCCCCCATATGCACACACACACACACATACACTAATTCAAGGGTTATCTAAAGGTCCTCCACAGCCCATTTAGCAGCCGTGTTGCCAGACAGTCAGAGGAGTCCCAAAACGTAGCCCTGAGGTTTCACTCCTATCATGCATATTAGATAGTGGTCCTGGTAGACATTGCCCCTAACCACAGACTGGGGGGGGGGGGGGGGTATAGAATATGAAACCCTGTCCTTGATTGGGGGCAATGACTACATCCATGTTCCAGGACAGGAGGTGTGGGAAGGACAGGAGAAGGTGAGGAAGGACACAGAAGCAAAAATGGCGCAGACGCTGACCTAGAGGACTTTTTTTGACCGAGGGAAAACTTGAGCAGTTTACTCTGAGAGCCGATCCTAGAGGAGAAGAGAAACAAAGATGTGCGGAAGAGGAGGAGAGGTCAGATGGTGAAGTGTGAGCAGGAAGATCGATGGGTAGATGATGAAAGTAAAAAGGCACAAAACTGCCTTTGGAAAATACCTGTACTTTTTTTTTTTTTTTTCATGAACATGAAAAATTACGGAGCCCCTAAAGGGACATGGGGGAAAACATTTTTTTAATAATTTTATTTTATTTTTTTATGCTTTTTAGACATGTATCTCGTGCGCACGAGAAACTTTTTATAAAGTAAAAAAAAAATAAAAAATTATAATTTTTCTTTTTTAGACATGTATCTTGTGCGTTCGAGAAAGTTTCTCGTGCGCACAAGATACATGTCTAAAAAAAGATAAAAAAATACAAAATTATAAAAAAAATTTTTTCCCCCATGTCCCTTTAGGGACTCCGTAAAAACACATACACACACAGAGCACTTACAAGCAGAAGCAGTGTGGAGACAGAAGCGGGAGAATGGACGAATTTATGGCTTCGAAGCTAATGCCAAAGGTGGCGCTACAAGCAAGTGGCGCTTTAAAACATAGCTAGTTCGCGGCTAACATCCCTCCGCAGTGTTTTAGCTCCTTTTAAATCACTAATGCTCGCCTCCATGGCGAAAAAATAAAAGTACGTTTCTTAAAAGTATCATCCATGAAGGACAAGGAGGAGCTAAACATGCTTACCGCTAGCAGCAAGCTTGTGATCCTGAATGTAAACAAATGGGTGGCTCTATACAAACATTGACTATAACGATATCAAGCAAAAGAGCCACACATAGTTGATACTGCAATGATTACATCGATATTGTTTTATTATCGCAAAATACGTCCTATGACACAGGAGAACGTACAGGAGAACTTTAATTATGACCGATGTATGACTCTGTAAATACTTGGTATTGGATCCATACCCAAATTTGTAGTATCAGCCAAAACCAATGTAAAGTATCCAAATAACAGAAGAAAAAGGGATTTTTACATTTTAACAGAAGTGTACACAGAACGTGTTCAAACGGAAAGTACCGTGAATTCCAAACTATAGGGACTCCGAGAGTATTTCCTTTTGTTTATAGCTTTCAACCGGAAGTGGAAGCGCCGTTTCATCTTCTAGCCATCCATAAAGTTTCTATTTGTACGGATTCTTCATTCATCACTCCAAGCAACCATTTGTAAGTTTTATAATATAACTAAAACTATTCATACTTACTAAATCGACCCACGTGTGATGTCTGTAGGAGTGTTTTCATGCATATTTGTACGTGGTACTGTAAAGTAATCAGGCTAGCGTCATTAGCATGAGCTAATATGCTTACACGCTTACAAGTGTATTTGTTAGTATTATAAACTTACGACCACATTTTTTTGGTATTGTTTCAGTTTGACAAATTCCTCAGTAAATTCGCCAAAATGCCACCGTGGAGTTGGTTCCTGAGTGCGGCCACCGCTGCTGCTCACTGCTCCCCTCACCTCCCGGTGGGGGGGTGGAACAAGGGGATGGGTCAAATGCAGAGGGTAATTTCACCACACTTAGTGTGTGTGTGACTATCAGTGGTACACTAACTTTAACTTTTAACTTTATTGAGTCTGTTTAGCTGATTGGAGAGCTAGCTTCTGCAGTTAGTGGGTCCATGGCGATGACTTCTGTTTTGTTTGATCAGCTGTTTTACTGCCCTGCTACACGCATTGTTTGGAAACAGTTAGGGAATGTAAATAAACATTTACAAAATATACCTGCGTAAATAACTAATTTAAAACCGTTAATATATGAAAAAAAAAAAAAAATTCTAAAATTTAGTGGGTGCGGCCTATATCTCTATAGTTCGGAAAATGCGTTAACTAGATATTAACAGTAAATGAAAAAAGTAGAATAATAATCCATCCATTTTCTGCCATCATTTTGGCAAATAAATAGAATGGGAAATGACACAATGTGTTACTGCATAGGTTAGCAGACTAATTAGGAGCCTTTGTTTGTTTACTTACTACTAAAAGTTGTCTAGTATGTTCACTATCTTATTTAATGCCAAAATTGTTGCAATAAGAAACGTATGTTTAATGTATCATAACATAAGATTTTCTGTTAAAATAAAGCCAATAATTACAAAAAATTGTGGCGCCCTTTATTTTGAAAAGTATGGAAAAGTACCGAGATATATTTTGGTATTAGGACAAGACTATTGTGACCGTTTTAAATCTTGCAAGCCTCACCTGGACTGCATCTCGGCCTGTGCTGCTTTCTGGGCTGTGTGTGATGGAGTCCCATGCGGAGAATGGCTGAGGGGAGCTGGAGCGCCGCTCTGCTGGCTCAGGGGAGGGTGAGCGCTCCGAGGCTGGGCTGGAGGTGCCAGGCCCGGCTGAGGGTTCTGCCGCTGCTGCTGCTGCTGCTGCTGCTGCTGCTGCTGCTTGAAGCGGGACAGGCTGAAGAAGAGGCCGAGGATGGCTTTCAGGTTGCCATTCCGAATTTCTGAGGGACAGACAGAAACCATTCAAATGCTGTAAGGTGATCGGGGTAAAAAAAGGTGCAGTCGTCCCTCGTTACTTGGCGCTTTTATTGTCGCGGTTTTACGACATCGCACAGGACATTGAAACAACGTTGAGAACTAGTTGAACAATTCAAACCTAGCGTTGAAACAACAAGCTTTTTGATGACTTTTAATCAATGTCGGGTTCTGATGTTGATTTGACCATTGAATTTTGGTCATTTTACAACCAATATTTTACAACACAAATACAACGTTGAAACAACATGCTTTTTGGCCATTAAAATGTGGTTATTTCCCAACCTGAAACTGAAACAATGTTGAGAACGTGTTGAATTTGGTCCTGATGTTGAGCAACTCAGACCTAACATTGAAACAACAAGCTTTTTGACGACGTTTTATCAATGTTGTGTTCTGACGTTGATTTGACCATTGAATTTTGGTCATTTTTCAACCAATATTTTACAACACAAAAACAACGTTGAAACAACATGCTTTTTGACGACGTTTAATCAATGTCGTTGATTTGACCATTGAATTTTGGTCATTTTACAACCGATATTTTACAACACAAAAACAACGTTGAAACAACATGCTTTTTGACGACGTTTAATCAATGTCGTTGATTTGACCATTGAATTTTGGTCATTTTTCAACCAATATTTTACAACACAAATACAACGTTGAAACAACATGCTTTTTGACGACGTTTAATCAATGTCGTTGATTTGACCATTGAATTTTGATCATTTTTCAACCAATATTTTACAACACAAAAACAACATTGAAACAACATACTTTTTGACAACGTTGAAACAACATGCTTTTTGACCATAAAAATGTGGTTAACATTGAAACAACAAGCTTTTTGACGACGTTTAATCAATGTTGGGTTCTAACGTTGATTTGACCATTGAATTTTGGTCATTTTTCAACCAATATTTTACAACACAAAAACAACGTTGAAACAACATGCTTTTTGACGACTTTAATCAATGACCATTGAATTTTGGTCATTTTTCAACCAATATTTTACAACACAAAAACAACGCTGAAACAACATGCTTTTTGACAACGTTTAATCAATGTCGTTGATTTGACCATTGAATTTTGGTCATTTTTCAACCAATATTTTACAACACAAATACAACGTTGAAACAACATGCTTTTTGACGACGTTTAATCAATGTCGTTGATTTGACCATTGAATTTTGGTCATTTTACAACCAATATTTTGCAACACAAATACAACGTTGAAACAACATGCTTTTTGACGACGTTTAATCAATGTCGTTGATCTGACCATTGAATTTTGGTCATTTTACAACCAATATTTTGCAACACAAATACAACGTTGAAACAACATACTTTTTGACAACGTTGAAACATCATGCTTTTTGGCCATTAAAATGTGGTTATTTCCCAACCTGAAACTGAAACAATGTTGAGAACGTGTTGAATTTGGTCCTGATGTTGAGCAACTCAAACCTAACATTGAAACAACAAGCTTTTTGACGACGTTTTATCAATGTTGGGTTCTGACGTTGATTTGACCATTGAATTCTGGTCATTTTTCAACTAATATTTTACAACACAAAAACAACGTTGAAACAACATGCTTTTTGACGACGTTTAATCAATGTCGTTGATTTGACCATTGAATTTTGGTCATTTTACAACCAATATTTTACAACAGAAATACAACATTGAAACAACATACTTTTTGACAACGTTGAAACAACATGCTTTTTGATCATTAAAATGTGGTTATTTCCCAACCTGACACTGAAACAACGTTGAGAACGTGTTGAATTTGGTCCTGATGTTGAGCAACTCAGACCTAACATTGAAACAACAAGCTTTTTGACGACGTTTAATCAATGTTGGGTTCTAACGTTGATTTGACCATTGAATTTTGGTCATTTTTCAACCAATATTTTACAACACAAAAACAACGTTGAAACAACATGCTTTTTGACGACGTTTAATCAATGTCGTTGATTTGACCATTGAATTTTGGTCATTTTTCAACCAATATTTTACAACACAAAAACAACGTTGAAACAACATGCTTTTTGACGACGTTTAATCAATGTCGTTGATTTGACCATTGAATTTTGGTCATTTTTCAACCAATATTTTACAACACAAAAACAACGTTGAAACAACATACTTTTTGACAACATTGAAACAACATGCTTTTTGACGACGTTTAATCAATGTCGTTGATTTGACCATTGAATTTTGGTCATTTTATAACCAATATTTTACAACATAAATACAACGTTGAAACAACATACTTTTTGACAACGTTGAAACAACATGCTTTTTGACGACGTTTAATCAATGTCGTTGATTTGACCATTGAATTTTGGTCATTTTTCAACCAATATTTTACAACACAAAAACAACGTTGAAACAACATACTTTTTGACAACATTGAAACAACATGCTTTTTGACGACGTTTAATCAATGTCGTTGATTTGACCATTGAATTTTGGTCATTTTATAACCAATATTTTACAACATAAATACAACGTTGAAACAACATGCTTTTTGATCATTAAAATGTGGTTATTTCCCAACCTGACACTGAAACAACGTTGAGAACGTGTTGAATTTGGTCCTGATGTTGAGCAACTCAAACCTAACATTGAAACATCAAGCTTTTTGACGACGTTTTATCAATGTTGGGTTCTGACGTTGATTTGACCATTGAATTCTGGTCATTTTTCAACTAATATTTTACAACACAAAAACAACGTTGAAACAACATGCTTTTTGACGACGTTTAATCAATGTCGTTGATTTGACCATTGAATTTTGATCATTTTACAACCAATATTTTACAACACAAATACAACGTTGAAACAACATACTTTTTGACAACGTTGAAACAACATGCTTTTTGACCATTAAAATGTGGTTATTTCCCAACCTGAAACTGAAACAATGTTGAGAATGTGTTGAATTTGGTCCTGATGTACAGTACCTCAAACCTAACATTGAAACAACAAGCTTTTTGACGACGTTTAATCAATGTTGGGTTCTAACGTTGATTTGACCATTGAATTTTGGTCATTTTTCAACCAATATTTTACAACACAAAAACAACGTTGAAACAACATGCTTTTTGACGACGTTTAATCAATGTCGTTGATTTGACCATTGAATTTTGGTCATTTTACAACCAATATTTTACAACACAAAAACAACGTTGAGACAGCATGCTTTTTGACGACATTTATTTAACGTTGGGTTCTGACGTTGATTTGACCATTGAAATTCAGTCATTTTCCAAACAATATTTTGCAACACAAATACAAGGTTGAAACAACATGCTTTTTGACGACGTTTAATCAATGTCGTTGATTTGACCATTGAATTTTGGTCATTTTACAACTGATATTTTACAACACAAATACAACGTTAAAACAACATGCTTTTTGTCAACGTTTAATCAATGTTAGGTTCTGATGTTGATTTGACCATTGAATTTTGGTCATTTTTCAACTAATATTTTACAACACAAATACAACGTTGAAACAACATGTTTTTTGACGACATTTAATCAATGTCGGGTTCTGACGTTGATTTGACCATTGAAATTTGGTCATTTTCCAACCACTATTTTACAACACAAATAAAACGTTGAAACAACATGCCTTTTGACAACTTTGAAACAACATGCCTTTTGACGACGTTTAATCAATGTTGGGTTCTGATGTTGATTTGACCATTGGAATTTGGTCATTTTCCAATCGATATTTTACAACACAAATACAACGTTGAAACAACATGCTTTTTGACGAAGTTTAATCTATGCTGGGTTCTGACGTTGATTTGTCCATTGAAATTTGGTAATTTTCCAAACAATATTTTATAACACAAATACAACGTTGAAACAACGTGCTTTTTGACAGCATTGAAACAACATGCTATTTGACGACGTTTAATCAATGTCGTTGATTTGACCATTGAAATTTGGTCATTTTTCAACCAATATTTTACAACACAAATACAACGTTGAAACAACATGCTTTTTGACTACGTTTAATCAGTGTCGGGTTCTGACGTTGATTTGACCATTGAAATTCAGTCATTTTCCAACCAATATTTTGCAACACAAATACAAGGTTGAAACAACATACTTTTTGACGACGTTTAATCATTGTCGTTGATTTGACCATTGAATTTTGGTCATTTTACAACCGATATTTTACAACACAAATACAACGTTGAAACAACATGCTTCTTGTCAACGTTTAATCAATGTTAGGTTCTGATGTTGATTTGACCATTGAATTTTGGTCATTTTTCAACCAATATTTTACAACACAAATACAACGTTGAAACAACATGCTTTTTGATGACATTTAATCAATGTCGGGTTCTGACGTTGATTTGACCATTGAAATTTGGTCAGTTTCCAACCACTATTTTAAAACACAAAAACAATGTTGAAACAACATGCTATTTGACAACTTTGAAACAACATGCCTTTTGACGACGTTTAATCAATGTTGGGTTCCGACGTTGATTTGACCATTGAAATTTGGTCATTTTTCAACCAATATTTAGCAACACAAATACAACGCTGAAACAACATGCTTTTTGACGACCCTTTATCAATGTTGGGTTCTGACGTTGATTTGACCATTGAAATTTGATCATTTTCCAACCAATATTTTACAAGACAAATACAACGTTGAAACAACATGCTTTTTGTCGACGTTTAATCAACGTTGGGTTCTGACGTTGATTTGACCATTGGAATTTGGTCATTTTCCAATCAATATTTTACAACACAAATACAACGTTGAAACAACGTGCTTTTTGACAACGTTGAAAGAACATGCTATTTGACGACGTTTAATCAATGTCGTTGATTTGACCATTGAAATTTGGTCATTTTTCAACCAATATTTTACAACACAAAAACAACGTTGAAACAACATGCTTTTTCACGACCCTTAATCAATGTTGGGTTCTGACGTTGATTTGACCACTGAAATTTGATAATTTTCCAACCAATATTTTAGAACACAAATACAATGTTGAAACAACATGCCTTTTGACGACATTTAATCAACGTTGGGTCCTGACGTTCTTTTGACCATTGAAATTTGTTCATTTTTCAACCAATATTTTACAACACAAATACAACGTTGAAACAACATGCTTTTTGACGACGTTTAATCAATGTTGGGTTCTGACGTTGATTTGACCATTGAAATTTGTTCATTTTTCAACCAATATTTTACAACACAAATACAACGTTGAAACAACATGCTTTTTGACGACATTTAATCAATGTCGGGTTCTGACATTGATTTGACTATTGAAATTTTGGTAATTTTCCAACCAATATTTTCCAACACAAATACAACGTTGAAACAACATGCTTTTTGACAACTTTGAAACAACATGCCTTTTGACGACATTTAATCAATGTCGGGTTCTGACGTTGATTTGACCATTGAAATTTGGTAATTTTCCAATCAATATTTTACAACACAAATACAACGTTGAAACAACATGCTTTTTGACGACGTTTAATCAATACTGGGTTCTAACGTTGATTTGTCCATTGAAATTTGGTCATTTTCCAAACAATATTTTACAACACAAATACAACATTGAAACAACATGCTTTTTGACAAATACAGGGTTGAAACAACATTCTTTTTGAGGACGTTTAATCAATGTCGGGTTCTGACTTTGATTTGACCATTTAAATTTTGGTCATTTTTCAACCAATATTTTACAACGTGGATCCAACGTTAGACACCGACGTTGTCTCAATTTACAAATACAACCATTTTGCAACGTTTTTTCAAAGTACATGCACATATAATCAACATTATATCAATGTCGTGTGCCTGCTGAGCTACAACCTCACGCATTGCTTCCCATTGGTTATGTTAACAAGATTTCCCCCTTTTAACTGTTAAATTACTCCACATTATTAGATAACAATAACTCCTGTCTAATTAGAAACCGGGGCACACAAGTCCAGCTTACCCTCTGCAGAGAGTCCCTGGATGTTGACTCCTTTGGCTGCCAGGAAACTGAGGCACACGTCAATGTTCTCAATCTGAATGAAGACAGAAAAGTTGTGAGAAACTGCAGGCTTTCTCGTTTTCTTTCAAATGCGCAAATGTTGTGTGGGAAAATTCGGCCCTGGCAGCTTCATGAATGCCACACACGCTGTAATGCGCCGTTGGCCTTTGCAATGGTACAATTAACCACACAAATCATAAAAGAGCCATAGAAAGTAATTCATTGTGCGATCAAAGTTTACCAACGGTTTACACAAGGCAAACACAGCAGGTTAACGCTTTGAAAACAACTGTCAGCAGCGCACAGCCGTGGCTCTCGGAGTGGCTCTCCAAGCCGACCTGTCTCTGACAACAGAATTGATTGTGCACTGTCGACATTTTAACACACTTTGCAGTATTCAAAATGGTAATAAAAAAAAATGACAAACATTTTTTTTTTATTGCAAGTAGGACTAAAGTGCATTTGTACTCGCTACTGCATCTGTAGTATTATACAGTTCAAACATACAGTGCACCTGAAATGTAAGTCAGTATTTATTTTAGAATTAAAAACAATATTTGTAGTTGGAAAAAAAGTTATTTTCCCAGATGGACTGCATACCACAGGCAAGGGAGTGACATAAACATTTCCTAGTAGTTGTATCAACATTATTTTTTGCACTACACTAATCACAGCATTAGTCACATACTGGTACTTTAGTCCATAATCCAATATACTTCTACATAATAGTACTGCAATCAGCAAAAGTACCTGAAAGAGTTTTGCAATATTACGCCACTTCCACAATAACACCCTCGGGCCTGATCTACTCAGATCGAACATCACTCACTAAACAGCGTGTGCAAACTGTAAAATTGCATGTACTAGTGGGCGTGTGATCTACTAAGACTGCATGTACAACTGATAACTGGCGCAAAATGTATTTATTTAAATGGGGTTTTCGCATTTCCCTTCATATTCATGTTATCTCGCTCACACCTGTGGCGTTTGGCCATGTTGTCAAACATGCAGCACACAACCATAATCTGTAACCACCTTTTCTGGATGAATGGAAACGTGATCTAGAAAACAGAACCTATTCTCTGCGCTCTGCGATGCCACCCGGGATGGATCCAGACGTGTAAAAATGCATATTGCATGATTTGGTGTGAAAAAAATGCATATTGCAAGAAGTTTTTCCACAATATACTGTATATCTACACAGGATATATATTATTAATTAGGGGTGCACAAAAAAATATTCACACCCAAGATTCTTATTCATCCCAATTCGAAATTGATTCATAATTTTTTTTTAAAGATTTAAGAAATAAAAAATTAAAACAATTAAATTTCAGTGTTTCCCATAAACTGCCAAGATAGTATCTTGGCAGTTTATGGGAAACACTGAAATTTAAATCTCAAGAACAAGAACAAGAGAGGAAGTAGAAAGAGTCACACGTTGTTTTGCAGACTCTAATTATTTTGTGATATATTTTATTTTATACGCTAGGCTAAGCCACAGCGCCTCAAATGTTATCTTTTTTTTGTAAACTGAATTTATTAGGAAAAACATGAAAAAAAAGAAGTATTTTCTGACTTTTCAAAAATGTGACTTTGCTAAGTGGTCCCTTGGGAATATACGAGTGCCGCAGCTTAACTGTGGCGGTGGGGGCGTGGCTATGGGCGTGGCTATTGGCGTGGTCACCATGACATCATCGAGTAATTTGCATAATTTACTACAATGATTTGATTTTCTCTAAAAAGGCTCAAAAAATGTATACTTACTAATTAATGATAACAGTTTTGTTTTAAACATCCGTCCATCCATCCATCCATCCATCCATCCATCCATCCATTTTACAATATAATTACAACACTTTATGTACATATTTATATACAGATTTGAACAATAAGTTATTTACTGAAATATATTTTATTAATTGTGGTTCTTACAAAAAATATATCTTATAAAATATAAAAGCTAAAATGTCTCAAAGCTTTGCCCCTTTAATTAGTGCATACTAAATAATTTAACTTTAGCCTACTACTACAACCATATTATTTACCAGCAACATAAAGTGAAACAGAGGCAGAGGTGTCCTGCCACAGTCAGTAACAAATAAACAGAAAACAGTAGTGGTGGTAGATAGACACAGAGCGTCATCAAACATCTGATCCACTGAACAAAGAGCTCCAAAAATCTTGAACTTTAGACTGCCATCAGTTTTACTCCCTACACTTAACCATGTGTTTCCTACTGCCGGCAGACTTTGCACCCTTTGTTATATACACATGTTGTGTTTCTAATATAAATACATTTAATAAAGTCAAATACAAATAAGGCAACAAGAGAAGTATCCTACACTTCTCTTTTGTAAAGTAAATCTGAACAGCCGATATGGGCATCTACATCAACTATATGATTTGCCTGAGAAGCTGGAGAGGTCAAAAAATAAATAAAATAAATAAATAAATAAATAAAATAAATACATATTTATTTTTTATTTGTGGCGGACGCAATTCTTTCGTGGCGGGCCGCCACAAATAAATGAATGTGTGGGAAACCCTGAAATTGTTTTTTTTTTAGTTAAGAATCAATTTCTATAAATGTGTTTTTAGGTCATCTCATCCGACCAGAAGGAGATGTTCTTACCCATACCTTGTTTTGAAAATGTTTTATAATAATTACTATACTAAATGATTCATTGCAAGAATCGGTTTGAATCCAGAATCGATTCTGAATCAAAATGACACCGCAGAAATCGGAATCGGGATCAAATCATTAGGCCCTCAAAGTTTCATACCCCTATTATTAAAAGCTCCTTTAGGAAAAAATTAACACGATTAAAAAAAACAAAAAATAATTGATTTAATTAGCACCAATCATCCCCTTAAGTCATCAAGCAGCTATAAAATGGCATTGCTGAGTAGACAATATGTCCAATAATTTTTTTATTTCTGACAGTCCAAGTATGTTGACAGATGGAGTATTTTATCTCCATCATCTTTCTTTGCTGCGCAACGTCCTCCTTTCTCACAGCCGTTTGTGCGTGACTGTGCCAGTTCGCACATTTTCCCTTCCAAACATGCTACATACCGCATTTTTCGGACTATTAGGCGCACTTAAAATCCTTCAATTTTTTCAAAAATCGACATTGTGCCTTGTAACCCGGTGCGCCTAATGTACGGAATAATTCTGGTTGTGCTTACCGACCTCGAAGCCATTTCATTTGGTACATGGTGTAATGATAAGTGTGACCAGTCACACACAAGAGATACGTGTAGACTGCAATATGACGCCAGTAAACAACACCCAAACTTAAAATGTTCCATTGAAAATAAAGAACATTACACACGGCACTCAAAAATCCGTCAAAATGTTTTAGTACGACTTTGAAGCCGCACCGCTTGATGGACTGTCGGCCCATTTCGGCTACCGTAGTCAGAGATACAAGTATTTCTATGGTGTGTGTATAAGGACCGCAAAATGGCACCTATTAGCAGACATATTATCTGGCGTTTTGTTTTACAATATTATGCAAAACCCATTTTTCTCACCTTGTAGTACCTGCTGATGTGGATTTGAGATCTGCATAAATCCTGAAAATTTGCGCACGTCCGCCACTGTAGTCCGTGCCGATGCCGTAGTCAATAAGCTTCTTCTTTTTCTCTATCTTCTTGTTATGGGACATTCATCCTCCACTGTTGCCATTTCTAATATAAAGTAGTGTAAAGTTCTTACTTATACCTGTCAGTAAACTTGCCATGAAAGCGCTAAAACATACCGGTGTAGTGAGTTTGCATTAATCACCCAAGGAACTTTAGTTATTAGAGAGTTCCGGTCGGACGGTTTTTCACGGGACACATTTCCGGCCTTGTTGTTGCACTAGTGAGCCACGGATGAGGAGATGCTGCTCCGTTATTGATTGAAGTAAAGTCTGAACGTCATTAAAACAGTTAGCTCCATCTTTTGACACTTCTTCCACTCCCGTCCTTGCACGCTACACCGCTACAACAAAGATGACGGGGAGAAGACGCTGCCGAAGGTGAGCCACGTAAATAAGACCTGAAGCGACTGCCAGAAAGCGGCTTGAAGTAGATCTGTAAAACATAATCTATGCAACATTTTGACCAAAGAGCCACCATTACATGTTATGTAGACCACAAGGAAGTGTTTTACATTTAGAAAAAAGTCATATTACTCATTTAAAGCGCCTTATAATCCGGTGCGCCTTTTGTATGAAAAAAGACCTGAATAGACCCGCTCATCGGCAGTGGGCCTTATAGTCCGGTGCACCCTATCCATCCATCCATTTTCTACCGCTTATTCCCTTCGGGGTCGCGGGGGTCGCTGGAGCCTATCTCAGCTACAATCGGGCGGAAGGCGGGGTACACCCTGGACAAGTCGCCACCTCATCGCTATGGTCCGGAAAATACTGTACATTTCTCCGGCATTCCTAATCAGTACAGTGTCAATGCAGGTAGCGAGTGGGCCATACTCTCATTCGCCCGTCATGAATAAAGACTAAAATAACATCTCACAATCAAACTTGAGCTAAGAAAAAAATTAAAAAATTTATTTATTTATCATTTATAAAAAAATGCTGCTCTCTTAAGGCAAGCATGCTTGATTGGCAGCGGTAGGAGAGTAACCGGTTGCACAACACCCCCCCCCCCCCCCCCCCCCCCCTCCATCCCACCCAAAAAATCATAATATGACTCCTTTAATGCGCCCTATAATCCGCTGCGGCCATTGTATGGGGAAAAAAACCTGACTAGACCCGCTCATCTGCAATGCGCCTTATAATAGGGTAAACGCAGAACATTTTCAGTCTTGATAAATCACGAGTAATAAATCAATATATTTCGAGTATTGTGGGCGTTCTAACAATCAGCACATGTTTCGCATACACATGGCGCGCTAAATGGGATGTGCTCGTCGTTTTTGCTCGTTTAAGAGCGCCTCGTGCGCGCTGTCGTTCTTTATTTGACTTTTGGCTCCCGACTGAGTTGAAACAGCAAGATGTGACCCTCTGACCCCAGAGCAGCTGTTTGAGGGGCTGACATATGCTGTCTGCCGATGCGAAACACTTTGAGAGTCGGAAGAATGCAGAGTATTAGTCCGAATGCTTTTTTTCATGCCGTCAAGGCTTATTGCGCGTGCGGCTGAAGCACTCTCCTTTTATGATGACGCCTACTTAAACTAAACCAACAGTTATTATGCTCCAACGTAATGGCGGGCCCGTCCAGCTGAAATCAACTCTCGTCCTACTTCTGGGTATATTTATATCTGCAGCTTGAAATAGCGACGCATACTGTATCGCTATTTAAAGCCTGTTAGGACTGGAGCCTACTGTAGAACATGGTATGTGGCTTCGATAATACCAGAATACCACCTCATTGTACGTGTTTTACTATAATGCATCACTGATCAAAGGGACAGGGCAATACAAATAAACAAGACATTTAACTGCAATGTTGAAATTCTTATTAATATTGATACTGTTGTTGATATTATTCATTATTGTTTGACTACTTTTGGATTGTTTTGTGTCATGTTTGTGTGTCCTCTCAATTGCTCTGTTGATTGCTATTCTGAACTTGGCTGTGCCGGGTTTGGTTTTGGAATAGGAATTGTATTATTATGGCATTATTGTGTATTATTTTGTTGGACTGATCGATTAATTAAAAAAAATAAAATAAAATAAAAAAAATAAAAAAAATAAAATAAAAATAAAAAAAATAAAAAAAATTTAAATAAAATAAAAAATATAAATAAATAAATAAATAAATAAAAAAAATAAAAATAAAATAAAAATAAATAAATAAGATACAATTCCTCGTTGGAAAAATGTATTTTCGCTCGTTCGTCCGTGTTGATGGGCTCATATTGCCCGCCCTTTTTGAAGCTGAAACACTCCCACGACAGTACATTTGGCTTTATAATCTTATTTTATTTTACATTCCTCCTAAATTCTCTCACTTTGCTGCACTTTTCGCTGGCGAGTCGCGAGGCTCTCTGTACTGTCAGTGTGTGTTGGCGGAAGCGCCCACGCTCTCGTTTGAAGCGAGAGAGGACCAGAACGATTCTGATTGCCGAACATGGCTGTCACACAAATGCCGGAGACGCCGGAGAAAAAAACAAAACTGGTTATTTACCGCACTAATTAAAACCTCGTTGTCGTTTCGATTTCGATTAATCGTGCAACACTTGCATGTAGAATGCTGAGCCATTCCTTTTCCTCTCATCCTCCAGTGATTATATTACTTGGAAGAAACCCAGTTTATTTTACATTAGTATCTTACAAGCGGCATTTTGGATGCTAACCTGCACAGCCTGACATGTATCACATGCGAGTAAATTCGCAGCTATTATCCTTCAGTTGATATGCATATAAGATGCAGACATTTTGTTCATTCCATTAGACGACAGAACAATTAAAAAAAATTAGTAAATTGTTTATATCAGATTGTAAATTAAAGTCATTTTCCTCCGTTATTATGTGCAATTATGCAATTAAAACGACGTCATCTTGAACGCCCCCAGTACTTTGACCCCGCAATGGATTATCTCACCTGCCATAATGCCATTACGATATTTTCCTTTTTAATTAAGCATCTCAAATTGTGCTTGACCTTAAAGGTTACCATTTTTATTTTTTTTTAAATTCAGTACAACGTAAACAAGAAGAAAAAAAAATGCTGAATGTGGTTTTAACAGCTCAGTGTCACATCAGCTCTGGGCTGAAGAAACACATGAGCACCGCGGGTGGCTGAAATACTGACATAGTGACGGGGCTCAGCCTAACGAGGATGTGACAGTTGTAAAAACAGCCACTCCAGCTAGAACAGCCATCATAATCACGGTTCATTTTTAAATTTTTTTAAACGTTCCGTATTGAGGACTTGTGAATTTAAAAAATACATCCCAAATTCCAAATTTAATTTCATACGTTTGAATTGAGGCCGCAAAAACAAAGGACCATAGGGCGCACCGGATTATAAGGCGCACTGCCGATGAATGGTCTATTTCAGACCTGGGCAAAATACGGCCCGTGGGCCACATGCGGCCCGTTAAGATTTTCAATCCGGCCCGCCGGACGTTCTGCATCATTTTTTTAGCCCTTTAACATCAAAACTGTTATGATGTGCAGGCCCGGCCCTAACCAATCTGGCGCCCTAGGCAAGATTTTAGGTGGCGCCCTCCCACATCGGCAGTGAAGTGTATATACTCACAAGAAACCGAATAGCTTTGTCTTTTACCTTTTTTTTTTTACTTAAAGAAAGCAAATTAACAATCAGAATTGTTAACAAGATAAAACAAACTATGGATGAATAAATGAATACAAAAAATGAATATAAGAAATACAATATTTTTTATATACATAAACACAAAATAAAACGTGTCAACAAGTTGCATAAAATAAATTAAAAATACAATATAAATAAGGCACTGCACAAAACAAGATATCAAACCAGTATGACTTTAACAACTATATTACAAAAAAAGGGGACCCTACAGTTCTCTATTTGTGCTTTTTAATATTGCATTAACTAGAATGACTTACAAATTACTGTACACCAGGGAGTACTGTAATTACCTAACGTTACATTATTATTTTCCATAACAATTTAGCCCCCTCCACAATATTAACCCGGCGTTAAAACAGAACTAGCTATTTATTGATTAGCAATTGCCGAATCATGTAACATTAGCTTAATGCTAAAAAGCCAGGTTACTATCCCATTCTGTAACAGACAAATAATTTAATGTAGGCTAACGTTACCTACCTGCTACCTCTGTCTTTTTCTCGTTTCTCCTCCTCTTCTTTTCTCTTTTTTCTTCCCTGGGCACCTGACAGTTTTGGCCGTTTTGACATCTTGTGTTGATTTTTTGATGTGGTAAGAGTCATGATACGGGAAGGGAGGGGGCGCACCGTGCCGGGGGGACGGGGGGGACGGGGGGGACGGGGGGGGGCGGTGTAATGTTGTAACAAATAATATTTCTATTAAATAGGCTTTACTTTGCATTTTAATTAACGTGGGATTATTTTACGTATTTAGAAATAATAGTACCAACTTTTTTATTTTTTTCCTCCAACATTTGTGGCACTGGCGTGGCGCCCCCTGATGGACGGCGCCCTTAGCATTTGCCTATGCGGCCTATGCCACGGGCCGGCCCTGATGATGTGCAGTGCTGTTTTTAAATGACCATAAGTCTTTAACTATAGAAAATACTTCTATGGTCGAAATCTGCGCTTTCAGGTGTTATAGGAGTTTATTACGGTAATCTACGTCACAGCAGCTCGGACCAGGAACAAAGCAGAGTGGGTCGGGTTTGTCTTCAGAGCAGCCAGCCCCTAACGTGTGTGTCCGAAACAGATGCGGGAAGCACATTTTTACGTGATAATATATCATATTGTAGGTGTTTATTACACTTTGCATTCATATTTTGCTGGGTTTTTTTCTTTCATTTTTGTTGTGTTTTGCTTGATTTTTAGTTTAGTTTAGTCTTTATTTGAAGGGACAATGCACAGAAACATTAAGCTCAAAGACAGATATGTTGTGTACCAGATTATAGCTAAATAGCTCATTTCCATCTGCAGTCCCTGGCTACCTAAATTAAAGGGATACAAAAATCATGCAATAAAATGATGACAATAAAATCATACTATAGTATGTAATCAAATTAAGAAAAGTCATAAAATGCCCTTTCATGGACACATACTTAATATACAATACAACCACACCTCATTTACCTCATCACACAAAGACAATACATGCTCTTGTTCACATCTGTCATCATTTGTAAAAACAACCATGATTTTAACAGACACACCTCACAATTTACAACAAAAATGCTCTCATGGATAAATATAACACACATTAAGTGGATGTGTCAAACATAATGCCCACCTTAGTGACCGTGTGAGCAGCTTTGATTGCTCCAAAGCCACTTTTTAACTTCAATTGTGAATGAAGAGTAATCTGTTAGACTTTTCAAGTTTGTTGTGAGGTTGTTCCATTCCTTTATGGCTTTATATGAAAAGGCTGATTGTGCAAAAGAGGTTTTACATCTGGGTACGCTACACTGCCCCCTGGTGGAGGCTCGTGTGTTTCTGGTTGTCACAGCAGATGTAAACTGGACAAAGTGCTTAAGTGGCGCTGGTGCAGTGTTATTTAGGATTCGATTGGGCCATTCGTATTGATGCTAATCTTTGAATGTTAGCTAAATGTAACAATCTATATTTTTGGAGAACTAAACAGTGATGGTGGTGTTGTGGTTTTCGGTCAAGGATTTTGAGCGATTGTTTGTGCAAAGTTTCCATTACCTCAGTGTCATATTGCTTGCCTGCGACCAACATGTTATACAATAATAAAAACGAGACATAATCATTGGATTAAAATAAGTAAAAAAACCATTGAGGAGCTGGTCTGAGAAGTAAAAGAGGAGCGACGTTCATATGTTGTTAATATTCAGTGTTTTATTGTTCATAGTCAATATTGTAAATCCCACTTTCTTTATATTCATGTACATTTTGGGTGTCCCATTCAGTGAAAAACTGTAAAGTTCCATTCCGGTTTTTTTTAGGTGGTCTGTCATAACGTTTTTAGAACTCTATCGGACATTGTGACTTTTGGTATTAAGTGTTCCTGAAAAAAAGGGACCCAAACACACATACTGTACAGCAGATTTTGACAGCTAAATGTGTGCATATCATTTATACACACATACAGTACACATTGGCCCCCCCCTAGACACATTTTTTCTCTCAATGTGGCCCCCGAGTCAAAATATTTGCCCATCTCTGGTCTATTTTCATATATAAGGCGCACCGGACTATAGGGCGCATTAAAGGAGTCATGTTATTATTACCGTATTTTTCGGACTATAAGTCGCAGTTTTTTTCATAGTTTGGCTGGGGGTGCGACTTATAATCAGGAGCGAATTATGTGTGAAATTATTAACACATTACCGTAAAATATCAAATAATATTATTTAGCTCATTCACGTAAGAGACTAGACGTATAAGATTTCATGGGATTTAGCGATTAGGAGTGACAGATTGTTTGGTAAACGTATAGCATGTTCTATATGTTATAGTTATTTGAATGACTCTTACCATAATATGTTACGTTAACATGCCAGGAACGTTCTCAGTTGGTTATTTATGCGTCATATAACGTACACTTATTCAGCCTGTTGTTCACTATTCTTTATTTATTTTAAATTGCCTTTCAAATGTCTATTCTTGGTGTTGGATTCTATCAAATACATTTACCCCAAAAATGCGACTTATACTCTAGTGCGACTTATATATGTTTTTTTTTCCTTCTTTATTATGCATTTTCGGCCGGTGCGACTTATACTCCGGTGCGATTTATAATTCGAAAAATACAGTATTTTTTTCTAAATGTAAAACATTTCCTTGTGGTCTGCATAACATGTAATGGTGGTTCTTTGGTCAAAATGTTGCATAGATTATCTCCAGGGGCCCAGGTTTAGACTGAATTTTTTTTCTCTCTCAGCGTTTACCTGTTTCTCACCTTTTTACAGCGATCCTGTTCTGTCTCCGTGTAATGTTTGTCTGCTCTTGAATGAGATTGTGCTGAAAATCGTAAGTATTTCTGATTCTGATTCAGATTACATCATGTGTTGCCTTCATTATAACACTTATATAAGGCTTTCAATTATTTGGGGCTCCAGACAGATTTATTTTTATTTTTTATTTTTGGTCCAATATGCTCTTTCAACATTTTGGGGTTGCCGACCCCTTGCCCAAACAGATCGAATAACAACATACTGTAAAGCAGATTTTAACAGCTAAATGTGTACATATCATTTATACACACATACACATTGGCCCCCCCCAGACACAATTTTTCTCTCAATGTGGCCCCCCCCCGAGTCAAAATATTTGCCCAGCTCTGGTCTATTTTCATATATAAGGCGCACCGGACTATAGGGCGCATTAAAGGAGTCGTATTATTATTATTTTTTTCTATTTTGAAAACATTTCCTTGTGGTCTACATAACATGTAATGGTGGTTCTTTGGTCTAAATCAGGGGTCGGCAACCTTTACCACTCAAAGAGCCATTTTGGCAAGTTTCACAAATTAAAGAAAGTAATGGGAGCCACAAAAAATTTTTAAAAATGAAAAACACTGCATACAAAGCTTAAATGCTTTGTGCTATGTTAACCAGGGGTCTCCGACACACGCACCGGCACGCACTTTAATGTGGAAATTTGATGTTAGTGCAGCCCGCGAGTTTTGAACTAATGGCGCTTGATAGCGTCATACTTGCCAACCCTCTCACTTTTCCCGGGAGACTCCCGAATATCAGAGCGTGATGACACTGCATTTGGCGCCCTCTACAGTCTGCCCTAACAGTGTACCTGCTTGACCACACGTAGAATGCAATTTCAGCTTGCTCACGTAAGTGACAGCAAGGCGTACTAGCTCAGCAGCCACACATCTTACACTGACGGTACCAATACCCAGAATCCCATGCAGCCCTAACTCTTCCGCTAAACCAACGCACGGAGAGGGGGGGGGGGGGTTGATGTGTGGGGGGATTTGGTAGTAGCGGGGGTGTATAATGTAGACCGGAAGAGTTAGGGCTGCATGGGATTCTGGGTAATGGTTGTGTTGTGTTTATGTTGTGTTACGGTGGGATGTTCTCCATAAATGTGTTTTCATTCTTTTTTGGTGTGGGTTCACAGTGTGGCGCATATTTGTAACGTAACAATGTTAAAGTTGTTTGATACGGCTACCGTCAGTGTAAGCTGTGTGGCTGATGAGTAAGTATGCTTTGCTGTCTCCTGTGTGTGCAAGTAATTACAACATGCAACATGTGGCTGGACTGGCACACTGTATGTAAATGCTATAGAGGACAATTACTGCAGTGCAATTAGGGCACGCCCTTTATTTAGTAATTAGAGTGTAAATAGGATTATTTTTTCCCTGGGAGTAATTTATGAGAGACACTGACATCCATAAATCTCCTGGGAAAATCGGGGGGGTCGGCATGTATGTAGCTGAGCCGCATCAGAGTGGTCAAGGAGCCGCATGCGGCTCCGGAGCCGCGGGTTGCCGACCCCTGGTCTAAATGTTGCATAGATTATCTCCAGGGGCCCAGGTTTAGATTTAATTTTTTTTTTCTTTAGGTCCCCCCCACCCTAGCGTTTACCTGTTTCTCACCTTTTTACAGTGATCCTTTTCTGTCTCCCTGTAATTTTTGTCTGCTCTTGAATGATTGTGCTGAAAATCGTAAGTATTTCTGATTCTGATTCAGATTACATCATGTGTTGCCTTCAATATAACACTTATATAAGGCTTTTCATTTTTTGCGGCTCCAGACGGATTTTTTTTATTTATTTACATTTTTGGTCCAATATACCTCTTTCAACATTTTGGGTTGCCGACCATACCTGCCAACCCTCCCGATTTTCCCGGGAGACTCCCCAATTTCAGTGCCCCTCCTGAAAATCTCTCGGGCATTTCTCCCGATTTCCACCCGGACAACAATATTGGGGGCGTGCCTTAAAGACACTGCCTTTAGCGTGCTCTACAACCTCTCGTCACGTCCGCTTTTCCTCCATACAAACAGCGTGCCGACCCAGTCACGTAATATATGCGGCTTTTACACACACATAAGTGAATGCAATGCATACTTGGTCAACAGCCATACAGGTCACACTGAGGGTGTCCGTATAAACAACTTTAACACTGTTACAAATATGCGCCACACTGTGAACCCACACCAAACAAGAATGACAAACACATTTCCGCACCGTAACACAACATGAACACAACAGAACAAATACCCAGAACCCCTTGCAGCACTAACTCTTCCGGGACGCTACAATATACACCCCCCGCTACCCCCTACAACCCCCCCCCCCACACACACACACACCTCAACCCCGCCCACCTCAACCTCCTCATGCTCTCAAATTCCAAGCTGCTGTTTTGAGGCATGTTAAAAAAAATAATGCACTTTGTGACTTCAATAATAAATATGGCAGTGCCATGTTGGCATTTTTTTTCCATAACTTGAGTTGATTTATTTTGGAAAACCTTTTTACATTGTTTAATGCATCCAGCGGGGCATCACAACAAAATTAGGCATAATAATGTGTTAATTCCACGACTGTATTTATCGGTATCGGTTGATATCGGAATCGGTAATCAAGAGTTGGACAATATCGGAATATCGGCAAAAAAGCCATTATCGGACATCTTTAGTACTAACACACACAAGGGGCAACACAAAGAGCAACTTCCTGTAAGCAAGCGGAAGTGTCTCTCAAGGCACCCTGGATTAAGGGCTATATAAATAATCTTTAATTGATTGATTGATTGATTGAAGGACCATCTCTTGGCAAGTATGTTGCCGACCCCTTGCCCAAACAGAATAACATTTCAGCTATAGGACAACTATATAGGTGGCACCACGCCAGTGACAAAGAGGGCTTTTCAGTTGTTAACCACGGAGGTGTGGTGGGCTTTGATAGGCTTCGGTAGTCTGGCGGGTGGCCAAAAATAGCCCCCCTTCAGCTGGCACACTGGCCCAATTTATGAGGCATCACATGCAGCGGAGGGCAGCCCTGCCTGGGGACTTCTTCCCCGTGTGATAAAACTCGAAAAATGTCACAAGGAGCCTGACTCACTGCCCTGCAAAAAGTCAGTGTTCATAAACAAGAAAAAAAAAATAAAAACATTAGGGGCATTTGACTTGAACTAAGCAAAATGATCTGCCAATAGAACAAGAAAATTTGGCTTGTCAAGACTTTCCAAAACTAGTCAAATTAGCTAACCTCAATGAACCCAAAAATACCTTGAAAATAAGTATTTTCTCACTAATAACACGTGCACTTTTCTTGATAGAAAAAACAAATATGAGACCTTTTTTCTCAATATGTTGAAAAGTATTCTTGAATTAAGTAAATGCTAGTGCCATTATCTTGACATAATGATATGCGCTCTGCATTACATTTCTTGCATTTTCCCATAGATAAAATGACATCATCGCGCCAAGTGCCTGCTCTTTCAGTCAATTAGTGCACAAGGAATATATATATATATATATATGTATATATATATATATATATATATGTATATATATATATATATATACATACACTACCGTTCCAAAGTTTGGGGTCACATTGAAATGTCCTTATTTTTGAAGGAAAAGCACTGTACTTTTCAATGAAGATAACTTTAAACTAGTCTTAACTTTAAAGAAATACACTCTATACATTGCTAATGTGGTAAATGACTATTCTAGCTGCAAATGTCTGGTTTTTTGGTGCAATATCTACATAGGTGTATAGAGGCCCATTTCCAGCAACTATCACTCCAGTGTTCTAATGGTACAATGTGTTTGCTCATTGGCTCAGAAGGCTAATTGATGATTAGAAAACCCTTGTGCAATCATGTTCACACATCTGAAAACAGTTTAGCTCGTTACAGAAGCTACAAAACTGACCTTCCTTTGAGCAGATTGAGTTTCTGGAGCATCACATTTGTGGGGTCAATTAAACGCTCAAAATGGCCAGAAAAAGAGAACTTTCATCTGAAACTCGACAGCCTATTCTTGTTCTTAGAAATGAAGGCTATTCCACAAAATTGTTTGGGTGACCCCAAACTTTGAACGGTAGTGTATATATACATATATATATATTTAAAGCCTGGCCCCCGACCACATTTTTTTTGTATTGTAATTTTGAAGAATTTATCTGAATGTTCATGAACTATTTCTGTTCAAAATTGTTAGAAATGTCACATGTTAAATGTTTAAATATTAACTGTCAGTTTGCTGTACTGTGCCAACTGTACTACTATATGAGTACCGGTACGTCTTTTCTATTGTTTCATCGAAAATAAAACAGCAAAGTCCATTTGGCTGCCGTCTGTTTTAATTATGAGACGCAATTGTGTCAAAGTCATGATTTTTTTTTTCATGCTTGAAATAAGAAATTCTTACTTTGAAAAAGCAGTTTCATACTTGTGAGTGTTGATGATGACACAGCTTTGCAACAGTTGATATTCTAGTTTCAAGCATGTTTTACTCAATATAGGTCATAAAATCTCAGCAACAAGCTGTAATATCTTACTGAGATCATTTAGGACCAAAACACTTAAAACAAGTAAAACACTCTAACATAAAATCTGCTTAGTGAGAAGAAGTATCTTATCAGACCGAAACTAAGCAAATATCACCCTTATTTGAGATATTTAATCTTACTTAGATTTCAGTTTTCGCAGTGTGCCAATTGCTTCCAAGTGCCTTTGTGCACGGACTCTAAAAAAGTTGTACGTGATATTCTCGGGATGGTGAAGAATGTCATCCTCCGGCCAGCTTCCCCACAAAGTTGACGTCCCAACAAGACCACAGAGGTGTGTTATTTCACACAAACCTTCGCAGTTTTCTGACAAAAACCAAAAAAAAAAGAGGATCACTTACCATCTGAGAGCGGCTCTTGGGGCAGCCGTTGATGTCGTCCAGCTTCTCATTGGCTGAGGACAGACAGAGAATGAGAAATGTGTTATTATTCCCGGTAAAGATGTCCGTGTGTCTCCCTTCTCATTGCTGATGGTTCAGACCCCTCATCTCCGACCCCCTTTAAACTTGATCCGGTTGGAGTAAATATGAATGGGGCTGCTGAGGGGCCCGGGAGAAAAGATGGGAGTGTCGTACTGCTTCTTTCGCGGCGGGGGTGGGGGCGGCGTGTGATGTCAGGGATTCTTCCTCCCTTAAAGGCCCGGCCCACAGCAGCTGAGACGGGAATAGGGGGGGTGGGGGGGGGGGGTCGCTGCTGACAACTGTGCCAACAGTGCAGCGTACAAGACCAGAGTCCACCTCAGATAGCATGTCGGTGCCACCTACCCTGTGGGACAACACTCCTCTAACAGGTCAATAAATAATAAACTAACTGCATGTTAGCCCCACAGTAAGACTTACTACACTGTAAAAACTGAAATCTAAGTAAATATCTCAAATAAGGGGGATATTTGCTTATTTTCTGTCTGATAAGATAATTCTTCTCACTAAGCAGATTTTATGTTACAGTCTTTTACTAGTTTTAAGTGTTTTGGTCCTAAACCAGGGGTCGGCAACCTTTACCACTCAAAGAGCCATATTGGCAAGTTTCACAAATTAAAGAAAGTAATGGGAGCCACAAAAAAAATTTTTTAATTTAAAATGAAAAACACCGCATACAAAGCTTAAACGCTTTGTGCTATGTTAACTAGGGGTCTCCGACACACGCACTTTAATGTGGAAATTTGATGTTAGTGCAGCCCGCGAGTTTTGAATGAATGGCGCTTGATAGCGTCATACTTGCCAACCCTCTCATTTTTCCCGGGAGACTCCCGAAAATCAGAGCGTGATGACACTGCATTTGGCGCCCTCTACAGTCTGCCCTAACAGTGTACCTGCTCAACCACACGTAGAATGCAGTTTCAGCTTGCTCACGTAAGTGACAGCAAGGCGTACTAACTCAGCAGCCACACATCTTACACTGACGGTACCAATACCCAGAATCCCATGCAGCCCTAACTCTTCCGCTCAACCAACGCACGGAGAGGGGGGGGGGTTGATGTGTGGGGGGATTTGGTGGTAGCGGGGGTGTATAATGTAGACCGGAAGAGTTAGGGCTGCATGGGATTCTGGGTAATGGTTGTGTTGTGTTTATGTTGTGTTACGGTGGGATGTTCTCCAGAAATGTGTTTTTCATTCTTTTTTGGTGTGGGTTCACAGTGTGGCGCATATTTGTAACGTAACAATGTTAAAGTTGTTTGATACGGCTACCGTCAGTGTAAGCTGTGTGGCTGATGAGTAAGTATGCTTTGCTGTCTCCTGTGTGTGCAAGTGATAACAACATGCAACATGTGGCAGGACTGGCACGCTGTATGTAAATGCTATAGAGGACAATTACTACGGTGCAATTAGGGCACGCCCTTTATTTAGTAATTAGAGTGTAAATAGGATTATTTTTTCCCTGGGAGTAATCTATGAGAGACACTGAGATCCATAAATCTCCTGGGAAAATCGGGGGGGTCGGCATGTATGTAGCTGAGCCGCATCAGAGTGGTCAAGGAGCCGCATGCGGCTCCGGAGCCGCGGGTTGCCGACCCCTGTCCTAAACGATCTCAGTAAGATATTACAGCTTGCTGAGATTTTATGACCTATATTGAGTAAAACATGCTTGAAACTAGAATATCAAGTGTTGCAAAGCTGTGTCATTAACACTCACAAATATAAAACTACTTTTTTTTTAAAGTAATAATTTCTTATTTCAAGCATGAAAAAAAAAAATCATGATTTTCACACAATTGTGTCTCATAATTAAAACAAATGACGGCCAAATGGACTTTGCTGTTTTATTTTCGATGAGACAATAGAAAAGACGTACTCATATAGTAGTACAGTTGGCACAGTACAGTAAACTGACGGTTAATATTTAAACATTTAACATTTGACATTTCAAACTATTTTGAACAGAAATAGTTCATGCACATTCAGATAAATTCCTCAAAATTACAATTAAAAAAACTTTGGCCGGGGGCCGGGCTGTATATATGCGCACTAATTGACTGAAAGAGCACGCACTTGGCGCGATGATGTCATGTTATCGATGGAAAAATGCATTTTTAGACCATATGATTTGCCTGAGCGGCTAGGAGACCCCGAGAGTAACAAGCGGTTGCCTCGTTGCCTTTCCATTAAGAACAATAAATCAGTTTTTAGTATAAGTTTGCTTGTTTCAAAAAATGTAATGCAAAACGCATATCATTATGTCAAGATAACGGCACTAGCATTTACTTAATTTAAGAATATTTTTCAACATGGCGAAGTTGGTAGAGTGGCCGGGTCAGCAATCGGAGGGTTGCTGGTTACTGGGGTTCAATCCCCACCTTCTACCATCATAGTCACGTCCGTTGTGTCCTTGGGCAAGACACTTCACCCTTGCTCCTGATGGGTGCTGGTTAGCGCCTTGCATGGCAGCTCCCGCCATCAGTGTGTGAATGTGTGTGTGAATGTGTGAATGTGGAAATACTGTCAAAGTGCTTTGAGTACCTTGAAGGTAGAAAAGCGCTATACAAGTATAACCCATTTATTTATTTATAACATATTGAGACATTTTTTTTTTCTACCAAGAAAAGTGCACTTGTTATTAGTGAGAATATACTTATTTTAAGGTATTTTTGGGTCCATTGAGGTTAGCTAATTTTACTTGTTTTGGAAAGTCTTGACCAGCCAAATTGTATTGTTCAATTGGCAGATCATTTTGCTTAGTTCAAATAAAATACCCCTCATTTTTGTATTTTTTTTCCTTGTTTTTGAACACTGACTTTTTGCAGTGTACCTATTACCTATGTCCAGCTTGTGTGCTACGGTGTGCTTAGCTGTTGTGTAGCTGCTTGCTCCGAGCAGCCTGTAGCCTACCATGTTTACCTTTTGGAAATGACTTTGCTAAAATACAAGAATCTCAAGATTCATCCGATAGAGCGGGACCTCTGTTTACAAACGCCTCTATGTGCGACCGTTTCAGTTTACAAACCTTTAGATCAAGGGTGTAGATCAGGGGTCACCAACGCGGTGCCCGCGGGCACCAGGTAGCCCGTAAGGACCAGATGCGTAGCCCGCTGGCCTGTTCTAAAAATAGCTCAAATAGCAGCACTTACCAGTGAGCTGCCTCTATTTTTTAAATTGTATTTATTTACTAGCAAGCTGGTCTCGCTTTGCCTAAGAGAGACAAAACTCAAATAGAATTTGAAAACCCAAGAAAATATTTTAAAGACTTGGTCTTCACTTGTTTAAATAAATTCATTAATTTTTTTACTTTGCTTCTTATAACTTTCAGAAAGACCATTTTTAGAGAAAAAATACAACGTTAAAAATGATTTCAGGATTTTTTAAACACATATACCTTTTTACCTTTTAAATTCCTTCCTCTACTTTCCTGACAATTTAAATCAATGTTCAAGTAAATTTTTTTTTTTTATTGTAAAGAATAATAAATACATTTTAATTTAATTCTTCATTTTAGCTTCTGTTTTTTCAACGAAGAATATTTGTGAAATATTTCTTCAAACTTATTATGATTAAAATTCAAAACAAATAATCTGGCAAATCTAGAAAATCTGTAGAATCAAATGTAAATCTTATTTCAAAGTCTTTTGAATTTATTTTAAAAATTTTGTTCTGGAAAATCTAGAAGAAATAAGGATTTGTCTTTGTTAGAAATATAGCTTTGTCCAATTTGTTATATATTCTAACAAAGTGTAGATTGGATTTTAACCTATTTAAAGCATGTCATCAAAATTATAAAATTAATCTTAATCAGGAAAAATTACTAATGATGTTCCATAAATTATTTTTTTAATTTTTTCAAAAAGATTCGAATTAGCTAGTTTTTCCTCTTCTTTTTTTCGGTTGAATTTTGAATTTTAAAGAGTCGAAATTGAAGATAAACTATGTTTCAAAATGTAATTGTCATTTTTTTCGTGTTTTCTCCTCTTTTAAACCGTTCAATTAAGTGTAAATATCATTAATTATTAATAATAACATAGAGTTAAAGGTAAATTGAGCAAATTGGCTATTTCTGGCAATTTATTTAAGTGTGTATCAAACTGGTAGCCCTTCGCATTAATCAGTACCCAAGAAGTAGCTCTTGGTTTCAAAAAGGTTGGTGACCCCTGGTGTAGATTATGGCGGCCCTCAGAGATGTGGCGGGCCACATTAAATGAAGAGGCGGGTCACATTAAATGACGCGGCGGACCTCACTGTCACGGCGGGGTTTTTGTAGCTTACTGCGAAGTTTGTTCTCCCGGGATGCAAACGGACTATTCCGGACAAGGCTTGCAGTTAGGAACATATTTATTAATCTTCTCAAAACTCAAAGTACTACAAAAAAACGGAAAACAAGGCAAAGGCACAACGCCCTGATCGCACTTGGAGTTAAACTAACACTAGCATAAACTATGACAAGGAAAACTTACTAGTTGTGGCATGAACAAACAAAAACGTACGTATACAAGGCATGAAGCGAACACTTAGCATACACTTGGAATCAGACATGAACCGAACAATGACGCCAGGCCGACTGACTGGCAAAGGCAGGCTTAAATAGTGTCTCTTGATTAGAGCCAGGCGAGTGTCCCGAACAACAGAGGCAGGTGAAAATCATAAGTAACCATGGTGACCAAACTCAGGAGGTGCACAAACAGGAACTAAGGGAGTCCAAAACTAACAGAACATAACAGAAACATGATCCGGACTACGGATCATGACACTCACTAAATGATGTGGCAGACCACATTGAAGGAAAAATGTTTATTATATACCAACCCAGCATGTCCACTTTAAACAAACGCAACAAACTGGTCTCATCATGCCGGGACAGAAGCACGGCACTATTGTGTAAAAATGGGCACACCCCCATGTAATGTACCCTTTATATATATATATATATATATATATATATATATATATATATATATATATATATATATATATATATATATATATATATATATATATACATATACAGATATATACTGTTGTGGTCAAAGTTTACATACACTTCTAAAGAACATAATGTCATGGCTGTCATGAGTTTCCAATAATTTCTACAACTCTTATTTTTCTGTGATAGAGTGATTGGAGCACATACTTGTTGGTCACAAAAAAACCATTCATGAAGTTTGGTTCTTTTATGAATTTATTATAGGTCTACTGAAAATGTGACCACATCTGCTGGGTCTAAAGTATAAATACAGCAATGTTAATATTTGGTTACATGTTTCCTGGGATTAAAGGCCTCACCTTTTCTCCTCCAAACATATTGCTGGGTATTGTGGCCAAACAGCTACATTTTTGTTTCATCTGACATAACAGGGACACAGATTAGACCTTCTGGAGGAAAGTTCTGTGGTCAGATGAAACAAACATAGAGCTGTTTGGCCACAATACCCAGCAATATGTTTGGAGGAGAAAAGGTGAGGCCTTTAATCCCAGGAACACCATCCCTACCGTCAAGCATGGTGGTGGTAGTATTATGCTCTGGGCCTGTTTGGCTGCCAATGGAACTGGTGCTTTACAGAGAGTAAATGGGACAATGAAAAGGGAGGATTACCTCTAAATTCTTCAGAACAACCTAAAATCATCAGCCCGGAGGTTGGGTCTTGGGCGCAGTTGGGTGTTCCAACAGGACAATGACCCCAAACACACGTAAAAAGTGGTAAAGGAATGGCTAAATCAGGCTAGAATTAAGGTTTTAGAATGGCCTTCCCAAAGTCCTGACTTAAACGTGTGGACAACGCTGAAGAAACAAGTCCATGTCAGAAAACCAACAAGTTTAGCTGAACTGCACCAATTTTGTCAAGAGGAGTGGTCAAAAATTCAACCAGAAGCTTGTGGATGGCTACCAAAAGTGCCTTATTTCAGTGAAACTTGCCAAGGGACATGTAACCAAATATTAACATTGCTGTATGTATACTTTTGACCCAGCATATTTGGTCACATTTTCAGTAGACCCACAATAAATCCATAAAAGAACCAAGCTTCATGAATGTTTTTGTGACCAACAAGTATGTGCTCCAATCACTCTATCACAAAAAAAATAAGAGTTGTAGAAATTATTGGAAACTCAAGACAGCCATGACATTATGTTCTTTACAAGTGTATGTCAACTTTTGACCACGACTGTATACAGTACATGTATACATACATATATACATATACAGTATATATAGACTTTATACTGTCTTCAAAGTGTGCCTATTTGTACTAAAATAGGGACTTTACATTGTTGAACGCTGCTTCAATATACAAACTTTTCGGTTTGCAAACCATGTTTAAGAACCAATTAAGTTTGTAAATCAAGGTTCTACTGTATTTGTTACATGTGCTGATATTAGACCGATATCAATATCGGGTTGGGACACTCTAACAACATCTCACACCATGTATAGAATAGGATTTTGATAGAACGCTGAGTAATCATTATGATCGCATGACCATGTAGTGACATGCAGTAAGCATTCCTTTTCCGACAATGACCTCATTGTTTGTTGTTGTTGTATGTTTTAAATAGTTTACATGGTTGTCGGCTGTAATTTGTGTCCTTTTTTCCAAACTTCAAAGTCAATTGCTTTTGAATATCTTTTTTGAAGAAGCGTGTATGGTGTAAACCACATGAATGCTTAATGCTCACACAATGATTTGCTACACCCTCATGACTGCCCCAGTTACAGACAGTGATACAGTTCAGTTGTCTTGTCAGCAAAACGTCCTTCAGCTTCTATTCTTTGTGCAGGTTATGTAGAGGACAACAACTGCTGTACTGCCTGCCTGAGTGAGCCAAGGAACGGATAACTTCATGACTGTGGACCGGGGATTCTCAACTGGTGAGTCGCACATGGGCTGAGGGTCTATGTTTGTCTAGAACCCAAGTTGCAGAGAAGGCAGGCGAAGTGCAGCTACGAGCACTTTTATTAGGGAAGACGAGGAGAAACATAGTGCAGCAGGGAAGTGCACAATAAGCAAATAGGGATAGGAAGCGCAAGGAACACTATGCGGTACGTCGAGGTGCGAATCACCACAACCAGGGACAGGTACACTATATTGCCAAAAGTACTTGGCCACCCATCCAAATGATCAGAATCAGTTGTCCTAATCACTTGGCCCGGCCACAGGTGTACAAAATCAAGCACTTAGGTATGGAGACTGTTTCTACAAACATTTGTGAAAGAATGGGCCGCTCTCAGGAGCTCAGTGATTTCCAGCGTGGAACTGTCATAGGATGCCACCTGTGCAACAAATCCAGTCATGAAATGTCCTCGCTCTTAAATATTTCAAAGTCAACTGTCGGCTTTATTATAAGAAAATGGAAGAGTTTGGGAACAACAGCAACTCAGCCACGAAGTGGTAGGCCAGGTAAACTGACAGAGAGGGGTCAGCGGATGCTGAAGCGCATAGTGCAAAGACTTTCTGCACAGTCAGTTGCTACAGAGCTCCAAACTTCATGTGACCTTCCTATTAGCCCACGAACAGTACACAGAGAGCTTCATGGAATGGGTTTTCATGGCCCAGCAGCTGCATCTAAGCCATACATCACCAAGTCCAATGCAAAGCGTGGGATGCAGTGGTGTAAAGCACGTTGCCACTGGACTCTAGAGCAGTGCACCACCTCGTTCTCTACTTCCGTGTTGGTTTATTATCTCCTGTAGGCCAAACATTTCTGATACCTAACAAAGTGACCTCGGTCTTGCACTTTGCTACCTTCTCTGCATCCTGGGATCACGCCGACAGCCACTATATGCCATCAAATACATTGTTTTTGTCAGCACTTTGCCCGTCCTTGCTTTTCAATGGGCAAACAATTAACAGTTATTTTTCTTTGTGACAGTCTAATGAGCAGCACAGTTACAGTATGAATTAATAAGTAACAAAGTATTCATCTTTATAGTTAGTTAGCACAAAGCCGATGAATACATGTACGCTTCAATAACCTATTAGGTTAGGATAAGATGGACTTTATTTTTCCTACAAACCAACTAATAGTTATGTTAACTTCAAAACAAAACGATAAACTCCAAGGCAAAACCAAACATACAGTGCATACAGTAGTATCTAGATTAGTCTG
Organism: Entelurus aequoreus; assembly: GCF_033978785.1. Classification (NCBI taxonomy): domain Eukaryota; kingdom Metazoa; phylum Chordata; class Actinopteri; order Syngnathiformes; family Syngnathidae; genus Entelurus; species Entelurus aequoreus. The sequence goes on from NC_084732.1 coordinate 83,122,033, forward strand.
AATCTCCATGAGGAATGTATCAGGTTATCATTCAAAAACTATCTTTAATAATCAGTGCGTAGGTCGCATTCATATTACCGTATTTTCCGGACTATAAGGCGCACTTAAAATACTTTTTTTTCCCTCAAAACTCGACAGTGCGCCTAATGTACGGAATAATTCTGGTTTTGCCTACGGACCTCGAAGCAATTTTGTTTGGTACATGGTGCAATGACAAGTGTGACTAGTAGATGGCAGTCAAACATAAGAGATACGCGTAAACTGCAATGTGATTGCAATATGACTCAAGTAACAATGAGAAACTTAAATGTTATGGTTTTAATACTTCAAGTCTAATGTGGATACAGAGTTATTTGTCCTAAAGATCACAACAGGTGTATCTTAATGGCAGCTTGTCTAATAGCAGAAGTTTGGATTGTGGTGTTCCACAGGGAAGTTGCCTAGGACCTTTACTTTTTTCTATATTCACCAATGATTTACCTTGGGCTACCGGGCGTGCAAGATTGGTTCTTTATGCTGATGATGCAACCTTATATCATGCTGCACCATCATGCAGTGTACTTAAAGGCCTACTGAAATGAATTTTTTTTATTTAAACGGGAATAGCAGATCCATTCTATGTGTCCTACTTGATCATTTCGTGATATTGCCATATTTTCGCTGAAAGGATTTAGTAGAGAAAATCGACGATAAAGTTCGCAACTCTTGCTCGCTGATAAAAAAAAGCCTTGCCTGTACCGGAAGTAGCGTGACGTCACAGGAGCTAATATTCCTCACAATTCCCCGCTGTTTACAATGGAGCGAGAGAGATTCGGAGCGACAAAGCGACGATTACCCCATTAATTTGAGCGGGGATAAAAGATTCGTAGATGAGGAACGTTACAGTGAAGGACTAGAGAGGCAGTGATGGACGTATCTTTTTTCGCTCTGACCGTAACTTAGGTACAAGCTGGCTAATTGGATTCCACACTCTCTCCTTTTTCTATTGTGGATCACGGATTTGTATTTTAAACCACCTCGGATACTATATCCTCTTGAAAATGACAGTCGAGCACGCGAAATGGACATTTAAAGTGACTTTTATCTCCACGACAATACATCGGTGACACACTTAGCTACTGAGCTAACGTGATAGCATCGTTCTCAAATGAAGATAGAAACAAAAGAAATAAACCCCTGACTGGAAGGATAGACAGAAGATCAACAATACTATTAAACCATGTACATGTAACTACACGGTTAAAAATTCTCAGCCTGGTAAGGCTTAACAATGCTGTTGCTAACGACGCTAAGGCTAATTTAGCAACTTAGCAACCGGACCTCACAGAACTATGATAAAAACATTAGCCCTCATCTTCCCATCAACAGCCGTGCTCACCTGCGTTCCAGCGATCGACGGCGCGACGAAGGACTTCATCCGTGGGTTTGGCGGCAAGCATCGGCTAGGCGTCTGCTAGTCCTTGTTGTGTTGCTGTAAGTATTGTACTTAGCCGCTAATACACCGATCGATCCCACCTACAACGTTCTTCTTTGCAGCCTCCATTGTTCATTAAACAAATTGCAAAAGATTCACCAACACAGATGTCCAGAATACTGTGGAATTTTGTCGAAGAAAACAAGACGTTTTTGTATCGGGTCCGATGGGGTCCAACCACTTCCGTGGATTTTGTGACGTCACGCGCATAAATCATAGCCAAAGGAGTTTTTCAACCGGAAGTGTGGCGGGAATTTTAAAATTGCACTTTATAAGTTAACCCGGCCGTATTGGCATGTGTTTCAATGTTAAGATTTCATCATTGATATATAAACTATCAGACTGCGTGGTCGGTAGTAGTGGGTTTCAGTAGGCCTTTAATGTAGTATTGAGTGAGGAACTAAAAGCTGTGCATGACTGGACACTATGTAACAGACTTGTCCTTAACACCTCAAAAACAAAAAGTATTATATTGGGGACTAGGCAAGGGTTATCTTGTGACCCAAAGTTGGATTTGAGGCTAGGTATTTTAACAGTTCAACAGGTCAGAAGTGCCAAGCTCCTTGGAGTGATGCTGGACTGCACTCTATCCTGGTCAAATCATATCAGTGATATAGTTACAAAGATGGGAAGGGCTGTTGGTATTTCCAGAAAATGTGCTGCTTTTGTTGATCCACCTCTTCGTTGTCAAATTGTTAAGAGTTTAGTCTTGTGTCATATTGACTATTGTTCTACAGTCTGGGCGTCTGCTGCAAGTGGTGAGATCAGTAAGCTCCAGATTGTCCAGAATAGGGCAGCAAGGCTGGTTCTTGGTTGTTCACTAAGAACCAATGTGAACCAAATGCATGCTTCTCTTTCCTGGCTAACAGTGCAGAACAGGTTGTCGGCTAATACTCTTATATTGCTCAAATCAGTAACCGGTAGTAAAACTCCTGCTTTTCTCATGGCCCAAATAGTTCACAGTAGCACTATACATAATCACAATACCAGGGCATCCAGTGAGGGTCATTTTGTACTCCCTCGTCCCAGGAAGAATGCTTTGCGGAAATCTTTTATTTATAGATCTTTATCGCTCTGGAATAACCTGCCTCGAATTCTCACCAGCATTGAAAGTGAACGGGTTTTTAAAAAGAGAGTAATATCTTATCTGAGTTTTTAAATTAGTTTGCTCGTTGATGATTTGTTTGGTTTTATATTGTGTAGTTATGTTTATATGGTAATTATTATTCTGTGACTGTAAATTGTTTGCTTGTTTTTTTATTGATGCTTTTATTTTTTTATGCATTGTGTAGTTATAATTATATGCTTTTACTTGTAATTGTATTGAATTGTGGACCCCAGGAAGACTAGTGGGTTGTTGAGGCAACCAGCTAATGGGGATCCTTAATAAAAATCAAATCAAATCAAAACACCAACATTTTATGTGTTCCATTGAAAATGTAGAACGTTACACACGGCGCTCAAAAATCTATCAAAATGTTTTAGTACGTCTTTGGTAAGCTATGAAGCCGCTAGAGATGCGCGGTTTGCGGACACAACCGCGGAGTCCGCGGATAATCCGCGGGTCGGGCGGATGCATGACGAAAAAAATAGATTTTAAATAGATTCGGGCGCGTGGCGGTTGAACCAATTTGGAAATATATTTACATAGTTAAATGTTGTTACCCACATACGAAAAACGAGCAGCACTCTTTGAAACAGGCAATTATTCATCAGGCACTGCTGCAGCTGTCACGCCAAATTTCTTCCCCCCTACAACCCCCCCCCCCATTTACTTCCGGGGCTGCGTCCAATAAAGTCACAAAGTTGCCGGGGGTCCTTAATCTGCACGCGACTGTCCTGTTTCACGCCTGTACAAAAAAAAACCAATAATCGATTTCTTCAGATTCCAGCAGCTGTCAAAGACGAAGTATCCTTCCAGCGACGGGCAGTCAAAGCCGAAGTGCTATCGATCGCTGTCAATGACGTAAGAGGAAACATGACCACAGAAGTAAATGGGGGGGGGGGCGGGGGTTTGTAGGGGGAAGAAATTTGGCGTGACATAGCACACCACAACACAACACAACAGAAGAAGAAGAAAAAAATAAAAAGATGGCAACGCCGGCAGCAAACGTGGTACGCGACAAACTAAAAAAGGTAATACTAAAGACCAGGGGAAAAAAAATAAAATAATAGTCAATACTTTCTTAATGGAAATGACAATAATATTATAATAATGATAAATAATATTATCACGCATTAATATCTCTTAGCCTCTAATGCGTGGCCAAGAGATATTAATGTGTGGCACGCATTGAATGTCTCTGCTGCATTGGATCAGTCTCCTTTCTTTAACAGGAATGCCTTGCATCGTCTATATTAGATATATAACAACGGGTGGGTGGCGGGCGGTTGTGGTTTTGATAAAATGTTAGTTCGGGTGGATGGCGGGGGGATGACGATTTTTGTGATGCGGTTGCGGATGAAATAATTGCCTATCCGCACATCTCTGGAAGCCGCACCGCTTGATGGATTGTCGGCAAGTTAAACATGCGAGTATTATCATAGTGTGTGTATAAGGTAAGACATATTATCTGGCGTTTTGTTTCGCAATATTATGCAAAAGCAACTTATCTTACTTTCTGTTACCTGCTGATCTGTATTTGGGATCTGCATAAATCCTGAAAAATTGCGCGCGTCCGCCTTTCTAGTCTGTGCCGACCGCGTAGTCCGTAAGCTTCTTCTTTTTCTCTATCTTCTTGTTATGGGACATTCATCCTCCGATGTTGCCATTTCTAATATAAAGTAGTGTAAAGTTCTTACTTATATCTGTCAGTAAACTCGCCATGAAAGCGCTAAAACATACCGGTGTAGTGAGTTTACATTATTCACCCAAGGAACTTTAGTTATTAGAGAGTTCCGGTCGGACGTTTTTTGACGGGACACATTTCCGGCGGATGAGGAGATGCTGCTCCGTTATTGATTGAAATAAGTCTGAATGTCATTAAAACAGTTAGCTCAGGGGCGTCACTAGCTTTTAAGGACAGGGGGGGGCTTAGCCCCCAGGAGATGCACAGGATGCAAACGAACGCAGCACAAGAGCACAAAACTTCACAAACAGCTAATAAAGACTTGGAAATTAATCATTGTTATTATTATTATTTCAGTGGGTTTATTTTCAATGTGTGTTCAGTACAACAACAAACATGGGTTTGCACAGTGACATTTTGTTTACAGTATCAACAAGAAACAATTACTCGCATGATCCTTCAAGATACACTGAAACACAATGAAAGTCATGGCATTAGCCTCTATGTTATTCATTCACAACATAGAGGCTAATGCCACCACTTTAGCTCACAATACAATAATTGTTTGTTCCCAAATATTCTGAAGTTGCACAGATTACATTTTGGGCACATATGTGATGGTTGTAAATTCAAGCCCTGGAAATATTACTTAATTACTTGAATTAAAGTAATATCTGGATCGGGATAATTTGGCTTGTTTATAATATATTTATATTTATATACAGTATATGATGGCAAGCCGTTAAGGAAATTAAATTAAGTCTGAATAGAAATGAGAAACTTTTATATATACTGTAAATAAGAAAGACTTAAGAGTCCGTCTGCTGATCTGAAAAAGAGCCAAAGCTGTCAAAGAGCTGAGGGACCATCTTCAAAGTGCAATGCTGAAACAAATAATGCAAACAATATAATGTAACTTCCAGGGCTTGAGATTAACGTAGTCCCGTCGTCCCGGGGACGGTAAAAAAATGCACAGGACGAAATTAAATGCTGCCCGGGACGACGGCTTTTAACCATTTTTTTATTTTCTTTTTATGTAATTATTCATTTTACATTTTATATTAAATGTCTTGGTTTTTCCACCCTCTGAAAATCCTATGAAATGTTTAACAAGCCATCCTATAATAATACAACAGCTATTAATGTAACAATACAATAAAACAAATATATTTAATTATGTTTTTTTCATTATTTTAACAATAGGCTAATGTATATTACTTTGTATAGATTCTACAAGAAACACAAAACTTAAAAACTAAATTATTTACAATTGCAGACACAAGGTTCTTGTTCTGCAGTGCTGTGTACTAATGTGCTTCGTACACCTGCAGGACCGCAAGCAAGGTCGCAGAAAAAATGCGGACTGGTTTTTGAGTGATGTGGGCATTTTCTATATGAACAAGTGGAATGGATTGGATACCGACGCACTAAAGGGGCTCTCTACCTCACGCTATAAGTGAGGGGAAACTGAGTGAATAACGACAGGTTATATGATTCTTTATTTTAACTCATATTCGGGCCACTTTATAATGAATATGTCGGCATGTATTTGCAAAAAAAAAAATTTTTTAAAAACACCAAATTATTTAGGGGGGCTTAAGAACATTTTAGGGGGGCTTGAGCCCCCCTAAAATAGGCCTAAAAACGCCAATGAGTTAGCTCCATCCTTTGACACTTCTTCCACTCCCGTCCTTGCACGCTACACCGCTACAACAAAGATGACGGGGGAGAAGACGCTGTCGAAGGTGAGCCACGTAAATAAGACCGCCCACCAAACGTCGCATCCTGAAGCGACTTTATCGGCAGTACGCCTTATAATCTGGTGCGCCCTATGGTCCGGCAAATACGGTAATCCAATTGTGAAAACTATGTTTTCACACATTTTCCGGGGTTGTCCATATTGCTCTTACTTGGAGACCTCATTGAACCGGTAGGGCACAGCAGCATGTACAGTACAACTATTGTACAGCACAGTACTTACATCACTGCAACCCCCCGATTGCTGAAGCAAGCATCGTACTAGGAAACTACAGCCGGAGCCAAAAAGATTTGTCATGGAAAGAAAACCCTCCTCTAGCAAGTGACATAAATACATTGCACAGTCTGGCCAATTTGCTGACGTGCCCGTGAGACTGCGTTCTTTAAAAAAAAATCACATGCAAATCAAAGAATGAGACTCTTTTCTGCGAGGGATCAAGATCAATAAATCATATCACATATCAGATGAGTGTTCAGTCAGCTGGTGCCGGCCTACTTCTGCCGGGATTTTGCGAGCTTTGTCTATTCAGTGTTGCGGCCTAGAATGCCTCAATATGTGTCAGCTTCATCAGAAAGTTGTGGCAAAAGTTTCGATGTTTGTTTCATGAACTTGTAGGGTTGTACGGTATACCGGTACGAGTATAGTTCCGTGGTGCTGATGAATCAAAAACGGTTCTATGTCTGAAAAGGCGCGTCGTCACGTCGTGACATTGCTGGTTTTACGAGCAGAGGAGCATGTTCGGCAGCGCACAATCACGGAGTACTTACAAGCAGACACGGTGTGTAGGCAGAAAAGGGAGAACGGACGAGATTTTGATAGCTCACCGGCGTCACCGCTGAAAAAATGCTAGCGCGCCTGAATGTAAACAAACGCCATGGGTGGATCTACACCTGACATCCACTGTAGTGATACCAAGTACAAGAGTGTATCAAGTCGATACTACTATGATTATATCAGTATTTTTTCATCATTACAAATAGTTTTTACTTTTTTTTAAAATTCACATTGTGTTTATAAACTCAGGAAATATGTCCCTGGACACATGAGGATTTTGAATATGACCATTATATGATCCTGTAACTACTTGGTATCGGATCGATAACTAGATTTGTGGTATCATCCAAAATTAATGTCAAGTATCAAACAGTGTTTATTACATTTTTAACAGAAGTGTAGAAAGAACATGTTAAAAGAGAAAGTAAACAGATATTAACAGTAAATGAACAAGTAGATTAATAATCCATGTTTACAGCTTGTCCTTTATAATGTTGACAAAATAATAGAATGATAAATGACACAATATGTTACTGCATATGTCAGCCTTTGTTTGTTTACTTACTACTAAAAGACAAGTTGTCTAGTATGTTCACTATTTTATTTAAGGACAAACTTGCAATAAGAAACATATGTTTAATGTACCTTACTTTTTTTTTTAAAGTATCGAAATACATTACATTTACATATTAGTATTGGGACAAACCTATTAACTTGTAATTTTATGAATTTGTTATTAAAGTTTGAAGTGAACCTGAAAATTCACAAGATTTCAACAAAAATGTTAAAAACACAAAGGACTTAATCTACTAATGGTTTGTGTACTAGTATACGTATATAGTAAATATAGTAAATAAAGGGGACCACTAAATGTCACGGCCCGAGCGCACACCAGTGCGCATTCATCTGTGAGCTGCGCTGGGCGCATCTCCGGGAGCGCGCTAGGTGCGTGCCAGTCCGGCAGCAGCAAGCAGCTGCAATTAATCGCCAGCAATCAGCGCACCTCTCACTGATCAGAGGACCTGCTTTCATAAGCCTGCACAACCTGCTATTCCGCGCCAGAACGTAGTCATATGTTCCCGTACAGTAAGCTGACTAACCAAGCTCTATGCATTCTCACTCTGTGTTTCTTCCCCGTCGTGTTGAATTGTCTTGTGTCCTCCCTGTCGTCCTCCCTGCAGCCTGCCTTCGTTCCCACGTTATGAGCAATGTGTCTCGTCTTCCCGCGTTCCCTCTGCTTCCCTGGCTGCCTCTTGGATCTCGACCTCCCTATCCTACACATGGTCGCGCACCACACACATTCTTGACTAGTTCTCACACTTCATTTATTGATGTATATATATTGTGTGTATATATATATATATATATATATATATATATATATATATATATATATATATATATATATATATATATATATATATATATATATATATATATATATAAAAATAAAAATAGAGTTTAAACGACGTTCCTCCTGTCTGTGCCGTCTCCTCCTCCTGTACACAAAACACTAAAAATGGCATTATTAGCTTTATTTTAACAAAAAATCTTATGATACATTAAACATACGTTTCTGCAATCAAAGAACAATTTTGTCATTGAATAGCATAGTGAAAATTCTTATAGTAGAAAGTAAACAAACAACGGCTCCTAATTTGGCTGCTGACGTATGTAGTAACATATTGTGTCATTTTCCATTCTATTATTTTGTCAAAATTATGAGTCAAATTACTGTACTTTTTCAATAATAGCAATATTTAAATATAATACAAAAAAAAAACATTGCAAAGGCTTCCCTGTTGTCCAGTGTCCTCTCTATTGTACACAAGTTGCAGACGTTCTTTGTGTATGTTTTACAATTGAAAAGCGTTAGTCCATTACTTTATGTCCCAGCACATAAGAGCATTTGTGAACCGTTGCAGTAATTTTTATTGGTAAATGAGAGACGAAGAGAGGTTATCATCACACTTCAACATCTCTAACATGTAAAAGCTGCCTCTTTGCTCGGCCTGCGTTGCAAATGAGTATCTCTTATCTTACCCCAGATAAATAAGGGTTAAATAAGTATATAAATATATGTGAACTAGGAAGTAAATGTTTATATTCTACATTACCCAGAAGGCTTAGTGGCGTAGACAGGAATAAGAAGTATGTCTGAGCCATCCAGGAGGATCACATGTGTGCTGTTTGAGCAGTAAAGAGATTATATGTTTTTAACAGGGTTTGCCCCTCTATGTACTTGATCGTGGTGGCCTGCCACAGCAAAATAAAAACCGCCACACCTTAAAAATAGTTTTTTTTTACGCAAAAACAAATTTAAGTAATATGGGTATGCATTGTGGCTTCCAGAAGAAGTCACACAAAGTTCGACGGTTTCTTTAACTTTTATTGCCAATCTTACGCTAACAACCAGCACACTGCCAACACGTATTTCCAGCCAATGTGGCCGTGCCAGGTGTACGTTGGTCTACCTCACTCCCTGACTTCAAGACCAGTGCTGGCTGCTGGGCTGCCAGCTCGGGCTTTTAGCCCAGTGGTCAGCACACTCGCCTCTCATACGAAGACCAGGGTTCACGTCCCTGTGCGGAATGGAATAAAGGCCCGTTGCAGAACCAGCTGGGTTAGACACACACACACACACACACACACACACACACACACACACACACACACACACACACACACACACACACACACACACACACACACACACACACACACACAAACTTGTATTTGTTCCCTTTTTGAGACCTCCAAATAATGCCTACCTCTATAGGACCACCCTTTCTAGATATTTAAAGATATATATATATATATATATATATATATATATATATATATATATATATATATATATATATATATATATATATATATATATATATATATATATATATATATATATATATATATATATACAGTACAGGCCAAATGTTTGGACACACCTTCTCCTCGTTCAATGCATTTTCATTATTTTAATGACTATTTACATTGTAGATTGGCATCACAACTATGAATGAACACATGTGGAGTTATGTCACCTTTTTTTTATTAAGTACATAACTGAAAACATGTTTTATATTCTAGTTTCTTCCAAATAGCCACCCTTTGCTCTGATTACTGCTTTGCACACTCTTGGCATTCTCTCGATGAGCTTCAAGCACACCTGTGAAGCGAAAACCATCTTTGGTGACTACCTCTTGAAGCTCATTTGTTGTTTTTCTGACATGGACTTTTTTCTTCAGCATTGTCCACACATTTAAGTCGGGACTTCAGGAAGGCCAATCTAGTTGGCTGGTTACTGGGGTTCAATCCCCACCTTCTACCATCCTAGTCACGTCGTTGTGTCCTTGGGCAAGACACTTCACCCTTGCTCCTGATGGCTGCTGGTTAGCGCCTTGCATGGCAGCTCCCGCCATCAGTGTGTGAATGTGTGTGTGAATGGGTGAATGTGGAAATTCTGTCAAAGCGCTTTGAGTACCTTGAAGGTAGAAAAGCGCTATACAAGTATAACCCATTTATCATTTATCATTTATAATATATATATGTGTATACATATACATATATACACATACACATATATACTGTTGTGGTAAAAAGTTTACATACACTTGTAAAGAACATAATGTCATGGCTGTCTTAAGGTTCCAATAATTTCTACAACTCTTCATGAAACATTCATGAAGTTTGGTTCTTTTATGAATTTATTATGGGTCTACTGAAAATGTGACCAAATCTGCTGGGTCAAAAGTATAAATACAGCAATGTTAATATTTGGTTTCCATGGTTGATGGGACTAAAGGCCTCACCTTTTCTCCTCCAAACATATTGCTGGATATTGTGGCCAAACAGCTACATTATGTTTCATCTGACATAACAGGGCCAAAGATAAGACCTTCTGGAGGAAAGTTCTGTGGTCAGATGAAACAAAAATTGAGCTGTTTGGCCACAATACCCAGCAATATGTTTGGAGGAGAAAAGGTGAGGCCTTTAATCCCAGGAACACCACACCTACCGTCAAGCATGGTGGTGGTAGTATTATGCTCTGGGCCTGTTTGGCTGCCAATGGAACTGGTGCTTTACAGAGAGTAAATGGGACAATGAAAAAGGAGGATTACCTCCAAATTCTTCAGGACAACCTAAAATCGTCAGCCCGGAGGTTGGGTCTTGGGCGCAGTTGGGTGTTCCAACAGGACAATGACCCCAAACACATGTTAAAAAGTGGTAAAGGAATGGCTAAATCAGGCTAGAATTAAGGTTTTAGAATGGCCTTCCCAAAAGTCCTGGCTTAAACGTGTGGACAATGCTGAAGAAACAAGTCCATGTCAGAAAACCAACACATTTAGCTGAACTGCACCAATTTTTTTATTTAAACGGGGATAGCAGATCCATTTAATGTGTCATACTTGATCCTTTCGCGATATTGCCATATTTTTGCTGAAAGGATTTAGTAGAGAACATCGACGATAAAGTTCGCAACTTTTGGTCGCTGATAAAAAAAGCCTTGCCTGTACCGGAAGTAGCGTGACGTCGCAGGTTGAAGGGCTCCTCACATTACCCCATTGTTTACACCAGCAGCGAGAGCGATTCAGACCGAGAAAGCGAAGATTACCCCATTAATTTGAGCGAGGATGAAAGATTCGTGGATGAGGAACGTGAGAGTGAAGGACTAGAGCGCAGTGCAGGACGTATCTTTTTTCGCTCTGACCGTAACTTAGCGATAAAAAATTCAACCAGAAGCTTGTGGATGGCTACCAAATTCGCCTTATTGCAGTGAAACTTGCCAAGGGACATGTAACCAAATATTAACATTGCTGTATGTATACTTTTGACCCAGCAGATGATGTCACATTTTCAGTAGACCCATAATAAATTCATAAAAGAACCAAACTTCATGAATGTTTTTTGTGGTAAAAGTTTGAGAACCGCTGAACTAGAATAAATAAACTTTAAAACATTCTGCCGTGTCAAGTTGTTTGGAAACGAAGCCTAAAAAGTCAGCCAATCACAGTGTCTGGATGGGAAAGTTGTCTGTCCTTACCTACGACCTGTATGATCTCAGCCAGGAGCACTCCATCTGCAACGTCCGTCTGCAGGTCCTTGATCAGACGCTTGTGTCCCGACTTTGCGAGGTAGTGGTTGGCCCAGTCGGTGTAGATCTGCACCCAGGACACACAAAAACCCACACAAGCGCTCCGTTAAGAGCCCAGCAAAAAAAAAACAAAAAAAACCAACAACAACACGAAGAACCTTCCGGAAAAAGGGCACGGCGCTGTCACATCCTGAGTGTCTTCCAAACTCAATTAACACTTGAAAAGTACAAAAGGTATAAGCGGTGGAAACAGTTTTACGACGCTAATAAAATAACAACACGGTTGAATGGGAGCAGAGAGTAGCCTCCTCTCTTTTGTTGGGAGCCCGGTCTGGCATGGATCTGCCTGGTATTCAAATTGGGGCCATTGTGCTCAGCCAGGGCATTCATCTTGGAGCACACGGCGGCTGCTTTGAATGGGCCGTGCTGACATCACTCTCTGGGGACAAAAAAAAAAAAAAAAAAAAAAAAAAAAAAAAGGCCCTCCACTGCCTGGAGGGAGGAGGAGAGGGGGGTACAGAGCAAGCATCTGAATAATGTGAATAGCAACCTTCATAATTAGTCGCCATCCTCATTTACTCATCTCGCTCTCATCCATGAAAGTTGGTGCTCCATTTTTTTGGTGGCGACACAAAGCTCAATGGGGGACAGATGAAGTTGACAAACAAGTGAAACAAGTGTGTACTAGTTTGCCTTTGCTTTGTTGTTGTTGGATTTTTTTTTTTTTGGTGGGGGGGGGGGGGGGGGTTGGTAAATTCTCCGTTAGAATGAGCATGACAGTCAGTGAATATGGTTTGATGAGAACAACATTTATTTTTTTGTAATTCCACTTCCACTTCCACAATTCTACCTCCATTTATTTTAACACTGGTATGAAGGAAATGTGCATTTTGTTTGTTCCTGCTTGAAGAGTTCTACTTTCTGACACTTTGAGAGTCATGTGTCATTATCACAATATCATTATTTTTTTATGATATATTTAGTTTATATTGTATATATATATATATATATATATATATATATATATATATATATATATATATATATATATATATATATATATATATATATATATATATATATATATATACACATACACAGATTAAATAAAAATGAAAAAAACATTTATCATAAAACTAAATATACATATAAAAAATATACACATTCATACATATATATATATATATATATATATATATATATATATAAATATATATATATATATATATATATATATATATATATATATATATATATATATATATATATATATAGAGAGAGATTTTTTTTTTTATATTTATATTGTTTTTAATCTGTATGTGTATCTATTTTTTAATAAATATTATATATAGTTTTTAAATATATTTTTTAAAATGTTTTTACATTTATGTTAACACTAGTATGAAGGAAATGTGCATTTTTATTTGTTTCTGCTTCAGAGTTCTACATTCCGACACTCTAACAAAGAGTCCTGCATCATTATCACCAGAGGACAAGGCTAAATATGTATATATATATATATATATATATATATATATATATATATATATATATATATATATATATATATATATATATATATATATATATATATATAGTTTTTAATCTGTATATATATATATATATATATATATATATATATATATATATATATATATATATATATATATATATATATATATATATATATATATATATATATATATATATATAAATAATATGTATATATATATATATATATATATATATATATATATATATAATATATATATATATATATATACATATTATTTTTTAATATATACTGTATTAAGTATTAATATAAATATATATTTATATATTTTTTTATATTTAATTTATTTTAAAAAAAATTTAAAATTGTGACAAGGCTAAATATGTATATATATATATATATATATATATATATATATATATATATATATATATATATATATATATATATATATATATATATATATATATATATATATATATATAAATAATATGTATATATATATATATATATATATATATATATATATATATATATATATATGTATATATATATATATATATATATATATATATATACATATTATTTTTTAATATATACTGTATTAAGTATTAATATAAATATATAAATATATATTTATATATTTTTTTATATTTAATTTATTTTTAAATAAAATTAAAATTGTATTATATGATTTTTTTTTAAGACTAAACATGTTAAACACAGACAGGCCTGCTAACAACTAAGATAACCGCTAAGCTAGCTCAAAAATAAATAATAGCTTAGTAAAGATTAGGAAGTGTAAATGGAACCACATTGCAGCAGAAATTAAGCAGATATTAAGAGGGAATTAATAAGTAGATTTATAATATGAATTAAAGAGAGGATAATATAATAACGACTGACACATTATCTGTGTGTAATATTGGCTGCATTCCTGATAGATGTGTGTGGTCCATGTTGTTCCAAGTTTGTAGTCATGTTAGCTTTAATTGTCTTTCCAATTCATCCATTTTTTACCGCTTGTCCCTTTTGGGGTCGCGGGGGTGCTGAAGCCTATCCCAGCTGCACATTAAAGTTAAAGTTAAAGTACCACTGATAGTCACACACACACTAGGTGTGGTGAAATTGCTCTCTCCATTTGACCCATCTCCTTGTTTCACACCCTGGGAGGTGAGGGGAGCAGTGAGCAGAAGCGGTGGCCGCGCTCAGGAATCATTTTGGTGATTTAATCCCCAATTCCAAACCCTTGATGCTAAGTGCCAAGCAGGGAGATCATGGGTGCCATTTTTATAGTCTTTGGTATGCCTCGGCCGGGGTTTGAACTCACGACCTACCGATCTCAGGGCGGACACTCTAACCATGAGCAGAAGGTGGACAAGTCGCCACCTCATTTTTAAAAAATTTTTTTACAATTGTTTTGATTATATTATAAATGTAATATTTGAACGACGATAAATGCATGTGTTGTGGCAGTTGCGGCTTTCACCAATGCGGAGGTTTGAGGGAAGCGCTCGATTGCTTTTCCAAACATGTTTTTAATGGTGAACTGCCAACATGAGAATGCTGAACATCCATCCATCCATCCATTTTCTACCACTTGTCCCGTTCGGGGTCGCGGGGGTGCTGGAGCCTATCTCAACTGCACATGAGCAGAAGGCGGGGTACACCCTGGACAAGTCGCCACCTCATTTTTTTTTTTTTTACAATTATTTTGATTATATTATAAATGTAATATTCCAACGACGATAAATGCATGTGTTGTGGCAGTTGCGGATTTCACCAATGCAAAATTTTTGGCCTAAGTAAAACAAAAAAATGTTGAAGTTGTCTTAATTTTTAAGTTATTACGCCATGATTTGAGCTAAAATGAGTTCGACACCCCTGCTGTAACGTTTAACCTGATTCGTTCCAGCAAACCTCACCAAGATGCATTCAATGCCCTCAGTGAACCTCAGTAAAAACCTACAATTTCTTTCATCTATCCGTAATTCAAGTCTTGCCTTTGCAGCCGTTGGGGGATCGCTGATGCGTGACACGATGTTGACCCGTATTCCAGCGTGTTTGCAGTGTAAACAGAGCCCAGCGTTGCCGGTATGTTACTCATCAGACCAATCGGCGTACAACAGGTGTGCTCACTTCAAAGCACGCCGTACGTACGCGCTCGCCTTCCTCGCACATTACTCAACACATCAGAGCGGCGTTTCAATCGCCCGGCTTGTTAGAGGAAGCACTTGAGCGACACGCAGGGCGAGATAAGTCCTTCAAACCGCAGGATTAAGCGCGGTCCTCTCCATTCACACACTCGGCTGCTCGCGGAGGGGAGGGGGGAAAAGTCCGGCGTTTTCGCGAGCTTTTGTGCGTGCGGTTGGCTTCCTTTGAAGTCAATTCAGGCCTGCTAAATAAAGGGCTTGAGTCGTAATTAAAAACGAGGTGAAATAGTAGCTGTCAGTCACCAAGTGGGAAAAACACAGGAGGGGTCACAGGTGCCCGGTTGAAGGGTTTTTTAAGGAGAACAAGAGCGGGCAAGTCGCAACGTTTGGCTTTTAAAGTTCTTTGTGAGACGAAAGAAACGCTTGAGTTTAGAGTTTGCACGAGTGTATGTAAGGTTAAAAGTGAGAGATGGCCTCATGCTGTGAAGAGTCCTGACTTAGGCTATGTCGGGGGTCGGCATGCGGCTCTTTAGTGCCGCCCTAGTGGCTCCCTGGAGCATATTTCAAAAAGGATTGAAAATAGAAAAATATATTTTTTGTTTTAGTATGTTTTTTGTTTGAGGACAAACAGGACACAAACCTTCCCAATTGCTAGAAAGCCCACTGTTTAATATGTTTGTGTGTATGCTTCACTGATGACAGTATAAACAATAACAGTGCAATACTTTTTTCATAACATGGTCACGACTGCCTAGTTTCTCTTGTCATATTCTTATTTTACTGTTATACTTTTATTCTCATTGTTGCTTTTTTTTATTAATTCTATTGTAATATTTTTCTATTTTGTTTCCATTTATACCCCCATTATTTACTTTTTAAATTTGATCTCAATGTTGTACACTGCTGCTGGAATTTTAATTTTCCTGAGGGAACTCTCCTGAAGGAATCAATAAAGTACTATCTATCTATCTATCTATCTATCTATCTATCTATCTATCTATCTATCTATCTATCTATCTATCTATCTATCTATCTATCTATCTATCTATCTATCTATCTATCTATCTATCTATCTATCTATCTATCTATCTATCTATCTATCTATCTATCTATCTATTTTCTGTCTTGCCACTGGTGAGGGCGGTCGCATCTCTCTCCGCTCCCTCCTTCCCTGCTTGCTCTCTTTGTTTTTTGTCTTGTCTGAACTATTTTGAAGCCTCTTTTCTTGAGCTGTCCTCAAATCTAAACATCAAAATGAATTTGATCAACTGGACTCTCGACGCAATTGACACAGTCTTTTCGACAAGGAAAAGAGGCTCGGGGGAGCCTGGCTGCCCTGATGGAACCATTGCTGCGGGGTACGTGAGAGATTCCTGGAATACTTGGAGAATCATGTGCCTCTCAGTCCTTTCCATCGAGGACGTGGAAGACATCTACCTATTTGGAGCTGTGATCGCAGGGCATTTGCTGATTGGGCTGGGCATTGCTCTGGTGTATCGTCAAATTCGGAAGACGATGGCAGCCACTCAAGGGGCCAACAGGCTGTTCAACGCAATGGAAGGATTGGGTCGTGCTGTGGGATCACAGACTGGAGCGATTGCTGATTTGAATCGCAAGGTAGATTCCATCTTGATGATGTTACAGAAAGAATAAATTGGAATTGTCAGAGCCAGCATATAGAGCAGGAATGTCATTGTTTTGACTGCTCGAAGAAAAAAACAACATCTTAATCTACGATTTGACTCCCTCGAATGGCCTTGAGGAACAGGCTGTTTGAAAACACTCCCCCGAGGACTCCTCAAAGATGGACGCTTTTGACCTTTCCCTTTTCTTCAAAAGCACCTGGGTCGGACTCTTGAACTCTTGAACTCTTGGGGCCGGCCTCGGCCCATAAAGACAATCCAACATCTCACCCAAGTTAATTGGGCATACATGCACGCACATACCCCTCCCCAAATCAACGTCTTCACCACTGCTTTATTCCTCCGGGGTTGTGGGGGCTGAGCAGCGCTCAACAGCAGCTGCCGGCCTCCAAGGTCCTGTCGGATGACTTTGTTGCGAGTTGTTGTGATTAAATGTACCTTGTTTATGTGTGCCATGCTATGTGAGGTTTTTTTCCTCGGACTCAGTCTGGACCATTCCTGAGGGTCCAGCCTCAGACTGATATTTTTTTTTACTTCCCCCCTCCCCCCAATGTCACCTTTTTCCCACCTTTTTGAGGAGCGCCTAAGTGAGGCTGATCCGTTGGCGGTCCCGTCTTGTCTCCCTGTAACGTATGTCTGCTCTTAGCGGGATTGTGCCGAAAATGTAATTTCAGTTCTTATGTGTCTTGTACATGTAAGAATGGACAATAAAGCTGATTGATTGATTGATCTATCTATCTATCTATCTATCCATCCATCCATCCATCCATCCATCCATCCATCCATCCATCCATCCATCCATCCATCCATCCATCCATCCATCCATCCATCCATCCATCCATCCATCCATCCATCCATCCATCCATCCATCCATCCATCCATCCATCCATCCATCCATCCATCCATCCATCCATCCATCCATCCATCCATCCATCTATCTATCTATCTATCTATCTATCTATCTATCTATCTATCTATCTATCTATCTATCTATCTATCTATCTATCTATCTATCTATCTATCTATCTATCTATCTATCTATCTATCTATCTATCTATCTATCTATCTATCTATCTATCTATCCATCCATCCATATATCTATCTATCTATCTATCTATCTATCTATCTATCTATCTATCTATCTATCTATCTATCTATCTATCTATCTATCTATCTATCTATCTATCTATCTATCTATCTATCTATCTATCTATCTATCTATCTATCTATCTATCTATCTATCTATCTATCTATCTATCTATCTATTTGGTGGACATCGTTTTCTCCTACTCATTTCGGCGGTTCGTGAACTCACCATAGTGTGGACTGTGACGCATGTAAAATCTTCCACTCCTTCTTCGTCTCATTTTGTCCACCAAACGTTTTATGCTGTGCGTGGATGCACAAAGGTGCGCTTTGTTGATGTTATTGACCTGTTGGAGTGCTAATCAGGCTATTTAGGCTAGCTGTGTGTACATATTGCATCATTATGCCTCATTTGTAGGTATATTTAAGCTCATTTAATGTCCTTTACTTGTACCCTCTTTGTATATAATTTAGTTTTGCATGTCTCATGACACATTATCTGTATGTAATATTGGCTGCATTTCTGATAGTTGTTTGTGTGCCATGTTGTTCCAGACCACAGCAAACATTACCTAGTAGAGCTGTCCGATAATATCGGACTGCCGATATTATCGGCCGAAAAATGCTTTAAAATTTAATATCGGAAATGATCGGTTTCAAAAAGTAAAATTTATGATTAAAACGCCGCTGTGTACACGGACGTAGGGAGAAGTACAGAGCGCCAGTAAACCTTAAAGGCACTGCCTTTGCGTGCCGGCCCAATCACATAATATCTACGGCTTTTCACACACACAAGTGAATGCAACACATACTTGGTCAACAGCCATACAGGTCACACTGAGGGTGTCCGTATAAACAACTTTAACACTGTTACAAATATGCGCCACACTGTGAACCCACACCAAACAAGAATGACAAACACATTTCGGGAGAACATCCGCACCGTAACACAACATAAACACAACAGAACAAATACCCAGAACCCCTTGCAGCACTAACTCTTCCGGGACGCTACAATATACACCCCCCGCTAGCCCCTACACCCCCCCCCCCACCTCAACCCCGCCCACCTCAACCTCCTCATGCTCTCTCAGGGAGAGCATGTCCCAAATTCCAAACTGCTGTTTTGAGGCATGTTTAAAAAAAAAATTCACTTTGTGACTTCAATAATAAATATGGTGGTGCCATGTTGGCATTTTTTTCCATAACTTGAGTTGACTTATTTTGGAAAACCTTGTTACATTGTTTAATGCATTCAACAAAATTAGGCATAATAATGTGTTAATTCCACGACTGTATATATCGGTATCGGTTGATATCGAAATCGGTAATTAAGAGTTGGACAATATTGGAATATCGGCAAAAAAGCCATTATCGGACATCTCTACTGTAAATAAAATGTAAATGCAAATGAAAATACAGCTTCAGTTTTTGCACTTGAGGAACTTCTCTATTATGACTTTTGCTTCAAACTTCTTCTGTTTGTGTGATATTCTCATTACTGCCACAAGTGGTGGAAAATGGTATTACAACTGAGTACCCCTGCGGCCCATACAAACCACAGCTGAGAAGCATATTTTTCTGCAGCCCTCCAGCAATTATTTACAAACACTGCTCCATATCGTGCAACCCTAAACTCAGCCAAAGTGCTCCAGTGGAGTTCAGGCATCAGCATGAAAAACAAATGAAATAAAAGACAAAAACAACTTAACACCGCCTCTGTATTTGTCCGTGAAAGCACTTTTTCTCTCATGTGCGAACACAACAGATTTAATCCAGAAAACCATTATGCTGATAACTTTGGGGCTAATAGTCTTCCTAATTTCAGGGTCCAGTGGATTACCTAAAAAAAAGTCCACGCCATCATGTGGTAATCTTCCAACATACGGAGCAAAGCTGTTACACATTGCCGTCTCTCACGTGAGGCGTTCAAGAACCTGTCGTTATTCCTATATAGGCAACAACATTTATTTATTCTTCATTTTTCTAAAGGGATTATGACTCAGAACCATATAGGACTCCTTTCACTATTCATGTCTATCAGGGAGTTTCGAGAATAAAACATGGTTGCTTCTATTTAAAGCGGACCCTTCCCCTGTTACACTCCCGCTATTTAAACTACTGCCCGTCTTTAAAATAAATACCAATATTTGTCGCTTCTCCTCTTTCCTGGCACGCCCTCCCTGCCCTCGTGGCTTCCTTACCACTTTGTAGTTTTGGCAGGAGAAGCGACTGTAGGTCCTGGCTGGCACCCGGAGGCCCCCACAGTCCGCCATGCGTCACCTGGATGAAGACAGGGCCCAGGCAAAGGAGCGCGGCTCCCGGACACACAAGCGGTTTCCCTCGTGGAGGAGAGTATATTTAGTCGTGGCGCGGGCTCTCGCTCGTCTCCTGCTCCAGCGAGGACGCGCGTGTTCCAACGCGGGTTGAAGGCTTGGGACAAGGTTTACTGCACAGGTGTCAGACTCAAGGCCCGGGGGCCAAATCTGACCCGCCACATTATTCTATGTGGCCCGCGAAAGCCTGGAAATAATATGCGTTAATAAAATGCTTAATCTTTTCTTACTATCCATCCATTTTCTACCGCTTGTCCCTTTTGGGGGAAGCGGGGGGATTTGAAAAGATATGCAATTGCATGCAGTACATGATTTTTTTTTTTTTTGTCAAAAGGGAAATTAATATATATATTTTCTCACTATCCATCCATCCATTTTCTACCGCTTGTCCCTTTTGGGGTGGCGGGGGGATTTGAAAAGATATGCAATTGCATGCAGTACATGATTTTTTATTTTGTATGTATTTATTTATTTTTTTTATGTCAAAAGGGAAATTAATATATACATTTTCTTACTATCCATCCATCCATTTTCTAACGCTTGTCCCTTTTGGGGGTAGCGGGGGATTTGAAAAGATATGCAATTGCATGCAGTACATGATTTTTTTTTTTTTTTTGTCAAAAGGGAAATTAATATATATATTTTCTCACTATCCATCCATCCATTTTCTACCGCTTGTCCCTTTTGGGGTGGCAGGGGGATTTGAAAAGATATACAATTGCATGCAGTACATGATTTTTTTACATTTGTATGTATTTATTTATTTTTTTTATGTCAAAAGGAAAATTAATATATACATTTTCTTACTATCCATCCTCCATTTTCTACCGCTTGTCCCTTTTGGGGTCGCAGGGGGATTTGAAAAGATATGCAATTGCATGCAGTACATGATTTTTTTTAATTTTGTATGTATTTATTTATTTTTTTTATGTCAAAAGGAAAATGAATATATATATTTTCTTACTATCCATCCATCCATTTTCTACCGCTTGTCCCTTTTGGGGTAGCGAGGGATTTGAAAAGATATGCAATTGCATGTAGTACATGATTTTTTATTTTGTATGTATTTATTTATTTTTTTTATGTCAAAAGGGAAATTAATATATACATTTTCTTAGTATCCATCCATCCATTTTCTACCGCTTGTCCCTTTTGGGGTGGCAGGGGGATTTGAAAAGATATGCAATTGCATGCAGTACATGATTTTTTAAAATTTTGTATGTATTTATTTATTTTTTTTATGTCAAAAGGAAAATTAATATATACATTTTCTTACTATCTATCCATCCATTTTCTACCGCTTGTCCCTTTTGGGGTGGCAGGGGGATTTGAAAAGATATGCAATTGCATGCAGTACATGATTTTTTTTATTTTGTATGTATTTATTTATTTTTTTTATGTCAAAAGGAAAATTAATATATATATTTTCTTACTATCCATCCTCCATTTTCTACCGCTTGTCCCTTTTGGGGTAGCGGGGGGATTTGAAAAGATATGCAATTGCATGCAGTACATGATTTTTTATTTTGTATGTATTTATTTCTTTTTTTTATGTCAAAAGGGAAATTAATATATACATTTTCTTACTATCCATCCATCCATTTTCTACCACTTGTCCCTTTTGGGGTCGCAGGGGGATTTGAAAAGATATACAATTGCATGCAGTACATGATTTTTTTTTTTTTTTTTGTCAAAACGGAAATGAATATATATATTTTCTCACTATCCATCCATCCATTTTCTACCGCTTGTCCCTTTTGGGGTGGCAGGGGGATTTGAAAAGATATGCAATTGCATGCAGTACATGATTTTTTATTTTGTATGTATTTATTTATTTTTTTTATGTCAAAAGGGAAATTAATATATACATTTTCTTACTATCCATCCATCCATTTTCTACCGCTTGTCCCTTTTGGGGTCGCAGGGGGATTTGAAAAGATATGCAATTGCATGCAGTACATGATTTTTTATTTTGTAATTATTCATTTATTTATTTTATGTCAAAAGGGAAATTAATATATACATTTTCTTAGTATCCATCCATCCATTTTCTACCGCTTGTCCCTTTTGGGGTCGCAGGGGGATTTGAAAAGATATGCAATTGCATGCAGTATATGATATTTTTTTTTTTTTTGTCAAAAGGGAAATTAATATATATATTTTCTCACTATCCATCCATCCATTTTCTACCGCTTGTCCCTTTTGGGGTGGCAGGGGGATTTGAAAAGATATGCAATTGCATGCAGTACATGATTTTTTTTATTTTGTATGTATTTATTTATTTTTTTTATGTCAAAAGGGAAATTAATATATACATTTTCTTAGTATCCATCCATCCATTTTCTACCGCTTGTCCCTTTTGGGGTCGCAGGGGGATTTGAAAAGATATGCAATTGCATGCAGTACATGACTTTTTATTTTGTATGTATTTATTTAGTTTTTTTATGTCAAAAGGGAAATTAATACATATATTTTCTTACTATCCATCCTCCATTTTCTACCGCTTGTCCCTTTTGGGGTAGCGGGGGGATTTGAAAAGATATGCAATTGCATGCAGTACATGATTTTTTATTTTGTATTTATTTATTTATTTTTTTAATGTCAAAAGTGAAATTACTATATACATTTTCTTACTATCCATCAATCCATTTTCTACCGCTTGTCCCTTTTGGGGTCGCAGGGGGATTTGAAAAGATATGCAATTGCATGCAGTATATGATTTTTTTTTTTTTTTTTGTCAAAAGGGAAATGAATATATATATTTTCTCACTATCCATCCATCCATTTTCTACCGCTTGCCCCTTTTGGGGTGGCGGGGGAATTTGAAAAGATATGCAATTGCATGCAGTACATGATTTTTTTTTATTTTGTATGTATTTATTTATTTTTTTTATGTCAAAAGGAAAATTAATATATACATTTTCTTACTATCTATCCATCCATTTTCTACCGCTTGTCCCTTTTGGGGTGGCAGGGGGATTTGAAAAGATATGCAATTGCATGCAGTACATGATTTTTTATTTTG
The DNA here is from genome assembly GCF_033978785.1 of Entelurus aequoreus. Classification (NCBI taxonomy): domain Eukaryota; kingdom Metazoa; phylum Chordata; class Actinopteri; order Syngnathiformes; family Syngnathidae; genus Entelurus; species Entelurus aequoreus. The sequence continues at coordinate 83,145,680 of NC_084732.1, forward strand.
TATGTATTTATTTATTTTTTTTATGTCAAAAGGGAAATTAATATATATATTTTCTTACTATCCATCCATCCATTTTCTACCGCTTGTCTCTTTTGGGGTAGCGGGGGGATTTGAAAAGATATGCAATTGCATGTAGTACATGATTTTTTATTTATTTATTTTTTTAATGTCAAAAGGGAAATTAATATATACATTTTCTTACTATCCATCCATCCACTTTTTACCGCTTGTCCCTTTTGGGGTCGCGGGGGGATTTGAAAAGAAATGCAATTGCATGCAGTACATGATTTTTTATTTATTTATTTATTTTTTGAATGTCTAAAGGGAAATGAATACATATATTTTCTTACTATCCATCCATCCATTTTCTACCGCTTGTCCCTTTTGGGGTCGCAGGGGGATTTGAAAAGATATGCAATTGCATGTAGTACATGATTTTTTATTTATTGATTTTTTTAATGTCAAAAGGGAAATTAATATATACATTTTCTTGCTATCCATCCATCCATTTTTTACAGCTTGTTCCTTTTGGGGTCGCGGGGGGATTTGAAAAGATATGCAATTGCATGCAGTACATTATTATATTTTTATTTATTTATTTATTTATTTTTATGTCAAAAGGGAAATAAATATAAATATTTTCTTACTAAATATATTTATTTCCCTTTTGACTTGAGGGTGCCTATTTCGTTCCCCAGCTTCCGCCATCTTAGTCCCGTCCTTGACTTAGACTTAGACAAACTTTATCGATCCACAAGGGAAATTTCTCCACACAGTAGCTCAGTTACAAAGGATGGAAAGGGTAAGGCTGGAAAGGATAATGCAGGTACAGTATAGAGTAGACTAAAAATGTACCATAGTAGCAATATACAATATAATATATATGTAATATTAACATATTATGTACACAGTATATATGTATACAGCTTGAGCAAGAAAATTCACCCTTGCTCCTGATGGGTCGTGGTTAGGGCCTTGCATGCCATCAGTGTGTGAATGGGTGAATGTTGAAATAGTGTCAAAGCGCTTTGAGTACACACTTAAAAAATGCTGGGTTAAAAAAACAACCCAATTTTAACCCAACTGCAAACAACTTATTTGATTTATTTTAACTCAACATTTTTGGGTTAATTTTTTCAACCCAACTTTTTGCGTTGAATTATTTAACCAAAAAGTTGAGTTATGATAACTTAACGTTGGGTTATTCCCCACCAAACTATTAGGTTGAATTATTTAACCCAAAACTCAATGTTAATGAGATTAATCCATAATAAAGTTCCCTTCAAGAAAAAAGTAACTTTTTAATAAATAAAAAAATGCGTTACTCATTGAAAAACAACCCAAAAAATGGTTCATAATTTTGAAAACCCAGAAATGGAGTTAAAATAATACCCTTATAACCCAAAAAAATTGATTGCCATTCATAAAAAATAACTCCAAAATTTAACCCAACACTTGCAACTCATAAATTGGGTTATCAAAATTAACCCAGCATTTTTTTAGTGGGTACCTTGAAGGTAGAAAAAAGCGCTATACAAGTATAACCCATTTACCAAAGCCAAAAAAAGTACCGGATTCAGTGTCAAAAAAGTACCGGACAACCTGAGACTTTATGGACCTTGCTTTTGTCAGAACCTGGAACCAATTAGCTGCGATAAACGAGGGACAACTGTGAAAGAATGAATCCATCCACTCTTGGACACCGGCCTCGTTTAATACAGAGTGAAGTGTTTTACAGTTTCCACTTTAGTCACTTGTTAAAGCTAGAAGTCACTTGTTAAGTACAAACACTCCACACCTGTGCACGCCACACACTCCTGGGAAAGTTGGCCAAACAACGGCCGTCTCTTGCACACTGAAACGTTAACAAAATCCACACGTGTGTTTAGCGTTTAGGCCAGGGGTCACCAACGCGGTGCCCGCGGGCACCAGGTAGCCCGTAAGGACCAGATGAGTAGCCCGCTGGCCTGTTCTAAAAATAGCTCAAATAGCAGCACTTACCAGTGAGCTGCCTATATTTTTTTAAATTTTATTTATTTACTAGCAAGCTGGTCTCGCTTTGCCCGACATTTTTAATTCTAAGAGACACAAAACTCAAATAAAATTTGAAAATCCAAGAAAATATGTTAAAGACTTGGTCTTCACTTGTTTAAATAAATTCATGAATTTTTTTACTTTGCTTCTTATAACTTTCAGAAAGACAATTTTAGAGAAAAAAATACAACCTTAAAAATGATTTTAGGATTTTTAAACACATACACCTTTTTACCTTTTAAATTCCTTCCTCTTCTTTCCTGACAATTTTAATCAATGTTCAAGTAATTTAAATTTTTTTTATTGTAAAGAATAATAAATACATTTTAATTTAATTCTTCATTTTAGCTTCTGTTTTTTCGACGAAGAATATTTGTGAAATATTTCTTCAAACTTATTATGATTAAAATTCCAAAAAATTATTCCGGCAAATCTAGAAAATCTGTAGTATCAAATTTAAATCTTATTTCAAAGGCTTTTGAATTTCTTTTAAAATTTTTGTTCTGGAAAATCTAGAAGAAATAATGATTTGTCTTTGTTAGAAATATAGCTTGGTCCAATTTGTTATATATTCTAACAAAGTGTAGATTGGATTTTAACCTATTTAAAACATGTCATCAAAATTCTAAAATTAATATTAATCAGGAAAAATTAGTAATGATGTTCCATAAATTATTTTTTGAATTTTTTCAAAAAGATTCGAATTAGCTAGTTTTTCTCTTCTTTTTTTCGGTTGAATTTTGAATTTTAAAGAGTCGAAATTGAAGATAAACTATGTTTCAAAATTTTATTGTCATTTTTTTTCGTGTTTTCTCCTCTTTTAAACCATTCAATTAAGTGTAAATATCATTCATTATTAATAATAACATAGAGTTAAAGGTAAATTGAGCAAATTGGCTATTTCTGGCTATTTATTTAAGTGTGTATCAAACTGGTAGCCCTTCAAATTAATCAGTACCCAAGAAGTAGCTCTTGGTTTCAAAAAGGTTGGTGACCCCTGGTTTAGGCGCTAACATCAAACATCGCGAAGCACTCGAAGATTGGAACTTCTAAGGCTGACTTACGCTATATTGCCAAAAGTATTTGGCCACACCTGCCTTGACTCACATATGACCTTGAAGTGCCATCCCATTCCTAACCCATAGGGTTCAATATGATTTTTTGCAGCTATTACAGCTTCAACTCTTCTAGGAAAGGCTGTCCACAAGGTTGCGGAGTGTGTTTATAGGAATTGTCCACCATTCTTCCAAAAGGGCATTGGTGAGGTCACACACTGATGTTGGTCGAGAAGGCCTGGCTCTCAGTCTCCGTTCTAATTACCATACCATACCATACCAACTTTATTTATAAAGCCCTTTAAAAACAACCACAGTTGAAGAACAAAGGGCTGTACACCACAACGAAATAAAGGCAAAGGACAGACTAAAAAAAAAAAAAATAAAAATAAAAAATGTTAAATACATGTTAAAAAAGCAAATACAAAATTATCCTAAGGACAATTTGTTAGATAAAAAGCAGTTAAAAGTTAAAAACAGTTAAAAAAAGTTAAAAGTTAAAAACAGTTTAAAGTTTCATGCTGGGTTAAAAGCCAGTGAATATAAATGGGTTTTAAGAAGGGTCTTAAAAATAGCCAAAGAAGGGGCCTGTCTCACATGGAGTGGGAGATCGTTCCAGAGTTTGGGGCCCGCAACAGAGAAGGCTCTGTCCCCCCTGAGCTTCATCCCAAATATGTTCTATCGGGATCAGGTCAGGACTCTGTGCAGGCCAGTCAAGTTCATCCACACCAGACTCTGTCATCCATGTCTTTATGGACCTTGCTTAGTGCACTGGTGCACAGTCATGTTGGAAGAGGAAGGGGCCCCGCTCCAAACTGTTCCCACAAGGTTGGGAGCATGGAACTGTCCAAAATGTTTTGGTAAAGTTCCTTTCACTGGAACTAAGGGGCCAAGCCCAACTCCTAAAAAAACAACCCCGCACCATAATTCCTCCTCCACCAAATTTCCCAGTCCGAAATGTACCGTTCTCACTGCTCTAGAGTTGTGCTTTACATTGGACTTGGTGATGTACGGCTTAGATGCAGCTGCCCGGCCATGGAAACCCGTTCCACGAAGCTCTCTGCGTACTGTACGTGGGCTAATTGGGAGGTCACATGAAGTTTGGAGCTCTGCAGCAACTGATTGTGCAGAAAGTCGGCGACCTCTTTGCACTATGCGCTTCCGACCCCTCTCTGTCAGTTTACCTGGCCTACCACTTGGTGGCTGAGTTGCTGTTGTTCCCAAACTCTTCCATTTTCTTATAATAAAGCCGACAGTTGACTTTGGAATATTTCACGACTGGATTTGACAGTTCCACGCTGGTAATCACTGAGCTCCATTCTTTCACAAATGTTTGTAGAAACAGTCTCCATGCCTAAGTTTTCTACACCTGTGGTCGGGCCAAGTGATTAGGACACCCGATTCTGATCATTTGAATGGGTGGCCAAACACTTTTGGCAATGTAGTGTATTTTGAAAAGTGAATAGTTTGAAATCAGTGGCATTCTACCGTATTCCCATGAGAGCAGGCAGCGTATGCACCTCTCTACTTTTCCACCACTAAGCTGCCCTAAGCCGCTTCTTCTCCTCCGGTCCGCAGTACGGGGCTTCTGTTTTCACTTGTACACACACACGTCTTTCTGAAGTGGCTTCAGACCGCAGAGTGCTCAGGCCCTCATGTCACTGCTCGCTCCGGGCTTTTGGAGCATGAAAGCCGCGTGGCTTTGCGGGCGCATGGGAGACCATAACGACTTGGCCGCCATACTGCAGTATGGCAAACATCTATCAGAAAGGGGAGAGACCAGCTTGAAAATAACTGCCGGAGGATGGAAAAGTTTGACTCTCCAAAATAGATATATTTGAGCTCAATACGCACTTGACTTACTGGATGCCGTGTGTCCCGATTTAGTCCTAACCTTGAGACACGCTAGCGTGCAGGGGTTGTGTGAGGAGTCCTTGTCTGCTCGCTGTGTCGACTCATTCAGGTTACAGCAAAATAGGATTAAATTAGGGCATTTTGCAATACCCTTACAATTTGTTTTGTTTGTGTAAAACATTTATTTTTTACTTTTTTTAATCAAACTTGAATTTGTATTAAAATTATTTAAAACATTTTTTTTTTAAAATATTTTTAGCGCAAAAAAAATAAAAAAATAAACAAAAACATTACATTTGCATATATTCATTATATTGGTAATTTTTGGATTAGCTTGTTCGATTTATCCAGGGGTGTGCAAACTACGGCCCGGGAGACGCCACAGGGCATTTTGCAATACCCTTACAATTGTTTTACAATGTTTTGTTTGTGTAAAACATTTTTTTTTTTTAACTTTTTTTATCAAACTTGAATTTTTACTAAAATGATTTAAAAAAAACAAAAATTTCAATAATTTTTTAAATGTTTTTAGCGCAAAAAAAATAAGAAAATAAACAAAAACATTACATTTGCATATATTCATTATATTAGTCATTTTTGGATTAGCTTGTTCGACTAATCCAGGGGTGTCCAAACTACGGCCCGCGAGACGCCACAAGGCATTTTGCAATACCCTTACAATTGTTTTACAATGTTTTGTTTGTGTAAAACATTTTTTTTAAACTATTTTTAATAAAACTTGAATTTGTATTAAAATTATAAAAAAAATAATAAAAATTCATTAATTTTTTGAATGTTTTTAGCGCAAAAAAAAATAAACAAATAAACAAAAACATTACATTTGCATATATTCATTATATTATTAATTTTTGGATTAGCTTGTTCGACTAATCCAGGGGTGTCCAAACTACGGACCGCGAGACGCCACAAGGCATTTTGCAAAACTCTTACAATTGTTTTACAATATTTTGTTTGTGTAAAACTTTTTTTTTTTAAACTTTTTTTTTATCAAACTTGAATTTGTACTAAAATGATTTAAAAAACAAAAATGTTCAATAATTTTAAAAATGTTTTTAGCGCAAAAAAAATAAAAAAATAAACAAAAACATAACATTTGCATATATTCATTATTATATTAGTAATTTTTGGATTAGCTTGTTCGACTAATCCAGGGGTGTCCAAACTAAGGCCTGCGAGACGCCACAAGGCATTTTGCAATACCCTTACAATTCTTTTACAATATTTTGTTTGTGTAAAACCTTTTTTTTAAACTTTTTTTATCAAACTTTAATTTGTACTAAAATGATTTTTTTTTAAATACATTTTTCAAATTTTTTTTGAATGTTTTTAGCGCAAGAAAAATAAAAAAATAAACAAAAATGACATTTGCATATATTCATTATTATATTAGTAATTTTTGGATTAGCTTGTTCGACTAATCCAGGGGTGTCCAAACTACGGCCCGCGAGACGCCACAAGGCATTTTGCAATATCCTTACAATTGTTTTACAATGTTTTGTTTGTGTAAAACATTTATTTTTTACTTTTTTTAATCAAACTTTAGTTTGTACTAAAATTATTTTTTTAAAAATACATTTTTCAATAATTTTTGGAATGTTGTTAGCGCAAAAAAAATTAAAAAATAAACAAAAACATTACATTTGCATATATTCATTATATTAGTAATTTTTGGATTAGCTTGTTCGACTAATCCAGGGGTGTCCAAACTACGGCCCGCGAGACGCCACAAGGCATTTTGCAATATCCTTACAATTGTTTTACAATGTTTTGTTTGTGTAAAACATTTATTTTTTACTTTTTTTAATCAAACTTTAGTTTGTACTAAAATTATTTAAAAAAAAATAAATTTTTCAATAATTTTTTGAATGTTGTTAGCGCAAAAAAAATAAAAAAATAAACAAAAACATTACATTTGCATATATTCATTATATTAGTAATTTTTGGATTAGCTTGTTCGACTAATCCAGGGGTGTCCAAACTACGGCCTGCGAGACACCACTAGGCATTTTGCAATACCCTTACAATTGTTTTACAATGTTTAGTTAGTGTAAAACATTTATTTTTTCCTTTTTTTAATCAAACTTGAATTTGCATTAAAATTATAAAAACAATTTTTTTTAAATTCAATAATTTTTGGAATGTTTTTAGCGCAAAAAAAAAATATATATATACAAAAACATTACATTTGCATATATTCATTATATTAGTAATTTTTGGATTAGCTTGTTCGACTTATCCAGGGGTTTCCAAACTACGGCCAGCGAGACGCCACTAAGCATTTTGCAATACCCTTACAATTGTTTTACAATGTTTAGTTAGTGTAAAACATTTATTTTTTTTAACTTTTTTTAATCAAACTTGAATTTGTATTAAAATTATAAAAAAAAAGGAAAAAAAATTCAATAATTTTTGGAATGTTTTTGCGCAAAAAAAATAATAAAAATAAACAAAAACATTACATTTGCATATATTCATTATATTAGTAATTTTTGGATTAGCTTGTTCGACTAATCCAGGGGTGTCCAAACTACGGCCCGCGAGACGCCACAAGGCATTTTGCAATACCCTTACAATTGTTTTACAATGTTTTGTTTGTGTAGAACTTTTTTTTTTTAAACTTTTTTTATCAAACTTGAATTTGTACTAAAACGATTTTTAAAAAAATAAATTTTTCAATAATTTTTGGAATGTTTTTAGCGCAAAAACAATAAAAAAATTAACAAAAACATTACATTTGCATATATTCATTATATTAGTAATTTTTGGATTAGCTTGTTCGACTAATCCAGGGGTGTCCAAACTACGGCCCGCGAGACGCCACAAGGCATTTTGCAATACCCTTACAATTGTTTTACAATGTTTTGTTTGTGTAAAACATTTTTTAAAAAACTTTTTTTTATCAAACTTTAATTTGTACTAAAATGATTTAAAAAAAAAAATAATAAAAAAAAAAAAGCAATTTTTAAAAAAAATGTTTTTAGCGCAAAAAAAATAAAAAAATTAACAAAAACATTACATTTGCATATATTCAT
>NC_084732.1:83158675-83246175 GCF_033978785.1 Entelurus aequoreus
CACGGGGATATTCAAAAGGAAGACCTCGCCAAAAGAGAACTTTCCAGCCGGCGTCATCATAAAAGCTAACTCGAAGGGATGGATGGATGAAGAAAAGATGAGCAAAGACACCGGGTGATCTACCTGTTGATCTACGACTGCATGCGCGTCCACTTCACAGATGGTGTCAAAAAACAAGTGAAGCACACCGAAGAAGAAGAATTCGATGGATTTGTAGATGAGTAATAACTTCAGAAAGTGAGCTTTAAATGTTTATTTTGTGTGTTGTGTGACACTAACGTTCGAGCAACGTTGAGTTATTGATGTTGCTATTGCTCTGCGCTATTTTGAGTGTTACTATTTTTGTGATTGCACATTTGCACATTACATTTTGGGAGTGAACAGAGTTGTTAGAACGCTGGTTTGTAATATATTATTAAAGTTTGACTGACCTATCTGACTGTTTTGTTGACATTCCCTTTAGCGTAGCGTAGGTGCGGCTAATAGCACTGGGCGGCTAATAGGTAAACAAAGTTTTGAAATATCCCGTTCATTGAACGTGGGGCTAATAACACGGGGGCGGCTTATGGTGCGGAAAATACGGTAGGCTACATATGTACAAAATGTTGTTTGTACATCAGTCGAGGAAAATGATCAATCTACGCAAATAACATACTGTAATTTGATTTTGATATAATTGTTTTATCTTAATAGATTGAAAATTAACACCAATGAGTTGACTGATGAACATTATCACATCATTTATTCAGAAAATATAAATAACGACAAACAAAGTATATACACAGCAAAAAGTCAGTGTTCAAAAACAAGGGGAAAAAATACAAACATTATGGGTATTTTACTTGAACTAAGCAACATTTCTGCCAATAGTCTTTCCAAAACAAGTCAAATTAGCTAACCTCAATGAACCCCAAAATACCTTAAAATAAGTATATTCTCACTAATAACAAGTGCACTTTTCTTGGCAGAAAAAACACATATGAGACCTTTTTTCTCAGTATGTTGAAAAATATTCTTGTCCATTTGGCTGTCATCTGTTTTAATTATGAGACACAAAGTCAGGATTTTTTATTTCATTCTTGAAATAAGAAATGATTACTTTAAAAAAGTAGTTTTATACTTGTGAGTGTTGACGACACAGCTTTGCATCACTTGATATTCTAGTTTCAAGCATGTTTTACTCAATATAGGTCATACAATCTCAGCAACAAGCTGTAATATCTGACTGAGATAATTTAGGACCAAAACACTTAAAACAAGTAAAACACTAACATAAAATCTGCTTAGTGAGAATAATTATCTTATCAGACAGAAAATAAGCAAATATCACCCTTATTTGAGATATTCAATCTTACTTAGATTACAGTTTTTGCAGTGTATACTATTACCGTATTTTTCGGACTATAAGCCGCAGTTTTTTTCATAGTTTGCCCGGGGGTGCGACTTATACTCAGGAGCGACTTATGTGTGAAATTATTAACACATTACCGTAAAATATCAAATAATATTATTAAGCTCATTCACAGAAGAGACTAGACGTATAAGATTTCATGGGATTTAGAGATTAGGAGTGACAGATTGTTTGGTAAACGTATAGCATGTTCTATATGTTATAGTTATTTGAATGACTCTTACCATAATATGTTACGTTAACATACCAGGCACGTTCTCAGTTGGTTATTTATGCCTCATATAACGTACACTTATTCAGCCTGTTGCTCACTATTCTTTATTTATTTTAAATTGCCTTTCAAATGTCTGTTCTTGGTGTTGGGTTTTATCAAATAAATTTCCCCGAAAAATGCGACTTATACTCCAGTGCGACTTATATTTGTTTTTTCCCTTCATTATTATGCTTTTTTGGCCGGTGCGATTTATACTCCGGAGCGACTTATACTCTGAAAAATACGGTAACCGCAACAGATAATTGTAAAAAAAACAACAACAACATTATGATTTGTACAAATTCAGAATGTGCTTGTTCTATTTTTAAACAAAGAAAACAATCTGAAGTTGCCTTTATTTTTAAGTTATCTTGCCATGATTTTACCAGTCCGGCCCATTTGGGAGTAGATTTTTCTCTATGTGGCCCCCGTTTCTATTTGGGGTCATCTTCTCTTAGTAAATTCAAAAAGAACTTGGTAGCATTCACTACTTTGTTGGCTAGGGGACTCATTGTGCTAAAGTGGAAGGCTGCCGCTAGATTCGAGATATTCCTTATTTCTGTAAATTGGAGAAAATCAGGCTGCTTATCCTGTGACGTTTCAGGAAGAGTGGGATGGTTTCCTTAAATATGTAAAAGAGACTGATCTTAAACTCATCCTGATTGAGAAGTAATTGAAATGTAGATAATTGATGAGCCTTTTGTCTGGTTTTGTGTATAGCTGCACGGTGTTGGGGACATTTAGGATCGCGATTGTCTGTGACTTTATATCGATATTTGAATAATGCATGTTTTTTTTCTAGTTTATTATCTTATATATATAATTTTGTGAGGTACTTTTCTCGGAGAGAAACCAACAACATTTGACATATTTCTGGACTGCATATGTCAAAAATCCAACAAAAAAATGTTTAAAAAAATGAAAAATAAATGACAAATAGACACCTCAAAGTTTCAAATTCAACAGCAAAAGTGGAATTGACAAATTAGAAGAAAAAAAACAACTTCCAAGTAAATGCAAAGTGCCAAAGCTCCAGGTAGTGGTTTCAGTAAAAAATACAACAGCAAAAAGTAACAACATATCAACTATTTATTGCTCAAACGACACAACCGTTGTCCCCCCTATAGATCAGACCTACTTCCTGTTCCCGTCTACGGCACTAAGCCTTCTGGGTAATGTAGTATACAAACATTCACTTCCTTGTTTACACGTATTCATACAGTGGGGCAAAAAAGTATTTAGTCAGCCACCAATTGACAATCAATGGGTGGCTGACTAAATACTTTTTTTCCCCACTATATATTTATTTCACTTTTATTTACTCAGGGTAAGACAGTTAAGAACACATTTTCATTTGCAATTCTGAGCTAGCAAAGAGGCAGCATTTGCATGTTAGAGATGTTGAAGTGTGATGAAAATCTGCCATCGTCTCCCATTTACCAACATAAAATTAACTCTATAGATCGCTCTCAACAGTTCACAAATGCTCTTTAAATGTGTTGGAACATAAAGGAATGTTTAAAAAGGACAAACACTTTTAGAGTGTAAAACATACACGGAGAATGTCTGCAACTTGTGAACGACAGAGCAGACAGCGGACAATATAAAAGCCAGTGGTGGTGTTTCTTTCTATAACTATAATTCATTCAATAGATAGATAGATATAATATAATAACAATAATATCATATAAATATAATATCACTATTGTCATCGTCATCCTGGTTAACAGCAAAATTAAGTGCCATCCATCAGTGTAAGATATAAATTCTGCACTATAAGCTGCTACTTTTTTCCTACGCATTTATGGATTTTTCTTCGCTGACCGCTATAAAGCAACACGTTTTCATTAAACACATGCAAAGACAATTAAATGGTGCATTACTATTTGTGCTACACCGCCATCTTTTGGACCAATAAAGACATGTTTGGAAAAGCAATCGAGTGTCTCCTCAAACCGCCGCATTGGTGACATCTGCAACTGCTACAACACATTCATATATCGTCATTCAAATATTCCAATTAAAATATAAAAAAAACTATTATCAAAATGACTCCATATCCAAATTAAAGCGTAACTACACACATAACCAATGTAAACATTGTATAATTAAGCATCAAATGAAATAAAACAAACAACAAATGTAGAAAGACACATTTTTACAATGGAGTTCAGGGTGCGCATCACACCATCAATAAATTACGAGCGCTGCACAGAACTCTAACTACAAAGATGATAATTTACTATGAAAGGAGGTAGTGTGCGTCGATACTGCATCAGTCTGCTGCCATCTGCTGCCAGCCACAACTAGAGCAGCTGATTGCTTGCACCTGCTGATTGGCGCAGCGGCAGCCAATCCAGAGGGCGCTTAAAGTCAGCTGAAACATCATCTTTAAACAGTGTCTGTGTGACGTGGGTTACACTTAAATTGCTATTGCGACATCCAGTGGACACATTTAGAACTGCCGTTTATTTCATCAAAAAATTGCAGCTAATTTTTATGCTTAGCAAACTCAACTTGCAGGCCGTGGTCCATGGCCCTGATCTAAAGAAACCGGAAGTTGCAAAACAATATTCATTGCATGAACAAATGCGTTCGGTCTCTGGTAACCGAGCAATTCAGGAAGTGATCACCGACCAGTGGGAGCGACACTCCAACAGCCAATCAGGTAACAGTATCAACTATCAAGTTTGGTTGCACCATCTTGTTGTCTCACGGTTGATTCTTTGCATGGAGTGAGATGAGAAACTAAAAATGAGTGATGCAGAGAGCAAAGAAATAATATTAATAATGGATAAAACAGGACGTCACCTTGAAACTTTTTTAGATTTTTTTTTTAAACGGAGCGTAGTCAGACCTAAAGCCACACCACCTTAGCCACGTTCACCCTTTAGAGCACAACCGTAACTTCCTAAAAAATTGTTTTTGTCAGGTTTCTCTATGTTTACATTTTCACACTATTTTGGTACACTTTATTAAACAATTCTTACATATTTGCTCCTTCATTTTAAGAGCTCATTGCTAAGTGTTCAATGTGATTTTACAATTTTGATTACATTACTTGAGTGTTTTCCATGCTTGTGTTGACATTTCCTTTCCTTTCTGAATTGACAGCTGAGGGCATTATAATCAGAGGAAGGTTACATTTTAAATAAAAATTCCGGACTATAAGGTGCACTTAAAACTCTTTTTTTCCCCCTCAAAACTCGACAGTGCGCCTTATAACCCGGTGCGCCTAATGTAAGGAAACATTCTGGTTTTGCTTACCGACCTCGAAGCAATTTTATTTGGTACATGGTGAAATGATAAGTGTGACCAATAAATTTGCAGTCATACATAAGAGATACGTGTAGACTGCACTATGATGGCAATATGACTCAAGTAAACAACACCAACATTTTATATGTTCCATTGAAAATATAGAACATTACACACGGCGCTCAAAAATCTATCAAAATGTTTTAGTACGACTTTGGTAAGCTATGAAGCCGCACCGCTTGATGAATTGTACTGTGCTTCAACATACGAGTATTATTATGGTGTGTGTATAAGGTAAGACATATTATCTGGCATTTTGTTTCGCAATATTATGCAAAAGCAACTTTTCTTATCTTCTGGTACCTGCTGATCTGTAATTGGGATCTGCATAAGTCCGGAAAATTTGCGCGCTTCCGCTTTTGTAGTCCGTGCCGACAACGTAGTCGATAAGCTTCTTCTTTTTCTCTATCTTCTTGTTATGGGACATTCATCCTCCACTGTTGCCATTTCTAATATAAAGTAGTGTAAAGTTCTTACTTATATATGTCAGTAAACTCGCCATGAAAGCGCTAAAACATACCGGTGTAGTGAGTTTACATTATTCACCCAAAGAACTTTAGTTATTAGAGAGTTCCGGTCCGACGTTTTTTCATGGCACATTTCCGGCGGATGAGGAGATGCTGCTCCGTTATTGATTGAAGTAAAGTCTGAATGTCATTAAAACAGTTAGCTCCATCTTTTGACACTTCTTCCACTCCCGTCCTTGCACGCTACACCGCTACAACAAAGATGACGGGGAGAAGACGCTGTGGAAGGTGAGCCACATAAATAAGACCGCCCACAAAATGACGCATCCTGAAGCGACTGTCAGAAAGCGGCTTGAAGATGATCTGTAAAACATAATCTATGCAACATTTTGACCAAAGAACCACCATTCCGCCGTCCTAGTCACTGCCGTTGTGTCCTTGTGGGCAACCCACCTGCTCCCAGTACCACCCACACTGGTTTGAAATGTAACTTAGATATTGGGTTTCACTATGTAAAAGCGCTTTGAGTCACTAGAGAAAAGCACTATATAAATACAATTCACTTCACCATTAATTAGTTGCTTATTAACATGCAAATTAGTAACATATTGGCTCTTAATTGGTCATTATTAAGTACTTATTCATGCCTTATTCTGCATGGCCTTATTATACAACCAGTAGATATGGGGAACATATTCACCATTACTAACCCTAACCCTAACCCTAACCCTAAACCTAACCCAAACCTAACCCTAACCCTCGAACCCTAACCCTAACCTAACCCTAACCCTAACCCTAACCAAATAACTCTAAATTGAGTCTTTGTTAAATAGAATATGTTCCCCATACTCAAGTGTTCCCTAAAACACTTATATTGTGATACGGTTTTCAGCCATATGCAAAACAGTAGAAACGTTATGTTCAGCCTACCAGTTTCATCGTTAGCAAATTAGTAACATATTGGCTCTTAATTAGTCATTATTAAGTACCTATTAATGCCTTATTCTGCACGGCCTTATTATACAACCCTAACCCTAACCCTTTAACCCTAACCTAAACCTAACCCTAACCAAATAACTCTAAATTAAGTCTTTGTTACTTAGAATATGTTCCCCATACTAAAGTCTTACCTAAAACACTTATATTGTGATACGGTTTTCAGCCATATGCAAAACAGTAGAAACGTTATGTTCAGCCTACCAGTTTCATCGTAAGCAAATTAGTAACATATTGGCTCTTAATTAGTCAATATTAAGTCCTAATTAATGCCTTATTCTGCACGGCCTTATTATACTTATTATACTATACTAACCCCAACCCCAACCCCAACCCTAACCCTAATCGAACCCTAACCCTAATCCTAACCCTAACCCTAACCCTAACTCTAACCCTAACCCTAACCCAAACCCTAACCCTAACCCTAACCAAATAACTCTAAATTAAGTCTTTGTTACTTAGAATATGTTCCCCATACTAAAGTGTTCCCTAAAACACTTGTATTGTGATACGGTTTTCAGCCATATGCAAAACAGTAGAAACGTTATGTTCAGCCTACCAGTTTCATCGTAAGCAAATTAGTAACATATTGGCTCTTAATTAGTCAATATTAAGTCCTAATTAATGCCTTATTCTGCACGGCCTTATTATACTTATTATACTATACTAACCCCAACCCCAACCCCAACCCTAACCCTAATCGAACCCTAACCCTAATCCTAACCCTAACCCTAACCCTAACTCTAACCCTAACCCTAACCCAAACCCTAACCCTAACCCTAACCAAATAACTCTAAATTAAGTCTTTGTTACTTAGAATATGTTCCCCATACTAAAGTGTTCCCTAAAACACTTGCATTGTGATACGGTTTTCAGCCATATGCAAAACAGTAGAAACGTTATGTTCAGCCTACCAGTTTCATCGTAAGCAAATTAGTGACATATTGGCTCTTAATTAGTCATTATTAAGTACTTATTAATGCCTTATTCTGCACGGGCTTATTATACAACCAGTAGATATGGGGAACGTATTCACCATTTCTAAACCTAACCCTAACCCTCGAACCCTAACTCTAACCTAGCCCTAACCCTAACCCTAACCAAATAACTCTAAATTAAGTCTTTGTTAAATAGAATATGTTCCCCATACTAAAGTCTTACCTAAAACACTTATTTTGTGATACGGTTTTCAGCCATATGCAAAACAGTAAAAACGTTATGTTCAACCTACCAGTTTCATCGTAAGCAAATTAGTGACATATTGGCTCTTAATTAGTCATTATTAAGTACTTATTAATGCCTTATTCTGTACGGCCTTATTATACAACCAGTAGATATGGGGAACGTATTCACCATTTCTAACCCTAACCCTAACTCTAACCCTAACCCCAAACCTAACCCTAACCCTAACCAAATAACTCTAAATTAAGTCTTTGTTACTTAGAATATGTTCCCCATACTAAAGTCTTACTTAAAACACTTATTTTGTGATACGGTTTTCAGCCATATGCAAAACAGTAGAAACGTTATGTTCAGCCTACCAGTTTCATCGTAAGCAAATTTGCAACATATTGGCTCTTAATTAGTCATTATTAAGTACTTATTAATGCCTTATTCTGCACGGCCCAATTATACAACTAGTAGATATGGGGAACGTATTCACCATTACTAACCCTAAGCCTAACCCCAACCCCAACCCCAACCCTAACCCTAATTTAACCCTAACCCTAACCAAATAACTCTAAATTAAGTCTTTCTTAATAACAATATGTTCCCCATACTAAAGTGTTCCCTAAAACACTTGTTTTGTGATACGTTTTCAGCCATATGCAAAACAGTAGAAACGTTATGTTCAGCCTACCAGTTTCATCGTAAGCAAATTAGTAACATAGTGGCTCTTAATTAGTCAATATTAAGTACTAATTAATGCTTTATTCTGCACGGCCTTATTATACTTATTATACTATACTAACCCCAACCCCAACCCCAACCCTAACCCTAACCCCAACCCTAACCCTAATCGAACCTTAACCCTAACTCTAACCCTAACCCAAACCTTAACCAAATAACTCTAAATTAAGTCTTTGTTACTTAGAATATGTTCCCCATACTAAAGTGTTCCCTAAAACACTTGCATTGTGATATGGTTTTCAGCCATATGCAAAACAGTAGAAACGTTATGTTCAGCCTACCAGTTTCATCGTAAGCAAATTAGTGACATATTGGCTCTTAATTAGTCATTATTAAGTACTTATTAATGCCTTATTCTGCACGGCCTTATTATACTTATTATACTATACTAACCCCAACCCCAACCCCAACACTAACCCTAATCGAACCCTAACCCTAATCCTAACCCTAACCCTAACTCTAACCCTAACCCTAACCCTAACCCTAACCCTAACCCTAACCCTAACCAAATAACTCTGTTACTTAGAATATGATCCCCATACTAAAGTCTTACCGAAAACACTTATTTTGTGATACGGTTTTCAGCCATATGCAAAACAGTAGACGCGTTATGTTCAGCCTACCAGTTTCGTCGTAAGCAAATTAGTAACATATTGGCTCTTAATTAGTCATGATTAAGTACTAATTTATGCCTTATTCTGCACGGCCTTATTATACAACCAGTAGATATGGGGAACGTATTCACCATTTCTAACCCTAACTCTAACCCTAACCCTCGAACCCTAACTATAACCCTAACCCCAATCCTAACCCTAACCAAATAACTCTAAATTAAGTCTTTGTTACTTAGAATATGTTCCCCATACTAAAGTCTTACCTAAAACACTTATTTTGTGATACGGTTTTCAGCCATATGCAAAACAGTAGAAACGTTATGTTCAGCCTACCAGTTTCATCGTAAGCAAATTAGTAACATATTGGCTCTTAATTAGTCATTATTAAGTACTAATTAATGCCTTATTCTGCACGGCCTAATTATACAACCAGTAGATATGGGGAACGTATTCACCATTTCTAACCCTAACTCTAACCCTAACCCTCGAACCCTAACTCTAACCCTAACCCCAATCCTAACCCTAACCAAATAACTCTAAATTAAGTCTTTGTTAATTACAATATGTTCCCCATACTAAAGTCTTACCTAAAACACTTATTTTGTGATACGGTTTTCAGCCATATGCAAAACAGTAGAAACGTTATGTTCAGCCTACCAGTTTCATCGTAAGCAAATTTGCAACATATTGGCTCTTAATTAGTCATTATTAAGTACTTATTAATGCCTTAGTCTGCACGGCCTTATTATACAACCCTAACCCTAACCCTTTAACCCTAACCCTAACCCTAACCCTAACCTAAAGTCTTACCTAAAACACTTATTTTGTGATACGGTTTTCAGCCATATGCAAAACAGTAGAAACGTTATGTTCAGCCTACCAGTTTCATCGTAAGCAAATTAGTAACATAGTGGCTCTTAATTAGTCATTATTAAGTACTAATTAATGCCTTATTCTGCACGGCCTAACCCTAACCCTAACCCTGACCCTAACCCTAATTTAACCCTAACCCTAACCAAATAACTCTAAATTAAGTCTTTCTTACTTACAATATGTTCCCCATACTAAAGTGTTACCTAAAACACTTGTATTGTGATACGGTTTTCAGCCATATGCAAAACAGTAGAAACGTTATGTTCAGCCTACCAGTTTCATCGTAAGCAAATTAGTAACATATTGGCTCTTAATTAGTCATTATTAAGTACTTATTAATGCCTTATTCTGCACGGGCTTATTATACAACCAGTAGATATGGGGAACGTATTCACCATTTCTAACCCTATCCCTAACCCTAACCCTCGAACCCTAACTCTAATCCTAACCCCAAACCTAACCCTAACCCTAACCAAATAACTCTAAATTAAGTCTTTGTTACTTAGAATATAATCCCCATACTAAAGTCTTACCTCAAACACTTATTTTGTGATACGGTTTTCAGCCATATGCAAAACAGTAGAAATGTTATGTTCAGCCTACCAGTTTCATCGTAAGCAAATTATTAACATATTGGCTCTTAATTAGTCATTATTAAGTACTAATTAATGCCTTATTCTGCACGGCCTAATTATACAACCAGTAGATATGGGGAACGCATTCACCATTACTAACCCTAACACTAACCCTAACCCCAACCCCAACCCTAACCCTAACCCTAACCCTGACCCTAACCCTAATTTAACCCTAACCCTAACCAAATAACTCTAAATTAAGTCTTTCTTACTTACAATATGTTCCCCATACTAAAGTGTTACCTAAAACACTTGCATTGTGATACGGTTTTCAGCCATATGCAAAACAGTAGAAACGTTATGTTCAGCCTACCAGTTTCATCGTAAGCTTCTTTGGATCCAAGCGGCAAAGCATCAAACTCATGTCGCGTCCTGCAGCTTACTTCCGACACACCCGCCTCACGTGGAGGAGGACCCCACGCTGGCCAAACATGCCCACGCCGACATCACAGCAGTCCACGGACGAGAAAGAGGATCCGAGAGAAGGTCGCAGGTTTTGGAGAGTGCACAATCCCGTGCGAGACGTGCACCTTCTGGAAGCGCCTGCCTGTTTGCTTCCAGCCCGAGGTCAAGGGGGGTGTGGCCGCGGCACCTACGGCTTTTCCCCCCGCCCAGGAGGGACAAACCCACTCAGAAGGTACAGCCTCTGCAAGCAAATGCAGGGGAAAAAAGAGGAAGGAGGCGTGGATCCCTCAGGGGTCTAGCGGACCCCCACCTCCGAAGAACACCCACGGCAACACATTGTGTTATTGCTCTTCAATGGACCCTCGCTCAGCACGGGGAGGAGAAGGAAATAAAAAGGGACAGACCTCTTAACCTCCCACTTCCCCCCTCCCCCGGTGGACAACACTCCTCCCAGACGAAAAAAATAATACAAAAAAGGGTATGATTGGTGCACCCGTGATAACAGTGGAGAAACCACACGGCAGCACAAACCGCAAAGAAGTCAACACCGTTTCCTTTCCATTTATTATTCCTCGCCTTGCTGTAGGTTGAGAAGGAGCCAAGATTTATTTCCACTCGGCGGGGACGGGAGCATCCCGCTCTCTGATCAGCCGTCACCCACAACGCGCTGCAGCTGCGGCGTGTGCGTATTTACGCGCATGTGAACCATTGGCAAGGTATTTCTGTGTGTGTGTGTAAGGCAGCATGGGAGCGTGTTCCAAGCCCCTGTGCACACACACACACACACACACACACACACACACACACACACACACACACACACACACACACACACACACACGTACACACACACACACACACAAACACACACACGCGCACACCGCCGCCGACCACAAATGACAAGCCGAATTTTGACGTTTTGGGAAAGGCCCAGGATTCACGAGAAGTTCCCACACTGAGGGGGGACGCCTGATCGCTTCCAGCAGGCCCCGGCAAAGTGCATCAGGAAGTCAACAAAAAAATGGTCCAAATCAGGATCCCTTCATCCCTGAAGTTGTGTAAAAATATAAAAACAACACAGGGCCATGATTGGGGAGTCCTTAAAATATATTTTTAACAAAACGAAAAGTATTTTTTTTGTTTTTGTTCACACAAATCATAAATACTTGTATTATTCTGTAGTGTGGAATTGTAGCAAGTTTGTTTAGGTGAAAGGACTCAAACGTCGATTTATTATGAACCATGTGGAGCTGTCTTTAGGTTGAAGCAAGGTGGTAATTGATTATTTTTGGCAAAACCTAGTTCATTAAGTTAAGGGCATGAGGCAGTAACTTGAATGATGCGGACACGTTTGTTACTGGATACTTTCTAACACGCTTCAGCATTGGAGACTTTGTATGAGTAAGTAATATGCAACTATGATTATTTGATACTGACCCTGAAAGGGACAAGCGGTAGAAAATGGATGGATGGATGGATGTTTATATTGACACATGTCATGTTTTTGACTGCAACATTTTGTATGTCTAGCTTGTGTGCTATTGCGTGCTTAGCCGTTGTGTAGCTGCCCGTAGCCTACTATGTTTACTTTTTGTAAATTACTTTATCAAAATAGAAGAAAAGACCAACCTTGTGTGATTATTGTAAGTAAGTTGAATGATGCGGACACGTTTGTTACTGGACACTTTCTAATACGCTTCAGCATTGGAGACTTTGTGTGTGTAAGTAATATGCAACTATGATTATCTGATACTTGTTTGTATTGACATATGTTTATGACTGCAATATTTTGTTTGCCTAGCTTGTGTGCTATTGTGTGCTTAGCGGTTGTGTAGCTGCCTACAGCCTACCATGTTTACTTTTTGTAAATTACTTTATTAAAATAGAAGAAAAGACCAACCTTGTGTGATTATCGTAAGTAAGTTGAATGATGCGGACACGTTCGTTACTGGATACTTTCTAATACGCTTCCACCTTGGAGACTTTGTGTGTGTAAGTAATATGCAAGTATGAGTATTTGATACTTGTTTGTATTGACATGTGTTTTTGACTGCAACATTTTGTATGTCTAGCTTGTGTGCTATTGCGTGCTTAGCGGTTGTGTAGCTGCCTATAGCCTACCATGTTTACTTTTTGTAAATTACTTTATTAAAATAGAAGAAAAGACCAAACTTGTGTGATTATCGTAAGTAAGTTGAATGATGCGGACACGTTTGTTACTGGATACTTTCTAATACGCTTCCGCCTTGGAGACTTTGTGTGTGTAAGTAATATGCAAGTATGAGTATTTGATACTTGTTTGTATTGACATATGTTTTTGACTGCAATATTTTGTATGTCTAGCTTGTGTGCTATTGTGTGCTTAGCGGTTGTGTAGCTGCCTACAGCCTACCATGTTTACTTTTTGTAAATTACTTTATTAAAATAGAAGAAAAGACCAACCTTGTGTGATTATTGTAAGTAAGTTGAATGATGCCGACACGTTTGTTACTGGATACTTTCTAATACACTTCCGCCTTGGAGACTTTTTGTGTGTAAGTAATATGCAACTATGATTATCTGATACTTGTTTGTATTGACATATGTTTTTGACTGCAATATCTTGTATGTCTAGCTTGTGTGCTATTGTGTGCTTAGCGGTTGTGTAGCTGCCTATAGCCTACCATGTTTACTTTTTGTAAACGACTTTATCAAAATAGAAGAAAAGACCAACCTTGTGTGATTATTGTAAGTAAGTTGAATGATGCGGACACGTTTGTTACTGGATACTTTCTAACACACTTCAGCATTGGAGACTTTGTATGAGTAAGTAATATGCAACTATAATTATTTGATACTTGTTTGTATTGACATGTGTTTTTGACTGCAATATTTTGTATGTCTAGCTTGTGGGCTATTGCGTGCTTAGCAGTTGTGTAGCTGCCTATAGCCTACCATGTTTACATTTTGTAAATTACTTTATTAAAACAGAATAAAATACAAACATTGTGTGATTATTGGAGGACATTTAGGTGTTAACTGGCTGTCCAGCTTTGCACAAGTAAACACACTTGGAGATTTTAGATGCAAGCTGACATCTTCCCATATTTGTTATTATGTTGATATCGGACTGACTGAGGTATTGCAATATTTAATATGCAAAATCCAAGTCTGTGCACAGTTGTTGTTGTTGTTGCCGCTGGTGTGCTTGCAGGGATTTGTGGTTATATATATATATATATATATATATATATATATATATATATATATATATATATATATATATATATATATATATATCATAGTGTGACATATTATATATATATAAAGTATATGTATTATATTTATGTACATAAAATGCACATTTTGTACATTATCCTGTTATTTTTACATCTATTTTATGCTTTATATTTTGCATATTTTGCTAAAAAATAAATATATATATATATATATAATCTTTATTTTATCCTTTATATTTAGCATATAGCTTTAAAAAATCCACATATACATACACACATATATACATCTATATATAAATATACATATAAACATTACACACATATATGTATATACATATTCACACAGTATATACAAATATATATATGTATGTATGTGTATAGGTATATACAAATATATACATATATATGTATGTATATATACATACACAATATATATACATATATACAAACACACACACACATATATATTATCTTCATTTTGTCATGTCTGTTTATCATGTTTTTGTTTTGGCCATGTGCTGTTTGTTTTTTTGGACACTTTCTTAGTTCCTGGTTTCACTTCCTTGTTTGGTTTGGTTTCCATGGTCACCCATTAGTTTTCACCTGTCATGTCACGCACCTGTTTTACGTTTTGAGTCACGCACCTGTTTGTTCCAATCATGTCACTGTTATTTAAGTCTACCTTTGTTCATCACTAATTCTGCCTGCATTGTGTTTGTCAGGCGTTTATGTCAAGTAAGTGTTTGATTATGCCATGTCATCCATGCCAAGTAATTAAGCTTCATGTGTTTTAGGCACGCTTGCCTTTTTGCTTTATTGTTTGCATGTGTGATAGTTTTAGTGATTTATCTTGAATAAATCCAAGCTCACCTTCACGCTGTCGTCCGGAGCCGTTTTTTTGCATGGGAAGAACAACCCCGCAGCCAGCTGCGACCCCCCCACGTGACATTATGCAGGCAGCAGACGTTCTTCCGCAGACGGGCCATGACGAGGTGATGGAGACGCGCTGGCGAAGATGGAGGCCAGCCAGAAAGGCTTCTTTTCGCCAGCATGGCGCGTCGTTCCCCCAGGATCCTCCTCCGGACAACAAGTTTCCCCAACCAGCCCTGTCTTCCTCGCCGCCGCAGGAGACCCGCGCTGATGACGTCATCCCGCCCACTGGTGATGACGTCAGAGACCAAGATTTTTTTTTAGATTCCATTTACGCCCTCTGTCAGCCGCCCACTAAGGACTTTGTTTCAAAAAATAATCCCTTTGAGAAATTTTTTTCAAAATTTAGATTTGTTCAGACCCAGTCTAAAGTGGGGGTGGTAAATAGACATTTTGGACAATTTAATGGGGAGGATTCTGCCCCCCTCCTGACCACCCTCCACCCACCCCTAAAGAAGATGCCAGACAGCAGGGAGCGCGTCTGGTATCCGCTCCTTGAGGGGGGGGCTGGGACCGGGAGCTGTGTTGGTGGGGTGGCTCAGCTGCACCCAACCAGGCAGCAACCTCCATCCCGGCCGCCACCCCCAGTCCGTCACCATGCCAAGCCACAGCCCCCAGCTAGGCCACCTGCACCACGTCAAGTTCCACGCGGCCAAGCTCCGGTACCAGCTCCACGCGGCCAAGCTCCGGTGCCGGCTCCACGCGGCCAAGCTCCGGTACCGGCTCCAAGCTGCCAAGCTCCGGTTCCGGCTCCAAGCTGCCAAGCTCCGGTTCCGGCTCCAAGCCGCCAAGCTCCGGTTCCGGCTCCACGCCGCCAAGCTCCGGTTCTGGCTCCACGCCGCCAAGCTCCGGTTCCAGCTCCACGCCGCCAAGCTCCGGTACTAGACCCACGCCAAGACCAAGACCCACGCCAAGACCAAGACCCACGCCAAGACCAGGACCAAGACAAAGACTGCCAAGACCAAGACCAAGACTGCCAAGACCCACGCCAAGACCAGGACCAAGACCAAGACTGCCAAGACCAAGACTGCCAAGACTGCCAAGACCAAGACTGCCAAGACTGCCAAGACCAAGACTGCCAAGACTGCCAAGACTACCAAGACTGCCAAGACCAACACCAAGACCAACACCAAGACCCACGCTGCCAAGACCAAGACCCACGCTGCCAGGACACGCCACGCCAAGCTTTTCCGCCCGACGCACCACGCCAAGCTTCGTCATCTGCTACTGCCACGTCGACGAAACGCCTGCCTTCTCGTCTGCCACGGATGTGGCCGCTGCCTGGTCGTCCTCCACGCCGGGTGCGCCCACTTTCTCGTCGGCCACGGGTTTGGCCCTTCCCGGGTCGTCCACCTCGCCTGCGGCGGCGGCGTTCCACTCGCCGCCGCCACATGACTATGCCTCGGTGGATTCGGGGCCACTTGGCCTGGCGACCCACCGCCATGTCCCCCTCCCGCCCTCCCATGACTCTTGATCCTGTTTTGTGTTTTGTTTTTTGGACATCTGGGATCTGTCCGTAAGGGGGGGGGGTTTCTGTCATGTCTGTTTATCATGTTTTTGTTTTGGCCATGTGCTGTTTGTTTTTTTGGACACTTTCTTAGTTCCTGGTTTCACTTCCTTGTTTGGTTTGGTTTCCATGGTCACCCATTAGTTTTCACCTGTCATGTCACGCACCTGTTTTACGTTTTGAGTCAGGCACCTGTTTGTTCCAATCATGTCACTGTTATTTAAGTCTACCTTTGTTCATCACTCATTCTGCCTGCGTTGTGTTTGTCACGCGTTTATGTCAAGTAAGTGTTTGATTATGCCATGTCATCCATGCCAAGTAATTAAGCTTCATGTGTCTTAGGCACGCTTGCCTTTTTGCTTTATTGTTTGCCTGTGTGATAGTTTTAGTGATTTATCTTGAATAAATCCAAGCTCACCTTCACGCTGTCGTCCGGAGCCGTTTTTTTGCATGGGAAGAACAACCCCGCAGCCAGCTGCGACCCCCCCACGTGACACATTTTATCTTTTATATTTTGCATATAGCTTTAAAAAATCCACATATACATATACACATATATACATACATATATACATCTATATATAAATATACATATAAAAATTACACACATATATATATGTACATATTCACACAGTATATACGTATATATGTATGTATGTATATATACCCAATATATATACATGCATACAAACACACACACACACACACACACACACACACACATATATATATATATATATATATATATATATATATATATATGCATATATACATATATACTGTCATAAGGAACAGTAAAATGTGCATATTTTGTAGTACTTGCTGTATTAGGGTCTCTCCATTTCTCACATGCCCAAGCACAAACACGCACAAACTACGGATGTAGTGTAAGTACCGTTAAAAAATAGCTACTCCAGTAAATAAACCAGAAGTTACTTACTAATCACCCAGTATTTTACCTAGTTTTTTTGTTTTTTTTTACCAAATACTTACTTAATTATTTGGATGACTACTTTTTACTTGAGTCAAATTACTTTAGAGCTGGTGGCCCATGGACTGCATTCGGCCCGCCAAAGCTTTTCATTTGGTCCGCCGAACATCACCCAAATGATTGATGAAACCATTGAAACTAGGGTTGCTCATGTATGCAGTACTCCCGCCACCCCACAGGGGGCAACAACAAGGCATATGTGTCACAATGAAGCAGCAGTGGGGTGAGTAGAGGAATACTACTCATTCAACCTGTAAAAAAATCTAAATAAATTGCTAAAATCAGACTTTTAACAACGACTGGACAACAAAGTATGAATTTTCTGCTACGTACAAGTGCTCGAGTCATTGTTTCCTGTCGGACCTATTAAAACGACGGACACAGTGTTCTAAACAAGCAGCGACAACGGTGGAAGCTTCATTACGAAACTTGGTCAAACATTTGTAAGTAGATATTGTGCATAAAGATATTTAGTTTGTTTTATACTGAAATTGCCGACTTTATGATGTCTTTAGTATTCTTGGTCGGGTTGTTTTTTTTGTCTGAGAGTAACCCTGTCTTGTTTAATACATGTGGCGCTAAATTTGACCAGCAGGGAGCGATAACGCTACACCTTAGGTTTAATTGTGATGAGTCACAGACATACATTTTGTGCAATGCTGCTTAATTTCTCTATGTGTAAATATTTGTAGTCAATTGTGTGAAAGTATTAACACGAAACCTTCTATCTTGTTTATGAAAAATACACAATAGATGTTATGCTTTTGCAATGTTTATTTTATGTTTAGTCTTACAAACCCGAATGAAGGAAGGAAGTGTGAAAAAATAAAACTGAGCATGGAAACAAATTTCAAAAGAATGAACATCAATCCTCAACAATATTTCTGGAGCTTCTGTTTGTTCATGCTGTTAACTATCTGTCTAGCTGCAAAATAGCTGCTGTAAAAGCTGATGTGTTTATTTTGCAATTAAGTAAACAAAGTCTCAAAGGAATATCATCTGCGGGGGCACTTCCTGACGAAACATCCGTATTTCGATGTCCGGCCCCTGAGCCCTTGGGCTCTTGGAACTCGGTAGTTAAATAGCCCTGCTTTAGCCTCTTAAGGCCCAAGCTGTTTGTTTACATGCTTTTTTTTATTTCTCTTTGCCATTGGGGCTCCTTTTGGATCCCAAATATATTTAATGGGATTTTATTTATCTTTTCACTGTGATTACTCAAAAATAATAATGAATTAAAATCAATGGTGTCATGCATTATTGATCTTTTTAAGGCTCTAATTACTTCACATCAAACATTGCTTTCTGAATGCTTTGGGCAGTGGGGGAAATACTGCATATTTCAGTTTTATTATACAAAAACAAAGTTGTCTTTGACAGAAAAGGCATAAAATCTTTCAGTTTTTTTTTGTTTTTTACTTTATATCAACCTGAAGTTGTTATACTGAAGAGATTTACTGTAAGCGTTAAATAAATAAAAATAATAATTTGACTTGTTTTTGACATTTTAATGACTTAGACCTTTTATGGTCCCCAGAAGCCCAAAAGGTAAAAATAAAAAAATAAAAATCCATATATTTTGTTATGGTTTGAAAATGAAAAATATCAAAATGGCCCCCGCATGCTTTATTTTCAATGGATAAAAGTTTGGACACCCCTGACTTAGACCATAAGTAACAAACGTTTACTTCATGTTTAGTGACATGCTAATTCTTATTTTTACACTTTTTTTTTCTCCAAATTCCATTGTATGTTATACTCTTCTGACACCACCAGATGGCAGTACAAGTGTCCACATAAGTGGCCATAAGACCCCAATTCAGTAGTGTACACAATTTTGGAAATACGAGCTAAAAGGTGCTGTCCACGCATGTGGCCACTAAGCCTTTAATTAACATGTTTGGCCACTCTAACTACCTCTGGTGATATCTATGGTGTATGCAAGCGTCAGCCAAGATGCAATCCAAGAATAAACAAAAGAGCAGCTATCAAGTGTCCATTCCTAAATGGTGCTTTCAGCAATGTCTAATCTAGGTCCAAATGAAGTCCATTTACTGAGCTTTCCACGCCACATAAGCACCGGTCCCCTATTGGCCCTAACCAGCAGTGATTTAATGGCGCTGGAAGCTGAGAATACGGCAGCATTCGTGTTTAACCATTTTAGCGCAGACTTGAACAGCCCATTAAGGGCGGACACAGTGAATGGGCCAGGAATGGTGCCTTTCAGCGACCCAGACAAATCTCTGTTTCAGGGACAAAAGTGAGAGAGGGGGGGGGTAACCCCGATGTGATGGGGTCTTTGTTGTGGGGGCATCCCCGGCTCAGCCCTCCTGGGGATGGGCTGGGTGTGTTGATAAGGGGGCTGCGGTGGGGCCTGCTGCCTTCCGAGTGAGGGTGCAGAGGGGGAGCAAGGGAGGACAAGAGTGAGAGGACATGTCGTCTTTTGACTTCCCGTCTCACAGATTCATTTTCATGACATGCATCGTTCCGATAAAGTGCCGAAAATATGGCACAAAGTGTAGACTAAATTCAAATTAGAACAGTGGTTCTTAACCTGGGTTCGATCTAAGCCTAGGGGTTCGACGGACCCTCCGCCGCGGAGCTCGAGACACACCCGACTCATCGTGTAAATAAAAACTTCTCCCTATCGGCGTATTATGGACACCCCCCCAAACAATTTTCCCTCTAATTTTCCATCTGATTTGCAGGTGTGTAATTTGTTGTGAGTTCATGCACTGTGTTTGTGTTGTTCTTTGAACAAGGTGATTTTCATGCACGGTTAATTTTGTGCACCAGTAAAAAAACATAACTTTTGTCTTGAATTTGAAAAAAAAAAAACATTTTATTTTTCACTTAAAGGCCTACTGAAACCCACTACTACCGACCACGCAGTCTGATAGTTTATATATCAATGATGAAATCTTAACATTGCAACACATGCCATTACGGCCGGGTTAACTTATAAAGTGCAATTTTAAATTTCCCGCCACACTTCCGGTTGAAAACGTCTAGATATGATGACGTATGCGCGTGACGTCAACGGTTGGATACGGAAGTATTCGGACCCATTGAATCCAATACAAAAAAGCTCTGTTTTCATCCCAAAATATATAATATATATATATATATATATATATATATATTATCTTTTTTTTATCCTTTATATTTTGCATATAGCTTTAAAAAATCCACATATACATATACACACATATACATACATATATACATCTATATATAAATATACATATAAACATTACACACATATATGTATTTACATATACACACAGTATATACATATATCTGTATGTATGTGTATAGGTATATACAAATATATACGTAAAAACAGAGCTTTTTTGTATTGGATTCAATGGGTCCGAATACTTCCGTATCCAACCGTTGACGTCACGCGCATACGTCATCATATCTAGACGTTTTCAACCGGAAGTGTGGCGGGAAATAGATATGATGACGTATGCGCGTGACGTCAACGGTTGGATACGGAAGTATTCGGACCCATTGAATCCAATACAAAAAAGCTCTGTTTTCATCCCAAAATTCCACAGTATTCTGGACATCTGTGTTGGTGAATCTTTTGCAATTTGTTTAATGAACAATGGAGACTGCAAAGAAGAAAGCTGTAGGTGGGATCGGTGTATTAGCGGCGGACTACGGCAACACAACCAGGAGCACTTTGAGGATAGAAGACGCGCTAGCCGAACGACCTCACCTTGACTTCCTCCGTCTCCGGGCCGCCAACCGCATCAATGATCGGGTGAAGTCCTTCGTCGTACCGTCGATCGCTGGAACGCAGGTGAGCACGGGTCGTGATGAGCAGATGAGAGCGTAGGTGCAGAGCTAACGTTTTTAGCATAGCTCTGTCGAGGTTCCGTAGCTAAGTTAGTTTCAATGGCGTCGTTAGCAACAGCATTGTTAAGCTTCGCCAAGCTGGAAAGCATTAACCGTTTATTTACATGTCCAGAGTTTGGTAGTATTGTTGATCTTCTGTCTATCCTTCCAGTCAGGGACTTATTTGTTTTGTTTCTATATGCAGTAAAGCCCGATGCTATCACGTTACGTTAGCTCAGTAGCTAAAGAGCTTCACCGATGTATTGTCGTGGAGATAAAAGTCACTGTGAATGTCCATTTTGCGTTCTCGACTCTCATTTTCAAGAGGATATAGTATCCGAGGTGGTTTAAAATACAAATCCGTGATCCACAATAGAAAAAGGAGAGAGTGTGGAATCCAATGAACCCTTGCACCTAAGTTACGGTCAGAGTGAAAAAAGATACGTTATGCACTGCACGCTAGTCCTTCACTTTCACGTTCCTCATCCACAAATCTTTCATCCTCGCTCAAATTAATGGGGTAATCGTCGCTTTCTCGGTCTGAATCTCTCTCGCTGCTGGTGTAAACAATAGGAAAATATATGAAGTCCTTCCTCCGCTGTCGTCACGCTACTTCCGGTAGGGGCAAGGCTTTTTTTAATCAGAGACCAAAAGTTGCAAACTTTATCGTCGTTGTTCTCTACTAAATCCTTTCAGCAAAAATATGGCAATATCGCAAAATGATCAAGTATGACACATAGAATGGATCTGCTATCCCCGTTTAAATAAAAAAAAGTCATTTCAGTAGGCCTTTAAATAAGGGTTCGGTGACGGCGCATATGAAACTGGTGGGGTTTGGTACCTCCAACAAGGTTAAGAACCACTGCATTAGAACCAATACTGCACCAATTCCTAGTACCTGGAAATCGATACCAGTACTCAACGGTACCAATTTTCGGTGCTCTTTTGTACAAACGTTTGTATATTCTTGTATTGCATCTAGGCTGACGCTGGCATACACCAGGGATAGTTAGAATAGCCAAAATGTTACCCACATAAGTGTACAGTTACTCTAAAGCAGGGCTATTTAACTACCTAGTTTCAAGAGTCCAAGGGCTCAGGGGCCGGACATCGAAATGCGAATGTTTCGTCAGGAAGTGCTTGGAATGGTTCTGCTTGAATCAATGATAAAGAGCTGGTCATTAAGAGGAAAACAAAAAAAATACAAGAATACTGTATTTTCCGGACCATAGGGCGCACCAGATTATAAGGCGCACTGCCGATGAATGGTGTATTTTTGATCTTTTTTCATATGTAAGGCACACCGGATTATAGGGCGCATTAAAGGAGTCATATTATTATTATTATTTTCTAAATGTAAGCACTTCCTTGTGGTCTACATAACATGTGATGGTGGTTCTTTGGTCAAAATGTTGCATGGATGATGTTTTACAGATCATCTTCAAGTTGCTTTCTGACAGTCGATTCAAGATGCGCCGTTTTGTGGGCGGTCTTATTTTTACGTGGCTCACCTTCGACAGCATTTTCTCCCCGTTATCTTTGTTGTAACGGTGTAGCGTGCAAGGACGGGAGTGGAAGAAGTGTCAAAAGATGGCGCTAACTGTTTTAACGACATTCAGACTTTACTTCAATCAATAACGGAGCAGCATCTCCTCATCCGGAAACAACAACAATGCCGGAAATGTGTCCCGTGAAAAACCGTCCGACCGGAACTCTCTAATAACTAAAGTTCCTTGGGTGAAAAATATAAACTCACTACACCGGTATGTTTTAGCGCTTTCATGGCGAGTTTACTGACAGATATAAGTAAGAACTTTACACTACTTTATATTAGAAATGGCAACAGCGGAGGATGAATGTCCCATAACAAGAAGATAGAGAAAAAGAAGAAGTTTATCAACTAAGCTGTCAGCACGGACTACAAAGGCGGACGCGCACAATTTTTCAGGACTTATGCAGATCCCAAATACAGATCAGCAGGTACCAGAAGGTAAGAAAAGTTGCTTTTGCATAATAATGTGAAACAAAAGGCCAGATAATATGTCTTACCTTATACACACACCATATTAATACTCGTATGTTGAAGCACAGTACAATTCATCAAGCGGTGCGGCTTCATAGCTTACCAAAAACGTACTAAAACATTTTGATAGATTGTGTGTAATGTTCTATATTTTCAATGGAACATATTCAATTTTGGTGTCCTTTACTTGAGTCATATTGCCACCATAGTGCAGTATACACGTATCTCTTATGTTTGACTGCCATCTACTGGTCACAGTTATCATTACACCACGTACCAAATAAAATTGCTTCGAGGTCGGTAAGCAAAACCAGAATTATTCCGTACATTAGGCGCACCGGGTTATAAGGCGCACTGTCAATTTTTGAGAAAACAAAAATAATTTTAAGTGTGCTTTTTAGTCTGGAAAATACGGTAATTCAAGTCATGTTAAAATGTTGTTTTCAACTACTTATGCTACTTAATGTCCCTTTTTTTTTTTTTTTTTTAAATAAAACTGGAAAAACATCCCTGTTTTTAATTGTTTGTTTACATGCACCTATCCTTCTGCAGAAAAAAATCTCTGTTAATTTGTGGATAAAGTCCTCCCTATTATTATTATTTTTTCAGTTTTTAAAGCTTTCTCAGCTACTTTTCTTCCCTGTAGAAAGATGGCAGCTCACGTACTGCACACACACCAGTTCGCCTCATCCTATGATATCATCTGCAGTTTATTGTGCGATTGTCAAGAAAAATGATGCCACCCTTAGATGAAAGACATTACAGAGGCTGTAGAAAGCCACGGTGTGTAATAAATATTCTGCAAACGTCATATTGGTGACATGCCGACAAACAAACAGATATGAGCCATCCAACCCAGTTTATGAATGTTTGCGCAATTAGAGGGTAGGCTCGGCTCGCCTTAAAATTTGGTAAAATAATAAAAGTTACTGTACTTAGTTGCCGTTCACTCATTAAATGCAAGATTATAAATCAAAGTTTTTTCTCTCCAAATGAATGGATTCAGTATTACAACCCTAGAACACTTCAGAAGTATATTTTATTTTTTATATATATACAGTGTAGGGTTGTCCTGATACCAATATTTTGGTAAAATGTATTTCGATACTTTTCTGTACTTTTCTAAATAAAGGGGATCACAAAAATTGCATTATTAGTTTTATTTTAACAAAAATAATCTTAGGGTACATTAAACATATGTTTCTTATTGCAAGTTTGTCCTTAAATAAAATAGTTAACATATTAGACAACTTGTCTTTTAGTAGTAAGTAAACAAACAAAGGCTCCTAATTTAGCTGCTGACATATGCAGTAACATATTGTGTCATTTTCCATTCTTTTATTTTGTCAAAATTATTAAGGACAAGTGGTAGAAAATGAATATTAATCTACTTGTTCATTTACTGTTAATATATGCTTACTTTCTCTTTCATCATGTTCTATCTACACTTCTGTTAAAATGTAATAATCACTTGTTCTTCTGTTGTTTGGATACTTTACATTAGTTTTGGCTGATACCACAAACTTGGGTATCGATCCGATACCAAGTCATTACAGGATCATACATTGGTCATATTCAAAGTCCTCATGTGTCCAGGGACATATTTCCTGAGTTTATAAACATAATATAAATAAAAAAGAAAATAAAAAGATTTTGTGATGTTAAAAAATATCGATGTAATCATAGTAGCATCGACTAGATACGCTCCTGTACTTGGTATCATTACAGTGGATGTTAGGTGTAGATCCACCAATGGCGTTTGTTTACATTGGGACGCCGGTGAGC
The DNA here is from genome assembly GCF_033978785.1 of Entelurus aequoreus. NCBI lineage: Eukaryota > Metazoa > Chordata > Actinopteri > Syngnathiformes > Syngnathidae > Entelurus > Entelurus aequoreus. The sequence continues at coordinate 83,183,856 of NC_084732.1, forward strand.
TACGGTGTGTAGTGAAGCATGTTTAGCTCTTGATGATACTTGTAAGAAACTTACTTTTTTTGTCGCCATGGAGATGAGGATTAGTGATTTAGAAGTAGCTACACCACTGACGGACGTTAGTCGCTAGCTAGCTAGCCATGTCTTAAAGCACCTCTTCCTGGGTTTCAGTGTTATAACTTCACCTTTATTGTTAGTTTTTAAGCCAAAATGCGTCCGTTCTCCCTTTTCTGTCCACACACTGTCTTCTTGTAGGTACTCGGTGTGTGCGCGCTGCCGAACATGCTCCTCTGCTCGTAAAACCAGCAATGTCACGATGTGACGGCGAGGAGAAAGACGGTACTTTTTAGAGGTGGTGTAGTACCGAATATGATTCATACCAGTATACCGTACAACCCTAATACAGTGTATGTTTTCTAATATGTATTTGGCACGAATGGTCAATAAATGGTCACACGTCCATTTGGTGCTTTGCAGAAAGAGCTCTAATAATGCCTATTTACTGTAATTGGACACATCCGTCAGCACTGAGACTGACCCCATGCCCCAAACTGGAAACCTAAACCATAAAAAACTATATATTGCATTAAATGGACATCTGTGGTGCGTGTAGGACAAGAAACCCTGAGGGCGGTCTATGTACATTAAACACATTGTACAAGCAGCACCATTGAGGAAGCTGTTGATTCATTTCTCCAGGGGAAGGAAGTGCAATATTTAAATCGGGTTATTGTCACAATCCTGTGAATTATGTTGCAAGAAATCTTAGGGTACACTAAACATATGTTTCTTATTGGAAGTTTGTCTTTAAATAAAATAGTGAACATACAAGACAACTTGTCTTTTACTAGTAAGTAAGCAAACAAAGGCTCCTAATTTAGCTGCTGACATATGCAGTAACATATTGTGTCATTTCTCATTCTATTATTTTGTCAAAATTATGAGGGACAAGCGGTAAGAAATTAAATTATTAATTTACTTGTTTGCTTACTTACTACTAAAAGACAAGTTGTCTAGTATGTTCACTATTTCATTTAAGGACAAACTTGCAATAAGATTTTTTTATTTATTTAAACGGGGATAGCAGATCCATTCTATGTGTCATACTTGATCATTTGCCATATTTTTGCTGAAAGGATTTAGTAGAGAACATCGACAATAAAGTTCGCAACTTTTGGTCGCTCATAAAAAAAGCCTTGCCTGTACCGGAAGTAGTGTGACATCACAGGTTGAAAGGCTCCTCACATTTCCCCATTGTTTACACCAGCAGCGAGAGCGATTCGGACCGAGAAAGCGACGATGACCCCATTAATTTGAGCGAGGATGAAAGATTCGTGGATGAGGAACGTGATAGTGAAGGACTAGAGTGCAGTGCAGGACGTATCTTTTTTCGCTCTGACCGTAACTTAGGTACAAGGGTTCATTGGATTCCGCACTTTCTCCTTTTTCTATTGTGGATCACGGTTTTGTATTTTAAACCACCTCGGATACTATATCCTCTTGAAAATGTGAGTCGAGAACGCGAAATGGACATTCAAGGTGACTTTTATCTCCACGACAATACATCGGCGAAGCTCTTTAGCTACGAAGCTAACGTGATAGCATTGTGCTTAAATGCAGATAGAAACAAAAGAAATAAACCCCTGACTGGAAGGATAAACAGAAAATCAACAATACTATTAAACCATGGACATGTAACTACACGGTTAATGCTTTCCAGGCTGGCTAAGCTTAACAATACTGTTGCCAACAACGCCATTGAAGCTAACTTAGCAACGGGACCTCACAGAGCTATGCTAAAAACATTAGCTATCCACCTACGCCAGCCAGCCCTCATCTGCTCATCAACACCCGTGCTCACCTGCGTTCCAGTGATCGACAGAGCGACGAAAGACTTCACCCGATCATAGATGCGGTCGGCGGCCCGGAGACGGAGGAAGTCAAGGTGAGGTCGGCGGCTAGCGCGTCTGCTATCCATCTCAAAGTCCTCCTGGTCGTGTTGCTGTAGTCCGCCGCTAATACACCGATCCCACCTACAGCTTTGTTCTTTGCAGTCTTCATTGTTCATTAAACAAATTGCAAAAGATTCACCAACACAGATGTGCAGAATACTGTGGAGTTTTGAGATGAAAACAGAGCTTTTTGTATTGGATTCAATGGTGTCCGAATACTTCCGTTTCAATGATTGACGTCACGCGCATACGTCATCATACATAGACGTTTTCAACCGGAAGTTTAGCGGGAAATTTAAAATTGCACTTTATAAGTTAACCCGGCCGTATTGGCATGTGTTGCAATGTTAAGATTTCATCATTGATGTATAAACTATCAGACTGCGTGGTCGGTAGTAGTGGGTTTCAGTAGGCCTTTAATTTACCCTAAGATTTTTTGTTACAATAAAGCCAATAATGACATTTTTTCTGGTCCCCTTTATTTAGAAAAGTGCAGAAAAGTTTGTTTTGGTACCGGTACCGGTACCAAAATATTGGTATCGGGGCAACACTACTGGACTCAAAGATGACAGTTGAACACTAAAAACATGCACGTTTTCAATACCAATACCAGTTTGTACCACCTTCAATCAATCAATCAATCAAAGTTTACTTATATAGCCCTAAATCCCGAGTGTCTCAAAGGGCTGCACAAGCCACAACGACATCCTCGACCTTCTGATGTGTTGCATCTGATCTCGGGATAAGAGTCTGACATCACCGGCTCTCTGCAGGGGTCAGACCAGTTTACAAGCCCTCTCTCGGCCCGAGCTAACCTTGGTCTCAGGCCCCTGGGGAGGATGACTTCAGCTCCCGTGACCTCTCCCTCCTGGCTCCTTTGGCTCCTTACTTCACACCGCTTCTGGACCCAGATGACGCTGATTGCGTTAGCTCAACCGCCCCCCGCATCCTCATTCCCCAGTGGGCGCCGCTCACAACCACCCCGCCTGTCTGCGCCATCAGGCCGCTCGCAGCAACTTAGCGCAGGGGGAAGCGGAGAAGGAGTCGGCAGGAAGGCACCTTGGAGGGGGGGTGGGTGGGGGGGATCGATGAGAGAGCGAATGGCCCAGGAGAACCAGATGCTCAGCCTTAATTAACATGGTTACGCTCAGCAATGACTTCACACAGGAAGGCGAGGGGACAAGCGCACAGGAAGTGGAATCAGATCGAGACGCATTAGGCGGCGATGAGGTCACGACTGGAGCCAAATGTTACGGGATTCTTCAAATTTTAAGTGTAAATACAAGAGCTGTCGAACGGTCACAATATTTTTAATTTTTGTATTTATTTTATTTTATTTTATTTTATTTTATTTTATTTTATTTTTATTTTATTTTATTTTATTATTATTTTTGTTGTTGTCCTGTCCAGCTTCTCAGGCAAATCATATTGTTGCTGTAGATGCCCATATCGGCTGTACAAATTTACTTTATAAAAGAGACGGTCACAAAATGTAATGGCGATTAATCGCATGTTGTCCATAGGTAAGGCTTTTTTTTTAACATCGATTCGATTCAAATCATAATTAGAGGTTACCGGTAAGATATCAAATCAAACTTTATTTATATTCGCTTTTCATGCATAAAAGAAATGCAACGCAAAGTGCTTTACAAAGTTAAAACGCACACATATGCAACTATATGGACCAATGATTGCATGACTGAGTACGGAGGAGACATGTGAGTAAACACTATCACAGGAGCCTTCTGCACCAGGAGGTCATCAGACCATGGCCACCAGGGCGCTGACACAAAAGCGCCCCCACAAACACGGCCGATAACCCCCCCTGAGGCAGATGGCTCATCTGAGGAACGTTGGAAAATAAAAATAATACAACTTGTAAAATAGTAAGAACCATGTGTAGAGATAAAGAATAAAATACAAGTAAGACATATGAAGATTAATATAAATAAAATTTTAAAATTTAAAAATATATATATATATTTTTTTTTTAATAAAAAAAATAAAAAAAATAATACATTAAAAAAATATTAAATAAATAAATTATTAAATAAATAAATGAATAAATAAAAAATATATATATATTATTTTATTTTATTTTATTTATATTAATCTTCATACGTCTTACTTGTATTGTGTATATATATACAGTATATAAATAATAAATAAATATAACTAAATAAAATGTTGCATAACTAACAGGATAAAAAGTTTTTTTTTTTTTAACAATAAGATAAGTTGAAATCAATTCAGTAACTTTTTAGCAAAAAAAGTGTAACCAGAGTGACTGTAAAATAAGTGAATTAGTGAAGTGAAGTGAATTATATGTATATAGCGCTTTTCTCTAGTGACTCAATGCGCTTTACATAGTGAACACCCAATATCTCAGTTACATTTAAACCAGTGTGGGTGGCACTGGGAGCAGGTGGGTAAAGTGTCTTGCCCAAGGACACAACGGCAGCGACGAGGATGGCGGAAGCAGGGATCGAACCTGGAACCCTCAAGTTGCTGGCACGGCCACTCTACCAACCAAGCTATACCGCCCCAAAAAATAAAAACAGCATGTCGTATATTCCAAATAGTGTTGTCCCGATACCAATATTTTGGTACCGGTACAAAAATGTATTTCCATAGTTTTATAAATAAAGGGGAAAACCACTGTCAGTAACTACAGTTGATCGCTACATCTGTAAGTGCAAGTTAAAACTCTACTATGCAAAGCCAAAGCCATTTATCAACAACACCCAGAAACGCCGCCAGCTTCGCTGGGCCCCGAGCTCATGTAGGATGGATTGATGCAAAGTGGAAAAGTGTTCTGTGGTCTGACCAGTCCACATTTCAAATTGTTTTTGGAAACTGTGGACTGTGGACGAGGAAGAGAACCATCCGGATTGTTAGAGATGCAAAGTTCAAAAGCCAGCATCTGTGATGGTATGGGGGTGTATTAGTGCCCAACGGATGGGTAACTTACACATCTGTGAAATCACCATTAATGCTGAAAGGTACATACAGGTTTTGGAGCAAACATATGTCGCCATCCATGCAACGTTATCATGGACGCCCCTGCTTATTTCAGCAAGACAATGCCAAGCCATTGTCTTTGCAGTCAATTCAATTGAATTTAAGTTGAAAAGGATTTGCAAATCATTGTATTCTGTTTTTATTTACCATTTACACAACGTGCCAACTTCACTGGTTTTGGGTTTTGTTGCTATGTTGTATCACTATTTGTTTTTATTTAAAGTTTGAGCAGGTGAATCTGTCAATCATCGCCTCATCCTGAAAACAAAGGCACTTAAGTGACATCACCCTGCTCGATGCTGACGGTAATGGATGTGTGGTAGGGTCAAAGGTCACGTATGCTAACAGGCAGCAAACTGTTCGGCTTTTTGTTGAGCGACAAAAACATGAAGAGGATCCCTTGCAAGTCTGTGATCGCCACACTCAATCAATGCTGAGTCCATTAAATCCATTTTTAACTCGCCGCACCTTCTAAGGGCCACATATGTGCGCTCCTTTGTCATGTAAAGGAAGAGGCAGCCATGCAGGGGCCCCCGACCAATCTGTCCTCCCCTGGGCAAGGAGGGGAGCATTAGCAAGGCAATGCAGCACAGCAGCATACCGCCTTTCACTACCAGCCTACAAGCAGACTGGTAGAGCCATAAAAAACACAAACACTGAGGAGGGCAAGGAAAGATGTGCTGGAATTGACACACAAGTGACATTTTTTTTTTTGTGTGTGTGTCACTGCATAAAAAGTTTATGCATATTTCCCTTTGTTGTGGCTGAAAATCTAGTGATGTGCTTTTGATCATTAAAAAACAATGCAGAGTCCAGGGACATATTTCCTGAGTTTAAAAACATAATATAAATACAAAAAAACCCCCGAAATAATATTTTGTGATGCTAAAAAATATCGATGTAATCATAGTAGTATCGACTAGAACAGGGGTCGGCAACCCGCGGCTCTAGAGCCGCATGCGGCTCTTTAGCGCCGCCCTAGTGGCTCTCAGGAGCTTTTTTAAAAATGTATGAAAAATGGAAAAAGATGAGGGAAAAAAAAAAGTTTTTGTTTTAATATGGTTTCTGTAGGAGGACAAACATGACGCAAACCTCCCTAATTGTTATAAAGCACACTGTTTATATTAAACATGCTTCACTGATTCGAGTATTTGGCGAGCGCCGTCTTGTCCTACTAATTTTGGCGGTCCTTGAACTCACCGTAGTTTGTTTACAAGTATAACTTTCTCCGACTTTCTAGGACGTGTATTATGCCACTTCTTTTTCTGTCTCATTCTGTCCACCAAACTTTTAACGTTGTGCGTGAAGGCACAAAGGTGAGTTTTGTTGATGTTATTGACTTGTGTGGAGTGCTAGTCAGACATATTTGGTCACTGCATGACTGCAAGCTAATCGATGCTAACATGCTATTTAGGCTAGCTATATGTACATATTGCAGCATTATGCCTCATTTGTAGGTATATTTGAGGTCATTTAGTTTCCTTTAAGTCATCTTAATTCAATTTATATCTCATGACACACTATCTGTATGTAATATGGCTTATAATTTTTTGCGGCTCCAGACGGATTTGTTTTTGTATTTTTGGTCCAATATGGCTCTTTCAACATTTTGGGTTGCCGACCCCTGGACTAGAATGTATTTCGATACTTTTCTAAATAAAAGGGACCAACATAAAATGGCATTATTGGCTTTATTTTAACAACAAATCTTATGGAATATTAAACATATGTTTCTTATTGCAAGTTTGTCCTTAAATAAAATAGTGAACCTACTAGATAACTTGTCTTTTAGTAGTAAGTAAACAAACAAAGGCTCCTAATTTAGTCTGCTGACATATGCAGTAACATATTGTGTCATTTATCATTCTATTATTTTATCAAAATTATTAAGGACAAGTGGTAGAAAATGAATTATTAATCTACTTGTTCATTTACTGTTAATATCTGCTTACTTTCTCTTTTAACATGTTCTATCTACACTTCTGTTAAAATGTAATAATCACTTATTCTTCTGTTGTTTGGATACTTTACATTAGTTTTGGGTGATACCACAAATTTGGGTATCAATCCGATACCAAGTCATCACAGGATCATACAATTGTCATATTCAAAGTTCTCATGTGTCCAGGGACGTATTTACTGACTTTAAAAACATAATATAAATACAAAAAAAACCCCAAAATAATATTTTGTGATGCTAAAAAATATTGATGTAATCATGGTAGTATCGACTAGATACACTCCTGAACTTGGTATCATTACAGTGGATGTCAGGTGTAGATCCACCCATGGCGTTTGTTTACATTCAGGAACAGCGTCAGTGAGCTATCGTATCCTCCTACGGTGTGTTGTTGATAAATGGCTTTCACTTTGCATAGTCAAGTTTTAACTTGCACTTACAGATGTAGCGACGAACTGTAGTTACTGACAGTGGTTTTCTGAAGTGTTCCTGAGCCCATGTGGTGATATCCTTTACACACTGATGTCGCTTTTTTGATGCAGTACCGCTTGAGGGATCGAAAGGTCCGTAATATCATCACTTACGAGCAGTGATTTCTCCAGATTCTCTGAACCTTTTTGATGATATTACGGACCGTAGTTGGATAAATTCCGAAATTCCTTGCAATAGCTCGTTGAGAAATGTTGTTCTTAAACTATTCGACAATTTGCTCACGCATTTGTTCACAAAGGGATGACCCTCGCCCCATCCTTGTTTGTGAATGACTGAACATTTCATGGAAGCTGCTTTTATACCCAATCACGGCACCCACCTGTTCCCAATTAGCCCGTTCACCAGTGGGATGTTCCAAATCAGAATCAGAATCAGAATAGTTTTATTGCCATTGTTTAAGAATGGGTTCACAAACTAGGAATTTTTCTTGGTGCAAACGTGCGACATAAAACACATACAACACATATTTGGTATAAAAAGAGCTGTGACTGAGCTATCAGATAGACTTAGAAGGGATTCAAGGAATTCAAGGAGCTGCTGTTAGGAGTTATAGTTCATTTGCCTGATGGCCGAGGGGAAAAAACTGTTCAGGTGGCGGGAGGTGTGGGTCTGGATGGAGCGTAGTCTCCTGCCTGAGGGGAGAGGGGAGAATAGTGTGTGTCCAGGGTGAGAGGTCCTGGGTGATGGTGGTGCCCAAGAAACGGAAGGATTCCACAATGGGGACGGGGGTGGGAGAGTCAATCAGGGTGAGGGGGGGATGGTGGGGCTGTGACTTTCCTGAAGTCCATGATCATCTCCACTGTTTTCTGGGCGTTCAGCTCCAGGTTGTTGAGGCTGCACCAGGACGTCAGCCGGTTTACCTCTCTCCTGTAGGCGGACTCATCGCCATTCGAGATGAGCCCGATGAGGGTGGTGTCATCCGCAAACTTGAGCAGTTTTACGGATTGGTGACTGGAGGTGCAGCAGTTTGTATACAGGGAGAAGAGCCAGGGGGAGAGTACACAGCCCTGAGGAGTACCAGTGTTTGTGGTTCGACTGTCCGAGACAATCTTCCCCAGCCTTACATGCTGTCTTTGGTCTGTCAGGAAGTCATTAATCCAACTGCAGAGGGAGTCGGGCACGCTGAGCTGGTAGAGCTTGTCTCGTAGCAGTCCAGGGAGGATGGTGTTGAAGGCAGAGCTGAAGTCCACAAACAGGATCCTAGCGTAGGTTCCTGGGGAGTCCAGATGCTCCAGGATGAAGTGGAGGGCCAGGTTCACTGCATCATCCACAGACCTGTTGGCTCTGTAGGCGAACTGCAGTGGGTCCAGGTTGGGGGGCGGTGATGTCCTTGAGGTGGGGCAGGACCAAGCGCTCAAAGGACTTCATGACCACAGACGTCATATAAGTGTTTGAGGAGCATTCCTCAACTTTGTCAGTCTTTTTTGCCACTTGAGCCAGCTTTTTTGAAACATGTCGCAGGCGTCAAATTCCAAATGAGCTAACATTTGCAAAAAAATAACAAAAGTTTTCCAGTTCGAACGTTAAATATCTTGTCTTTGTAGTCTATTCAATTGAATATAGGTTGAAAAGGATTTGCAAATCATTGTATTTTGTTTTTATTTAACATTTACACAACGTGACAACTTCACCGGTTTTGGGGTTTATATGTAATGCAGGCCACACAAAGTATTCACTTTAGAATCCCCTAACTAAATTAGTTAACCACTACTACTAGAATATATGGTGACCATGAGTTTAAAAATGCAACATTTAATGTGAATATTCCATATTTTGAGACTATTGAGTTCCCCGGGAGATGGTCCTTCAATCAATCAATCAATCAATCAATCAATCAATCAATAAATAAATCAATCAATCAATCAATCAATCAATCAATCAATCAATCAATCAATCAAAGATTATTTATATAGCCCTTAATCACGGGTGCCTTAAGTTAGAGACACTTCCGCTTGCTTACAGGAAGTTGCTCTTTGTGTTGCCCATTGTGTGTGTTAGTACTAGAGATGTCCGATAATGGCTTTTTTGCCGATATCCGATATTCCGATATTGTCCAACTCTTAATTACCGATTCCGATATCAACCGATACCGATATATACAGTCGTGGAATTAACACATTATTATGCCTAACGTTGTTGTGATGCCCCGCTGGATGCATTAAACAATGTAACAAGTTTTTCCAAAATAAATCAACTCAAGTTATGGAAAAAAATGCCAACATGGCACTGCCATATTTATTATTGAAGTCACAAAGTGCATTATTTTTTTTAACATGCCTCAAAACAGCAGCTTGGAATTTGGGACATGCTCTCCCTGAGAGAGCATGAGGAGGTTGAGGTGGGCGAGGTTGAGGGGGGGTTGAGTTGGTGGGGATAGGTGGTAGCAGGGGGTGTATATTATAGCGTCCCGGAAGAGTTAGTGCTGCAAGGGGTTCTGGGTATTTGTTCTGTTGTGTTTATGTTGTGTTACGGTGCGGATGTTCTCCCGAAATGTGTTTGTCATTCTTGTTTGGTGTGGGTTCACAGTGTGGCGCATATTTGTAACAGTGTTAAAGTTGTTTATACGCACACCCTCAGTGTGACCTGTATGGCTGTTGACCAAGTATGTCTTGCATTCACTTGTGTGTGTGTGAAAAAACGTAGATATTATGTGACTGGGCCGGCACGCAAAGGAAGTGCCTTTAAGGTTTATTGGCGCTCTGTACTTCTCCCTACGTCCGTGTACACAGCGGCGTTTTAAAAAGTCAAAAATGTAATTCTTTGAAACCGATACTGATAATTTTCAAACCGATACCGATAATTTCCGATATTACATTTTAAAGCATTTATCGGCCCATAATATCGGCAGTCCGATATTATGGGACATCCCTAGTTAGTACCCTTGTTAGTAGGGCTGAGAATCTTTGGACACTACATGATTTGATTCGATTCTTGTGGGTAATGATTCGATTCAGAATCGATTCTCCATTCAAAACGAGTCACGTTTCAAAATCAATACTTTTAAAAAATAATAATATTGGGTGCCAGTACTATAATTACATACATCCATAAAATAAATAAACAGCTCTGATATCGTTCAATATGACTTAAAAGAAAACTGGTTTGGTTTAATAAAATTCTACCCAGACATTTAATAAAGTCAAATACAAATAAGGCAAGAAAAGAAGTATCCAACACTTCTCTTTTCTAAAGTAAATCTGTACAGCAGATATGATCATCTACATCAGGGGTGTCCAAACTTTTTCCACTGAGGGCTGTACACGGAAAAATTTAAGCATGCGGGGGCCATTTTGATATTTTTCATTTTCAAACCTTAACAAAATATATGGATTTTTTTTTTTTAACCTTTAGAGCTCCCGGGGACTATAAAGGGTCTCAGTCATTAAACCGTTAAAAATAAGTCAAATTATTATTATTATTTTTTATTTAACGCTTACAGTAAATCTCTATATCAACTTGAGGTTGATATAAAGTAAAAAAAAAAAAAAGATTGTCTGTCAAAGACAACTTTGTTTTTTATAGTAAAACTGAAATATGCAGTATTTAGTAATTAGAGCCTTGAAAGATCAATAATGCAGGAAACCATTGATTTTAATTCTTTAATATTTTTGACTAATCACAGTGAAAAGTTAAATAAAATCCTACTAAATATATTTGGGATCCAAAAGGTCCCCCACTCATAAAGTGATACATTTTTATTAGTTTTTTTTTTACTTTTAACACTTAAATTACGGGATCAACTTCAGATATACCTGTCGATTTTACGTTTTAACTATTATTTTGTTTGTTTTATGCTCTTTTGTCAAATAAAACTTTGATGTTTTTATATGGCCACCACACAATACTTGCAATATTTTTCCCACATAAAACATTTTAAAGTGATATTTTTTAAGTAATAATTCATTATAACATAGATTTTTAGTCTTTTTTTTTTTTTTTTTAGCAATGGCAAAAAAAAAAGAAAAATAAAGAAAAAAGAAAAGAAAATCAGCCTGCATGGCAGCTTTGCGTCAACATTGCAACTTTTTCTTGTTAGATTTCACCTCATTCCACTTTTTTTAAATGTTTTTTTTAATTTTTGCAATATTATAAATTTTGCAATTTTTGCAGAATGTGTGGCGGGCCGGTAAACAATTAGCTGCGGGCCGCTGATCTACATCTACATCTCCGGTGCGCCTTATACAGTATATTAAAAAAGATTGAAAATAGACCATTTATCGGCAGTGCGCCCTATGGTCCGGAAAATACGATAATCAACATTGTCAGACCAGTTATTACACGTGTACACGCAGTGTTTGGGAACTTTATCCATTGTATGCTATGGAAGCTCCTCCAGGCAGTTATCATTCTGCTCAACACGAAAAATCCTATTAAAAATAATAATTAATTTCATCGCCCCCTAGTTGATTAAGAGCATGTATTCAAATATTCATCCCGACCAAAATATCCATTCAATATTCCTTCAAACAGTCCCAACTATGGTCTGATCTAATTAACCAAAATAACGGATTGAGTTCCCGAGAAGGATACATGTGGAAAATCATATGCCAAATTGTAATAAATCAAATAAAGGGGTGATAATCTCAGGGCTTTAATAACAGAAGACGTTTTATTGACGGACCTTTGTGTTGCTGTCATAAAAAGTGACAATTTAATATGCCTCACGTGTCAGCCCTGCCTTATTCATAGAGACGACACCTGCAAATATCATCCAGGGCTGAGTTCAATTCAGCACCAGACTGAGCAGAGCCCTCACGGTGACCCTAATAAAGCCTTTATTTACACGGCGGATGGCTTTATCTGGATCGATGCTTATCAAGATGGGCGCTGCTTATCACACCGGCACATGGACAAATCATTTGCTGCAGTAATGTGTGTGTGTGTGTGCCGTATTGAAGGTGTGTGCGGAATGAAAGCGGTGAATATGACTGTTGCATAGATAAGAGGCAAAGCAAAGATACAGAAAAGCAAAGATACAGAAAATGTGGCCTTGAATGACTGCAAGTAATGATATGGGTGGTAAAAAAAGAAGAAGTGTCCACTAGAGGGCAGCAGAGTTGGGTACATCTATTCCATTGTGCAACAATGGAGAGCAGCCTTAAAACACACTTGAACTATATTTAATTATATGGTTGAAAACGATAATGATGCCAAAAAACATTAAAAAAAAGATGGGAAGTCCTCAAAGGCTTATTTTGAAAATGTAATTTTGTTTGTATATGATATGCAATCTGTTGTTGTATTCCCTTTTTTAAGTGTACATAAATGAAGGTATGTGTTGCTGAGTTCGACTTGGATGTGATGTGGACTGTACATGGGTGCTTAATTTGAAAATGTATTTTTGTTGGTGGATTGTATGCAACCTGTTGTGTTCCCTGGTTTTCAGTGTACACGGGTGAAGGTGTATGTTGCTGAGCCCGATCTGGACGTAATCTGAACTGGACCTGGTTTTAAGAACCCTTTTGAACAATCTGGTTTCATTGACAACCCGGTCTTTGTTTGTTTTGTTTTGTTTATTTATTTATTATTTTTTAAATAACTTTTTATTTATTTATTTAAATTTTTTTTTTTTATGTGGAATAAAATAAGATAAATAAATGAAATAAAAATTAAAAATAAATAAATAAAAGTAAAAAAAAAAAAAAGAAAAATACTTTTTCTTGGATAAAAAAGAAAGTAAAGCAATATAAGAACAATTACATAAAAAATTGTAATTAATGAAAACACACACAATCATGTGTGCTCTAAAGACTGTATCACTTGCGGACTGTATTATTCTATATTGTAGGAACCAGAAGTTTTTAATAACAGAAAGAGACAGCCCCTGTTGTGTAAATGAGTGTGGATGAGTGTGGATGAGTGTGGATGGGGGAGGGGAAAAAATAAATAAATAAATAAATAAATAAATAAATAAAATAATTTAGACTTCAACTTTAGTGATCCACAAGGGAACTTGTTCCCCACAGTAGATCAGTTACAAAGGATGGAAAGTGTAAGGATGGAAAGGATAATGCAGGTATAAAGTAGACTCCAAATAAAATACATTTACTAGGTTTCGGGCTCACATTATGGATTAAATATTCCCTACAAGTGTACACAAAACGTGTGTGTGCAAGTGTGTGTGTGTGTGTGTGTGTGTGTGTGTGTGTGTGTGTTTGGAGCCAAATGGGCCATCTATCTGCTGCACACTTTGTAACCACTCCACTAATCCCTCAGATAAGCAGTGACATGTTCCGTTTGGGAGGTACTTGCGACACTTAGCAACACAACTACAATGTACTGGTACAGTAAACACCGGTGGTGGGGCTAACACAGGGGTGTCCAAAGTGCGGCCCGGGGGCCAGGTCATTTTTTAACGGCCCCACGGCACATTCTAAAAATACCATAAAAATAAATAAAAAACATAAAAAGTAGTATAAAAGAGTAAACAGGTGACAATAAAATGTTGCTATGTTGACTCTAATAACACTAAGCTGTCATGCAGGCTGTTTCTTTCTTTAAAACATAATAATGAATCAAAAACAATGTTATTATGAGTTATTGACCTATTCAAGGCTCCAATTAGGTCACATTAAATATTCCACTTTGAGATATTTTTTTGGGGAAAATGTTGCATATTTTGTGTTTGCCATATAAAAAACTATGTTTTTTTTGGTTTTTTTTTAAAGAAGGGCCTAAAATGAACAAACAAGGAACATAATAAACAACAATACAAGTTATAATTGACGGATAGATCTGAAGTTGATCACGAGACTATTGTGTTAACAGTTTTAAAAAAAATTACGATTTATTTTTTAACAATTTACTGAGCAGGACCCTTTTGGATCCCCAATCATTTTAGTGGGACTTTATTTTTATTTTTTTAAGTGTCATTGCTCAAAATGTCAATGTTGTTATGAGTTATGTTATGAGGTCCAATTATTATATAATCTGAAATGTTCCACTTTCAAATTTTATTGGGGGAAAATATTTCATATTTTGTGTTTTTTCCATAAAAAACTGGGTTTTCTTTGACAAAAAGGGCATACAACTTACATCTAAAAAAACCAACAACGTTATATTGACAGATATACCTAATGTTGATCTAGATATTTAAAACGTTGAATAATAATAATAATAATAATACTAAATAATGACATTTTTTAATTTTTTTTTAACCTAAACCTTTTGGAGTCCCCGGTATCAAGCCTGAGTGGAGGCCTAAATGTATATTTTTTATACATATATTGGTTTTTAAAATAAAAAAATATCAAAATGGCCCCCGCTTGCTTTGATTTTTCAGTGTGCGGCCCTAAGTGGAAAAAGTTTGGAGACCCCTGGTCTAACATAACCAGAAATCATGATCATAATTAAAGATAAAAATAACAAAATATCTAAAAGTATTCATAGTCTCTTCATGTCATAATATGCTCCTTCCAATACTGTTTGTTTTTAGTTTAGAGTTTGTATCCAATCAGAATTCAGCTAGTTTATGTTGCCATGCTGTACCAAATCTGCCTTCAGAATCAACAATGCGGGCGTCTTGGCGCTGTAAGTGAACGGGCACATACAGTTGATAGACAATTGAGGTGGGGGGGGGGGTGTATATTGTAGCGTCCCGGAAGAGTTAGTGCTGCAAGGGGTTCTGGGTATTTGTTCTGTTGTGTTTATGTTGTGTTACGGTGCGGATGTTCTCCCGAAATGTGTTTGTCATTCTTGTTTGGTGTGGGTTCACAGTGTGGCGCATATTTGTAACAGTGTTAAAGTTGTTTATATGGACACCCTCAGTGTGACCTGTATGGCTGTTGACCAAGTATGTGATTATGTGATTGGGCCGGCACGCAAAGGCAGTGCCTTTAAGGTTTATTGGCGCTCTGTACTCCTCCCGACGTCCGTGTACACAGCTGCGTTTTAAAAAGTCATAAATTGTACTTTTTGAAACCGATACCGATCATTTTGAAACCGATACCGATAATTTCCGATATTACATTTTAAAGCATTTGTCAGCCCGATATTATCGGACATCTCTAATTGTGAGTTCAAATATTTTATTTCGAAATTTTTTAATATTCCATTTGTTTTATACAATTCTTCTAATTTTGACAGTATCACGGAAAATATGTTTTAATTGCTAAAGCGGGTTTATTCAATGTTAAATGTGTCGAAAAATTGACCCTTTTGTACACCGTTGAGGGGTTCAATGCTCAGTAGTGTGCAAGTGTGTTTCTGTATAGTATCTCCAGCCGTGTCCATGTGGTGACATTAATTGCGGTATTTTGAGAGGTGCAGTCGGACTAAGTAGGACATCACTGAAGGCCTAGGTGAGAAACACCAAACAATTATTTGACTAAATGCCCTGCGAATCTCTCAATTACGTTTTTGCAGAGAGCACGGTGTTGAAATGAAGGTTTGAAATGAGGACTGTCAAAGTCAGCGCCATAATGATAATGGCACTAGTTATTTCACCGGCGTTGCCGCCTTAAAGGGGAACTGCACAAAAGAAAAGAAAAATGATGGACCATAGGGCGCACTGCCGATGAATGGTATATTTTCTATCTTTTTTCAAATACATTATAACTTTCTTCTAAATGTAAAACACTTCCTTGTGGTCTACATAACATGTAATGGTGGTTCTTTGGCCAAAATGTTATATAAGTAACAACTTTACACTACTTTATATTAGAAATGGCAACAGCGGAGGATGAATGTCTCATAACAAGAAGATAGAGGAAAAAGAAAACGCTTATCGACTACGGCTTCGGCACGGACTACAATTTTTCAGGATTTATGCAGATCCCAAATACAGATCAGCAGGTACCAGAAGGTAAGAAAAGTTGCTTTTGCATAATATTGCGAATCAAAACGCCAGATAATACGTCTTACCTTATACACACACCATAATAATACTCGTATGTTGAAGCACAGTACAATCCATCAAGCGGTGCGGCTTCATAGCTTACCAAAGTCGTACTAAAACATTTCGATAGATTTTTGAGCGCCTTGTGTAATGTTCTATATTTTCAATGGCACATATACAATGTTGCTGTTGTTTACTTGAGTCATATTGCCATCATAGTGAAGCCTACACTTACCTCTTATGGGTGACTGCCATCTACTGGTCACACTGATCATGTACCAAATAAAATAGCTTCGAGGTGGGTAAACTCAACCAAACGTATTCCTTACATTAGGCGCACCGGGTTATAAGGCGCACTGTCGAGTTTTAAGAAAAAATAAAGATTTAAAGTGCGCCTTATAGTCCGGAAAATACGGTATATTTTCTTTTTTTAATGCATTCTAAATCTCAAATCAATGCGAGCAAAAATCAGCTAAGGATGGAGCTAATAAGAATCCCTATTTACCACTTATAAAGCGCTCTAAAAACATCCAAAAGAAGTCCATCAATGTTTTATATACGTCAGGGTTACCTTTTGATGTAATTGAATGTGGCGTCCCGCCATGGCATTTTCATTAGCGCCACATCGTGAAAATGAGGTTGTTGTTTTTTTTTACTTGAAAACAAATCGAGGTAATATAATATATTGCAACCCCCAGAAATAAGAATCACACAAAATCTGACGCTATTTTTAACTTTTAGTACCAATCTTATGATAACAAATGGCACAATTCCAACAGGTTTTACCTCCCGTTTACATACTTTTATCTGCACAAAGCCGGATGTAAACAAAACACACGCCATTGTCTGGAGCGTTGTCAGCATGTCTGTGATGTGGACGTAATTTTAACATATTGCAGATATACACGCGCAGACCTGCCATCTACAAAATGTGCAACTATTAAGAGGACAGTGATGCCTTTTAAGAAAAGAACAGGTCCAAGCAAGTGTGACATCATGCTCATTGCAGCTCGCCTTTTTCGTCAGGGACATCCAGGGACAGAAGTTAGGAGTCTCTAAACTCGAGTACATGTTATAATAACACCAGAAGAAAATGGTAGAATTGTTGCAAGTTGTTTTGAACTAAAAAGTCATTTAAAGTCTGTGAACACTCGAACAAATCTTAATAAAATACCTTGTACAAAAAGTAGCAATAATTGAAAATATGGTAAAACGATTAGAAAAAAAAGGATCACGATCAATACACTAAAATTTGCATAAAGCAAACAAACAGTCCAGTCCCATGTTGAGTGTATTGAAAACTTGAAAAGGAAGGTACGTAATAAAGATTTTTAAAATGTCAATCTGCGATTAATCATGATTATTTCCGAGTTAACTTCAGATAAAATGTGATTAATTGCAAATAAATATTATAATCTTTTGACAGCGCTATCCAAAATACATTAGACCAGTGGTTGTCAAACTTTTTTCACCAAGAACCACCTCAGAAAAATGACCAACATTAAAAAACAGTAGCATAATAGGCCCAATTATTCATTAAAAACAAGGCTAAGATTTTATTTAACACGTATATTTCATATTTTTGGCCAGTATAAAATTACACACATTTTGCATAGTAACACTGTGTTTGAATTTTAAAAAAAGTATGAATGCTCTTTATTGCCATTGCACAAGTTCAACAAAATTACATTTTCACTACAAACCCGTACAAGATTAGACAAACATTGTACAGGAACTGAAGAAAATGTGGGAAAAAGGCTGGGGAGGATGAGTAAAAAACAACAACTCCATAGCCGATTAGCACGCATACACACGTTGACACAGAAACCACAAGACTTGCAACAGGAGAGGAGCGGGGGCAGGCTGACGGCCCGAAGCTGCCAGCCACTAGGGCCGCTGCTCCGTTGTCCGTCATACCGCGCGGGGTGAAGCGGTGGTGTGTGTGTTAAGTCTGTAGGCCTGGAGTCGCTCCGCATGCGGTGGCAAAGGAACACAGTTTATCTTTCCGGGTGTTGTTGAGAGGGAAGGAGTTTGTTTCGGAAAATAAAACCCTGTACTTTAATGGAGTGATTCATTGGCGTACCACTAGATGGAGTACCACATCACGACTTTAGACACCATGACAAGAGAATGGACTCATAACAAAACCCACTCTTGTATTAGCTGAGGTCTATTTTCTTCTACCACGGGTGTTGACAGCAGAATGATGAGAAAATACAACTTCGGACTTCGAAAAAAATCACCTACATTCTATTATTGATAACAAAAGAATCCACACAACATGCTGGAATCTACAACCAACTCTCAGTTCATCACACCCTAAGTAAGGCTCAGTGTTGATGGACGCTCGTATCGTACATGCCGCT
This sequence comes from Entelurus aequoreus, assembly GCF_033978785.1. Lineage (NCBI taxonomy): Eukaryota > Metazoa > Chordata > Actinopteri > Syngnathiformes > Syngnathidae > Entelurus > Entelurus aequoreus. Next base: position 83,202,480 of record NC_084732.1, read on the forward strand.
GGCCAGGGGGGGTCGAAGGTCAACCCAGCCATGGGTGAAACTGGCTGCTTCATCAGCACCACAGGGATGGAGAGAGGCGGCGAAGGACAGAAAGGGAGAGGGAAAGTCACAGGAAGTAGGTCAGCGAGAAAACGTGGTTCTGCGTTCCCCTGACCATCGTCAGCCGCTCTCCCCAACGCCAGCGGAGTCACGCTTTACGTTGTATGCCAAGCACGCACATGCTGTTTGCTCCGCGAATACTGTACGCACCTCTTAGCCCACGACCTTGCCTTGCAAGGCTGCTGCGCTGTGGACTTGCAGACGTTTGCGTGGGGTTGCTAAGTTGCAGCTCATAATAGATCAAGGGATTAGTTGACTACAGAGAGAAATCAAAATAAAATAAAATAAAATAAAATAAAATAAAATAAAATAAAATAAAATAAAATAAAATAAAATAAAATAAAATAAAATAGAAATATATAAAAAATAAATGATAAATGATAATAAATAAAATAGAAATAAACTAGAGAAAAAAGTAGACCTCACACAACATATACAGTAAATAATTACAATTTAACATATCAGGGGTGTCCCGATACAAGTTTATCCACTTCCGATACGATACCGATATTGGAGCCTTAAGTATTGGCCAATACGATATCATAAAATTTGCTTGCAGCAATGCAGTGGCCAAATATGCCTTATTAGAACTCCAACAAGTTAATAACATCAACAAAACTCACCTTTGTGCATTCACGCACAGCATAAAACCTTTGGTGGACAAAAAAAGACAAAAAAGGAGTGGCATAAAACACGTCTTAGAAAGTCGGAGAAAGTTGTACATGTAAACAAACTACGGTGAGTTCAAGGACCGCCAAATTTAGTAGGACAAAATGGCGAAGGCCAAATAGTCTCTAATCACACAACATATACAGTAAATAAATACAATTCAACATAAAAGGGGTGTCCCGATACAAGTTTTTCCACTTCGATACGGCACCGATATTGGAGCCTTAAGTATTGGACAATACGATATCAGCACGAATTGTACATACTTTCGTTAGTTTGTAGTGTGGAATGCTGGAAAATATTTGCGTGAAAGTGAAATTCCTCATAAGTGACTGGTCCCGATACAAGTTTTTCCACTTCCGATACAATACCGATATTGGAGCCTTAAGTATTGGCCAATACAATATCATACAATTTGGTTGCATTTATGCCTTAATTGAACTCCAACAAGTCAATAACATCAACAAAACTCACCTTTGTGCATTCACGCACAGCATAAAACCTTTGGTGGACAAAATGAGACAAAAAAGGAGTGGCATAAAACCAACTCAGAAAGTCTGAGAAAGTTGTACATGTAAACAAATTACGATGAGTTCAAGGACCGCCAAAATTTAGTCGGACCGAACGGCGCTCCCCAAATAGTCTCTAATCACTGAAGCATGTTTCATTTAAACAGTGTGATTTCTAACAATTAGGGAGGTTTGTGTCATGTTTGTCCTCCTACAGAAACCATATTAAAAAACCATAGAGAAAAAACTAAACCTCACACAACATATACAGTAAATAAATACAATTTAACATAATAGGGGTGTCCCGATACAAGTTTTTCCACTTACGATACGATACCGATATTGAAACCTTAAGTATTGGCCAATACGATATAATAAAATTTGCTTGCAGTAATGCAGTGACCAAATATGCCTTATTAGAACTCCAACAAGTCAATAACGTCAACAAAACTCACCTTTGTGCATTCACGCACAGCATAAAACCTTTGGTGGACATAAGTGCCTGTTTTGCCATAAAGTAAAATGTAGCAGAAATGACCTGCGAGGCACTTTAACTACATTGTAGACTAGAGGTACACATTGAAAGTGAAAGAGAGGTGTATCTTGTGTCATGCATTTATTCTGTAATAAAATACAAGCAGTGCATTCGCCGCATTGAGTGAGAGCAGAGATCCGCCACCACAAGCCCCAGTGTGCGTTACAATAGCTTGCAGAAAAAACTTTCAGAAGTGTGCAAGCCAACCTTTCTCACTTCAAGAAGCGCTAAGAAAACACAGCTCAGAGTGGGGGTCCTCAATCTTGTGGCTCATAGGCCCATATTTTGTGTGTATATACATCATTATATATACATGGATTAGGGTTGTACTAATAAAGTACACCTGTCCTGCTGTTTGGCTCCGGTGCAGACCGTAGTAGAGGAGCGCAGGGGAGACGTTCCCTTCAGTTTCACTTCACACCGCAATTGATTACTTTTTTAAAGTAATTTTCCGAACACTGCACATGACTATATATGTTTTTAGCCTTTTTATTGGCCTCTTTTACGACAAATTACAAGACCACCAGCACCATATTGAAAGAACATTATTACCAACATTTTTTTTTTTTTAGAATGTTGCTGTTCTTTTTAGAATGGAAAATTGGTGACTAATGTTTTTTTTATGAACATATTCATAAGCACAGAATTGGTGGTTTTGATATACTGAGAGGCTATGAAACGCTGCAGTTCTTTTCCAAGAATGAATACTTGAGACTTTTTTCAATAAAGTAGGGAATTTTTTATGTACATGGGTTCTACTAGACTACAGCACACACACACACACACACATACACACTCGGCTTTCATGAAACATCGATATTTGACATTTTTAAGTAACACATTAATTACTTACCCTAGTAATTAATTACACATATTAAAGTTTATCAGTTAATTCCGTTAGTAATTGAATTACCATTTCGGTAACGTAACGAGAGTATATATATATAATTATATATACATGGATTAGGGTTGTGCACCTGTCCTGCTGTTTGGCTCCGGTGCAGACCGTAGTAGAGGAGCGCAGGGGAGACCTTCCCTTCAGTTTCACTTCACACCGCAATTGATTACATTTTTTAAAGTAATTTTCCGAACACTGCACACGACTATATATGTTTTTGGCCTTTTTATTGGCCTCTTTTACGACAAATTACAAGACTACCAGCACCATATTGAAAAAACATTATTACCAAAATGATTTTGTTTTAGAATGTTTCTGTTCTTGTGAGAATGGAAAATTGTTGACTAATTTTTTTTATGAGCATATTCATAAGCACATAATTGTTTGTTTTGATATACTAAGAGGCTATGGAACGCTGCAGTTCTTTTCCGAGAATGAATACTTGAGATTTTTTTCAATAAAGTAGGTAATTTTTTTTGTACATGGGTTCTACTAGACTACAGCACACACACAGACTACAGCACACACATACACACACACACACACACACATATAAACACACACTCTGCTTTCATGAAACGTCGATATTTGAAATTTTTAAGTAACACATTAATTACTTACCCGAGTAATTAATTGCACTTTTTAAAGTTTATCCGTGAATTCCATTAGTAATTAAACTACCATTTCGGGAACGTAACGAGTAACTACAATTGATTACTTTTTAAAAGTGATTTTCCGAACACTGCACACAACTATGCATGTGTTTAGCCTTTTTATTGGCCTATTTCACTACAAATTGTACGACGACGTCACACCAGCACCATTATTTAATTTGTATTTTTTTTTTTTTTTTTTAGAATGTTGCTGTTCTTTTTATAATGGAAAATTGTTGACTAATGTTTTTTTATGAGCATATTCATAAGCACAGAATTGTTTGTTTTGGCAGTTGTTTTCCGAGAATGAATACTTGAGACTTTTTTCAATAAAGTAGGGATTTTTTTTTAATGTACATGGGTTCAGTTTTTTTTAATGGGGTAAATATCGAGAACGGTGTAAATTTTTAGATATCGACTACAGAACCTCAACCCTAATGAGCACAATAAAATCCCGTTCGACTGCGACGTTTCATCCTGACCTGAGCGTTCCTCCGGATCTCCGACCCCAACACGGGGCCTCTCGGACGCTGGCTCCAAGACGGGATGTGCGTCTTCACGGGCAGAGTGAGAGCCGGCGGTCTCCTGCTGACCTGAGGGATGGGCAGCGCGCTGTGCACGGGTTTGGGGAGTCCAGACTTCATGTTGGAGGCCACTAGGATACCTGGCATCTTCACCTTGGCTTCTGGAAACCCTCCGGAAAGCTGACCGCCAACATGTGCCGGATACGGTCGTGTTACCTGATCTACCCAAGTCCAGATAGGTAGATCCTACCGATGGATCTCAGCAGGGGACTGAACTAAGCTCTCGAAAAGCAGAGTCCATCTGTTTGTAGTTCCTAATTTGACTGCAAGTGGGATCAGGAAGAAAACAAGAAGGAATCCCTGGTGAAGTCAGCGTTGTCCTCCATTCTTCTCCCAGGATTCCCACAAGGTCTGTTTGATTACGAGGAACGAGGGAGCACAGGCGTGCCTCAGCGCCTGCTCGGCTTATGACAACACAGGCTGAAACACGCTGGAGTCCACTCGCTCTCTCTCTCTCTCTCTCTCTCTTGCTCTCTCTCGCTCGCTCCCCGCCTGCTCCAGGAACTATGTGAGGACATCGCCGTTACACATGCACTCAGTATGCAGCCTGCATAGAACCTAGTTCTATGTAGAACCGGTAGTAGACCTGTCGCTACCGACTCATGTCATTGCTAAATAAACTCACCTAATTAACAATTGGTATGATGCTAATGATAGTGTTTAGCTTATTTTTACACTTGTATAATTCTAAAAAATTTTACAAACTGTTGTACTTATTGTACATATTTATACATGTGAAAGGTAAGTTGTATCCAGTGATGGGCAAGCTACTTGGAAAATGGAGTAGGCTAAGCTCCCTTAAATATAGGTAAGCTACAGGGGAAGCTATTGCCAGTTCCAGTACCGGTACCAAAATGTATTTCGATAATTTTCGGTACTTTTCGATACTTTTCTAAATGAAGAGGACCACAAAAAAATGGCATTATTGGCATCATTTTAACAAAAAGTCTTACGGTACATGAAACATATGTTTCTTATTGCAATTTTATCCTTAAATAAAATAGTGAACATACAAGACAACTTGTCTTTTAGTAGTAAGTAAGCAAACAAAGGCTCCTAATTTAGTCTGCTGACATATGCAGTAACATATTGTGTCATTTTCCATTCTATTATTTTGTCAACATTATAAAGGACATGCTGTAAAAATGGATTATTAATCTACTTGTTCATTAACTGTTAATATCTGCTTACTATTCGTTTTAACATGTTCTATCTACACTTCTGTTAAAATGTAATAATCACTTAATCTTCTGTTGTTTGATACTTTACATTAGTTTTGGATGATACCACAAATTTAGGTAGCGATCCGATACCAAGTAGTTACAGGATCATACATTGGTCATATTCAAAGTCCTCATGTGTCCAGGGACATATTTCCTGAGTTTAAAAATATAATATACATTAAAAAAAAACACGAAAAAATACATTGTGATGCTAAAAAATATGGATGTAATCATAGTAGTATCGACTAGATACGCTCCTGTACTTGGTATCATTACAGTGGATGTTAGGTGTGGATCCACCAATGGCGTTTGTTTCCATTGTGACGTCGGTGAGCTACGGTGTGTAGTGAAACATGTTTAGCTATTCCTCGTCCTGCAGGGATGATGTATTTATATATATATATATATATATATATATATATATATATATATATATATATATATATATATATATATATATATATATATATATATATATATATATATATATATATATATATATATATATGTCTTAATTAGATTATCCAAAAAAATAGTGCTCGATACCGTGGTAGAGCGTAATATGTATGTGTGGGAAAAAATCACAAGACTATTTCATCTCTACAGGCCTGTTTCATGAGGGTTTCCTCAATCATCAGGAGAAATCTCCTGAAACCCTCATGAAACAGGCCTGTAGAGATGAAATAGTCTTGTGATTTTTTCCCACACATACATATATATATAAATATATATATATATATATATATATATATATATATATATATATATATATATATATATATATATATATATATATATATATATATATATATATATATATATATATATATATATATATATATATATATATATATATATATATATATATATATATATATATATATATCCATATATATATAGTATATATATACAAATACATATACATTTATATGGCAGCTTTATATGGATGTATATATATATATATACATACATACACATGTATTTATATATATATATATATGTATATATATATATATAAAAAAAAAATATATATATATAAATATATATATATATATATATATATATATATAAATATATATATATATATATATATATATATATATATATATATATATATATATATATATATATATATATATATATATATATATATATATATATATATATATATATATATATATATATATATATATATATATATGTATCCCTGAAGAGCAGTGAAACCTGTGAAACAGGCTTGTAGGGATGAAATAGCCTCTTTGTTTTTTCCTGACCTAATGTATATTCCGCACTGTATAACGGATAAACCACAGAAACTTTGACTATGTACAGTATATATATATATATATATATATATATATATATATATATATATATATATATATATATATATATATATATATATATATATATATATATATATATATATATATATATATATATATATATATATATATATATATATATATACAGTATATACACACACATATACTAAGTTTCCTCTGACTCATTTTTTAGTCCAGTTGCCAGTCGGGTGGCACGCATGTGCATAGTGGGCAATTCCCGACACTCAGTTTGCATAAATAAGGGCTTCCAAACTCACAACCGGGCATCGGTTTTCACTTAGAAGAGCCGTTCAAAGGACTCCATTCGTTCGTAAACGTCACATCTCTAAAAAATCTGCTCCAGTACAGCGAAGGGAGGACGAGAGTCCCCAAAAAAAAATAAAGTGGTTTTGCGAGCGGTCGAGGCAAAGACAATGACAAGGCGGTCTTACGTGCAGCCATAAACACTTGAGATTACAAGCCGTACAAACATTTTAAACACAGCCTTCCGTGGCCAAAATAGACACTCTCAAAATATCCTCCCGTAGTAAAGCAAAGCGCTCATAAGTTCAGTTTTCAATTGCACTTATCATTCATAAGCATGACAAATGATGTATGTTTTATTTCCGGCCCAATTTCTACTGCAACGCCAAGACTTCTGCAGGATTATAAATATGACAAACATCAGAAGAATCACTGAGCTTGGCCAATTAGTCGACTGTGGTAAGATGAGGCCGATTCCCAGCAGGCTTTGTGTAGGCGGCCGAGGCCTTAAACTATGCTTGAAGAAAAGGATTCCTTCTGCAGTCCACTCCTATAACTTTTATACGGCTACTGGGTGCAGGAATATAAAGCGAGGTGTCTTTAAGGGAGGAAGGCAATTACAAGCATTAAAAACAGAAACACACTCAAAGACAATTAGATGTTGGTATTTACATAATTGCGGATTACTTTAACTGGATTATAAAATGAATATACTAAACGAAACATCTCCGAGCCTGCGTGACTCAGAGAAGAGATGCCTCTGTTTATGTTATTTGCAAATGATTTTTCGGTAACACTTTAGTACGGGGAACTTATTCACCATTAATTAGTTGCTTATTAACATGCAAATTAGTAACATATTGGCTCTTAATTAGTCATTCTTAAGTACTAATTAATGCCTTATTCTGCATGGCCTTATTATACAACTAGTAAGCCATTAACTAAGAGTCTTCCCTCAATACCCTCAGAATTATTGCTTATTAGTAGGGTTGCAAAATTCCGGGAATGTCATGATCCGTGGTCCGGATCATGTTTTTGTTATTTTCTGTTAGCTTTGGACTCTTTTAGTTCCTGTTTGTGACATCTCTGAGTTTGGTTTGGTTACCATGGTTACTTATTATTTCCACCTGGTTCTGATTAGTGTTCGCCCGCTCACTTGCTTCGCGAGCACTAATCAGAGGCATTATTTAAGCCTGCCTTTGCCAGTCAGTCGGCCTGGCGTCATTGTTCGATTCATGCCGTGTGCACGTAAGTTGTGTTTATTTCATGCCACAGTTTCGTGTTTGTTCCAAGCCATAGTTTATGCTGTTTGTTTCATGCCACAGTTTTGTGTTTGTTCCATGCCATAGTTTATGTCGTCATTGTTCGATTCATGTCGTGTCCACGTAAGTCGTGTTTATTTCATGCCACAGTTTCCTTTTTGTTCCAAGCCATAGTTTATGCTGTTTGTTTCATGCCACAGTTTTGTGTTTGTTCCACGCCATAGTTTATGCTGTTTGTTTACCTCATGCCCTGCCACGATTTCTTGAGAAGATTAAAATCATCTCCTACCTCACACTGTCGTCCGGAGTTGTCCGTTCTGCATTCCCGGGAGAACGACCCCGCAGTGAGCCGCAAACCCCCACGTGACAGGGACTATTCAAAGTTGGAAACTTTCCATGGGAATTAATGGGAATTAATGGGAAATTAATGGGAATTAACGGGAATAAACATTGAATGCAACATGCTGGATCTTGCAGCATGATTATTAGTTAAAACAACCTCATTTAATGCAAATTCAGTTGAATTTCAACCCTGCACTGTGCATTCCTCCATCACATGTGCAGATAATTCCCAGCATGCTACACACTACAGCAGGGCTATTGAGGCCACACTAGTATTTGAGCCCGAGGACTTCATCCAGTCAGGTAAGTTTTGATGATATTACTGGGGTAAACATATTTGATGTATGGTATTTAAGTTTAATAGAGGTGTAATTTCTTGTTACTGTATGACTGTAGGCTACTCCAGCAGACTTCCACTTAAGCTAGCTAGCTGTTCCTGTACTTGTTAAATGATTTTGGGGCCAATATCTCCAGCTAGCTAGGTTTATGTACCACCACAGTCTCGTAATGAACTGAAAATATTTCTCCGTTAGCCGTGATGCTAATTTTCTCCATGTTAAATCCCATTCATTTATGCTAACAACGTTAGCGATCCGAATTGACCTTTTTTGTGATCTGTAAAGTTCAACTAGCAAATACTAAATCAAAACATGTAGTTGCCTCTGCCTTCTGTTCTGCTCGCCATTCTGTTGTCATACAAGAATGTCGGTTATAGTTTGATTTAGCATGCTGATTGAGTGTTCATTTATTCATCTAGCCTATTTCTATTCATTTGTCCATCAGTAAAATATTTTTAAAGACTACTCCAATTGTTTAGCTGACTATTTATAATCTGTGTGTGGCATTGCATTAGTGTTTTACAAGCTTCTCATCTTATTCTACAGAATAAGATGGATGGTGTCCAACTTTGAATAATTAAAAAAATGGTCAAAATTTCCAAACTTCCCGTGGTAAATTTCCCGAAGGTTTCCAGACATTTACTTATTAGTAACCCTAACCCTAACCCTTATATGTTCCCCTAGTTTTCAAGTAACTCCAAATTAAGTCTTTGTTACTTAAAATATGTTCCACATACTAAAGTGATACCGATTTTAGTGTTACCGTCATCTTTGTTGTAGCGTGCAAGGACGGGAGTGGAAGAAGTGTCAAAAGATGGAGCTAACTGTTTGAATGACATTCAAACTTTACTTAAATCAATTACGGAGCAGCATCTACTCATCCGGAAACAACAAGGCTAAATGATAAATGTGTCCCGTGCAAAACCGTCCGACCGGAACTCTCTAATAACTAAAGTTCCTTGGGTGAATAATGTGAACTCACTACACCGGTTTGTTTTAACGCTTTCATGGCGAGTTTACTGACAGATATAAGTAAGAACTTTACACTACTTTATATTAGAAATGGCAACAGCGGAGGATGAATGTCCCATAACAAGAAGATAGAGAAAAAGAAGAAGCTTATCGACTATGGTGTTGGCACGCACTACATAGGCGCAATTTTTCAGGATTTATGCAGATCCCAAATACAGATCAGCAGGTACCAGAAAGTAAGAAAAGTTGCTTTTGCATAATATTGCAAAACAAAATGCCAGATAATATGTCTTACCTTATACACACACCATAATAATACTCGTATGTAGAAGCACAGCATCAAGTGGTGCGGCTTCATAGCTTACCAAAGTCGTACTACAACATTTTGATAGATTTTTGAGCGCCGTGTGTAATGTTCTATATTTTCAATGGAACATATACAATGTTGGTGTTGTTTACTTGAGTCATATTGCAGTCTACATGTAGCTCTTATGTGTGACTGCCATCTACTGCTCACGCTTATCATTACACCATGTACCAAATTAAATTGCTTCGAGGTCAGTAAGCAAAACCAGAATTATTCCGTGAATTAGGTTATAAGGCAAACTGTCGAGTTTTGAGGGGAAAAAAAGGATTTTAAGTGCGCCTTATAGTCCGGAAAATACGGTACTATTGTCTTGTTTGAATAGTTTCACTTAATGAAAGCTTTGATAACATTCCACACTAGAAAATGACCCAGATTGGTTGGTGAAGGAAGTGAAAAAGTGATCAACAATAACAGGGTGACCTCGTCATGAACCACGTTCAGCAGGCTTGCTGCCGTCAGAACACACCAGAGCGGTATAGGAAAAGTATGTTCCAGCTTCAAATGTCACTGAGAGAATGGAAAGAGGGTGAACTGGGCACAGGTCATCATGGCAAAGGGGAAACTTTCTCATTATTTTCCTCTGATAATCACAACAGAGTGCAGGGAAATAACACAGCAATAAGCAATTTATGCAGCAACGTTTGAAGGTACCTGACCAGTGCAGTCCATTAATAGAATAAAGGGGCCTGGTATGGACAGTAAAAACTCCCACATGCTGGGATATTATGCTTGGAATAATAAACATCTATGAATGGTCCATGGTGTGTGTGTGTGTGTGTGTGTGTGTGTGTGTGTGTGTGTGTGTGTGTGTGTGTGTGTGTTGTGTGTGAGTGCGTGTGTGTTTGACGACTGTAACCATGGATAGCTAGTCAACAGAGATTATACCGAGTATCAGATAATCCCGCGATAAAGTCCTAGGACAAAAATATTTTTCATGAGTCATTGTAAGCGTGTTTCCTGTTTTGGTCTTTGCTTTACTTTAGGAGGAAATTATGAATACAAAACGACGTGTCACATGTGTCCTTTGTGGTCTTTGGGTCACAACATTAGGTACAGGAGGTCCAACACAAAAGCTGTGTGCAAAAACAAAAAAAGGGTATCTATTAATCAAAAAGACAAAACAAAAAGCAAAAGCAGAAGGGAAGTGCTCTGAACAGCCAGAACTTTGATAGAAACAAAACCAAATGCTGGAACGCAGCAATAAACACTCACTATGAGGGTGGAGCAGACGGCGTCCACAAAGTACTGCGTACTAGAGCTTAGCGTCAAAAAGGTTTGTCTACCGTCACCCCGTGAACGGAGAATACAGAATAATGTCCCGACAAACCAACGGAGACGAACGAAAAAGGGTATTTATTAATCAAACAGACAAAACAAAAAGCGAGAGCAGAAGAGAAGTGCTCTGAACAGCCAGAACTATGATAGAAACAACAAAAAAAATGCTGGAACGCAGCAATAAACACTCACTATGACGGTGGAGCAGACGGCGTCCACAAAGTAGTGCGTACTATAGCTTAACGTCAAAAAGGTTAGTCTACCGTCACCCCGTGAACGGAGAATACAGAATAATGTCCCGACAAACCAACGGAGACGAAGGAAAAAGGGTATTTATTAATCAAACAGACAAAACAAAAAGCGAAAGCAGAAGGGGAGTGCTCTGAACAGCCAAACTATAATAGAAACAAAACAAAATGCTGGAACGCAGCAATAAACACTCACTATGAAGGTGGAGCAGATGGCGTCCAAAAAGTAGTGCGTACTAGAGCATAACGTCAAAAAGGTTAGTCTACCGTCACCCCGTGAACGGAGAATACAGAATAATGTCCCGACAAACCAACGGAGACGAACGAAAAAGGGTATTTATTAATCAAACAGACAAAACAAAAAGTGAGAGCAGAAGAGAAGTGCTCTGAACAGCCAGAACTATGATAGAAACAAAAAAAAAATGCTGGAACGCAGCAATAAGCACTCACTATGACGGTGGAGCAGACGGCGTCCACAAAGTAGTGCGTACTAGAGCTTAACGTCAAAAAGGTTAGTCTACCGTCACCCCGTGAACGGAGAATACAGAATAATGTCCCGACAAACCAACGGAGACGAAGGAAAAAGGGTATTTATTAATCAAACAGACAAAACAAAAAGCGAGAGCAGAAGGGGAGTGTTCTGAACAGCCAAACTATAATAGAAACAAAACAAAATGCTGGAACGCAGCAATAAACACTCACTATGAAGGTGGAGCAGATGGCGTCCAAAAAGTAGTGCGTACTAGAGCATAACGTCAAAAAGGTTAGTCTACCGTCACCCCGTGAACGGAGAATACAGAATAATGTCCCGACAAACCAACGGAGACGAACGAGGTAGCAGCGTGCATAAAAAAAAAAAGGGTATTTATTAATCAAACAGACAAAACAAAAAGCGAGAGCAGAAGGGAAGTGCTCTGAACAGCCAGAACTATGATAGAAACAAAACAATATGCTGGAACGCAGCAATAAACACTCACTATGAAGGTGGAGCAGACGGCGTCCACAAAGTAGTGCGTACTAGAGTTTAGCGTCAAAAAGGTTTGTCTACCGTCACCCCGTGAACGGAGAATACAGAATGTTGTCCGACAAACCAACGGAGACGAACGAAAAAGGGTATTTATTAATAAAACAGACAAAACGAAAAGCGAGAGCAGAAGGGAAGTGCTCTGAACGGCCAGAACTTTGATAGAAACAAAACAAAATGCTGGAACGCAGCAATGAACACTCACCATGAAGGTGGAGCAGACGGCGTCCACAAAGTAGTGCGTACTAGAGTTTAGCGTCAAAAAGGTTTGTCTACCGTCACCCTGTGAAGGGAGAATACAGAATAATGTCCCGACAAACCAACGGAGACGAAGGAAAAAGGGTATTTATTAATCAAACAGACAAAACAAAAAGCGAGAGCAGAAGGGAAGTGCTCTGAACAGCCAAACTATAATAGAAACAAAACAAAATGCTGGAACGCAGCAATAAACACTCACTATGAAGGTGGAGCAGATGGCGTCCAAAAAGTAGTGCGTACTAGAGCATAACGTCAAAAAGGTTAGTCTACCGTCACCCCGTGAACGGAGAATACAGAATAATGTCCCGACAAACCAACGGAGACGAACGAGGTAGAAGCGTGCATTAAAAAAAAAAAGGGTATTTATTAATCAAACATACAAAACAAAAAGCGAGAGCAGAAGGGAAGTGCTCTGAACGGCCAGAACTTTGATAGAAACAAAACAAAATGCTGGAACGCAGCAATGAACACTCACCATGAAGGTAGAGCAGACGGCGTCCACAAAGTAGTGCATACTAGAGTTTAGCGTCAAAAAGGTTTGTCTACCGTCACCCCGTGAACGGAGAATACAGAATGTTGTCCGACAAACCAACGGAGACGAACGAAGAAGGGTATTTATTAATAAAACAGACAAAACGAAAAGCGAGAGCAGAAGGGAAGTGCTCTGAACGGCCAGAACTTTGATAGAAACAAAACAAAATGCTGGAACGCAGCAATGAACACTCACCATGAAGGTGGAGCAGACGGCGTCCACAAAGTAGTGCATACTAAAGCTTAGCGTCAAAAAGGTTTGTCTACCGTCACCCCCGTGAACGGAGAATACAGAATAATGTCCCGACAAACCAACGGTGTCGCAAGCTCAACTTAAATAGTGCCAATCACAAAGAGAAAACAGGTGAGGGGAAAAATGCTGGAAGGCAGCCGTAAAGCAGTTACGAAAAAAACACCAACACAACAGGAAGTGCGCAGGACAGGAAGTAACAATAAACACGGGAGAACATGTGAAAATTAAAGGAAACACACACACACACACACACACACACAAACGCACACACACACACACACACACACACATTTTCCTGTATTTTTTACCTTCTTGAGACCTCCGAAAAATGCCTACCTCTTTAGGACCACCCTTTCTAGATATATAAAGATTTGTATTTACAACATTAATAATATATACATACTATGCAATTATAAAAAATGTAAGTTTTTAGTTAATTATTTTATTTGATGTCTCTATATACACATTTATATATATTGTTTTATTAATTTTGGCCAAAGGGGGCGCATTTCAATTTCTTACACACACTTGTTATTACATATGTTGACCAGAAATGAGTTGTTATTCCACAAGAAAAAGGTCACAATTTCACAAGAAAAACGTAGAATTTTGGCAGTATTATAATAAAAGTCGTCATTTTACTCAACGCAAGTCAACATTTTACAAGAAAAACTGAACATGTGTGCAACATTATGATAAAAGTTGGAATTTTATTTAATAACAGTCCCAACTTTACAAGAAAAGCTTAAAATGTAGGCAATTTTATGAAACGAGTCGTAATTTTACTCGACAAAAGTCACAATTTTATAAGAAAACTTTCAAATGTTGGCAATATTACAATAATAATCGGAATGTTAATCTGCAAAATTATGACAAAGGTCATAATTTTACTCAAAAAAATGTCACTATTTTATAAGAACAACTAAAATTGTCAATATTGTGATAAAAGTCAGAATTGTATGACAAAAGTCCCCATTTTGCATTAAAAAGTCATAATTTTACATAAAAAAAAGTCATAATTTCATGAGAAAATATTGCAATATTACAGAAACGGAAAGAATATGAGAAATTGTTCCCAATTTTATGAGAAAAAAGTTGACACATTGTGAGAAAAAGACTGCTTTGACAGTTAATAATTTTTTTTTCATTTTTTGTTCGGAATTGGTTTTTAATCTTCATTATTTACTTCAAGTTATTGCAGTATGTCTCTATATACATATTTATTTTATTTTTGAAATTAATTTTGGCCAAAAGGGGCGCATTTCAATTTCTTACACACACTTGTTATTTCATATGTTGACCAGAGGGGGAACACTTTTAAAACCGACACACAGTCAATTGGAAAAATCCCTCCTTTTTGGGACCACCCTCATTTTGATAAGATTTCACCACCCGGGGTGCAAATGAGATCTCTATTTTTCATTTTTTTGTAATGTTTCTTAAGGCCGGTGACAAACGAGTCACGGACCACAGATGGCCCCTGTGCCGCACTTTGGGCAACCCAGCTGTAGAAGCTAACTGTTAATTGCCACTATAGTCTTAGTACCGTAGCATATTTGTTCATCCTACGATCACATATGGGTAGGGATGATGTTTGATAAGGAATTATCGAGTTCGAGCCTATTATCGAATCCTCTTATCGAACCGATTCCTTATCGATTCTCTTATCGAGTCCAGATAGGTTGTTGTATATGGAAAAAAACACACAATATTTGGTTTAACAAAAGCTCACTTTTATTATATAATAAAAAAATAAAACCTAATAAATAAATAAATATTGACTGTTACCCACCTAAAAAAATAAAATAAAATAAATAAATATTGACTGTTGTTACCCAAAGTATATTAAGTGGGATTTTTCAGAGAAACAAATATATACAGTAACACAAAAACAACCTGTCTCTGTGATCACTATAGGTGTATAAATAATAATATAGTGTTAAATAAAATCAGTCCCTTGGGCACAAAACTGAAAATAATACAGCTCTCCAAAAAGTGCACTTCTGCTGCTATTTGACATAACTGATGCTTTGACATTTTTGCACTTTATTTCTTTATTGAAAGAAAATTCGATGAAGAGAAAAGTTGTTTGCAAATGTGGATACAATGCTAAAAAATGAAAAGTTAAAGCTAAAAAAAGAAATACACTTTATTGAGTTAACATTATTTCTTTATAGGGGGAAAAATGTTATGAGCTAGAGAATATAACAACTACACTACCCAGCATGCAACGGGAATTACGAACATGCGCGGTAGCCCCGAAAAGTGTTGCATGTTGCCACGCTGTGAAAGTAAACGTCAAGAACTCAGCCAACACGCCTCGTCTGCATTATTTATAATTAGACGGACAACACATCTACAGTGTGATTTTGTTGGGTTTACAAGGAAAGAAAAACAAAAGTTAAAAAAGGGAGATATGTTGTATATATATGTATGTGCTGCGGTTGTTTTAAGAACGTTGCGACAGCTGCCGTAAAGGAGGTGCGTTGCTAGCCTGGTTGCTATGTTTCCGGTTGGTCGTAAAAGTGGTCGTCATGTGTTTTTACCCTGCTCAAATCTCTCAGTAAAGTTATTCGATGGATTATAGCTTTTGTTTTGAACTTTATTACACCTTGGAGCGCTTTTTCCCGTCCATTGTTTTCCTGCTTTCGCTATCTGTGCCTAATGACTGAGCTACGTGACGTCAATTCTTGTGATGTCCCATGTTCGGGACGGGATTCGAATAAAGAATCAACTCTTTTCCACTATAGTGGTCTCGATAACGGGTACCGGTTCTCAAAAAGGGATTCGAGTCCGAGGACTCGGTTCTTTTCTTATCAAACAACCGGGAAAACCGGTTTCGAGTATCATCCCTACATATGGGACACGGGTTGTCTTACGTCATGCACCGGAAGTCGTAAAATCAACTGACAGGTTTTTTTCCGGGGATGAATAGGGAAGTCCTTCTTTAGCTGCCGTCATGTTTTATCATATATTGCTGCCTTTGCACCTGTCAATATTTACTTTTAAATGCACATTAAATCAACAAAAAAATCCTGACTTTGGAGCAATGTTCACGGACTCTAGTATTTGGCTCTCTATTAGATGCAATGGTTTTCCGTATTGGGACCATGATATTGTCTCAAGAAGGTTAGAAATACAATAACACACACACACACACACACACACACACACACACACACACACACACACACACACACACACACACACACACACACACACACACACACACATACACACACACACAAACACATACAACTCTCTCCTGATTGTTTTCATTTTCAGAGTTAGCAGAGCAGAGCAAGAGGGCTCTCACCGACAAGAGCTGAAATAACTGGAACAACAGCCTGACATTTCCACCCTGACAGCACAGCATCAAACACTTGACCCACACACACATTTCCACACACACTCACACACACACACACACACACACGCACGCCAGCATGATTATTTACAGTAATGAATCGTGGCAGTGCTGCAGAGTCCATGACTCCTCGTGGTGTTCAGGCCATGCAAGTAAATGCAAAATGTTCTTGTCTCATCATCAATTATTGTTTGTTTACACCCTGTTTTAAATTATACTATTTTGTTGTTGTTGTTGTTCTGTCCAGCCACTCAGGCAAATCATATTGTTGATGTAGATGCCCATATTTTCAGATTTACTTTACTAAAGAGAAGTGTGGGATACTTCTCTTGTTGCCTTATTTGTATTTGATTGTATTAAATGGATTTATATTATTATTTTATATCATTATTATCTCTTTCTAGGGGATGGAAAGAGAAAAAAAGGAAGACAGAGGGACAACAACAACAAACACAACAACAACAGAACAGCATCAGCAAATACGATATGTACAAATATGATACGAAAAGTGACAGCGAAGTTAGTGAAGTAAATATTATTAACACAGAAATGACACTGAACATTATTGCACTACATATACCAATAGAAATAGCACTATTGATAATGAATAACAACAACAATTATACCTTTCTTATCAACAACACAATTGTTTCAAATGCAACAATACATATATGTGACGATAACTTGAAATACAAAAGAAAGCAGATAAATGGAGGGGAAGAAGGAGAAGCGAACTGTATTATTAACCTTGTAGATTGTTATAGTAAAAATAGGTTAATTAAACTATTTTCTAACAAGGAAAGAATAAAGATACATTAATAAATAATATAATAAAATATAATACTATAATATATAATACATTTATAATATTGGACTGCCGATAATATTGGCTGATAAATGCTTTAAAATTTAATATCTGAAATTATCGGTATCAAAAAGTAAAATGTATGACTTTTTAAAACTCCGCTGTACCGAGTGGTACACGGTAGTACAGAGCGCCAATAAACCTTAAAGGCACTGCCTTTGCGTGCCGGTCCAATCACATAATATCTACGGCTTTTCTCACACACAAGTGAATGCCAGACATACTTGGTCAACAGCCATACAGGTCACACTGAGGGTGGACGTATAAACAACGTTAACACTGTTACAAATATGCGCCACACTGTGAACCCACACCCAACAAGAATGACAAACACATTTCGGGAGAACATCCGCACTGTAACAACAGCATAAACACAACAGAACAAATACCCAGAACCCCTTGCAGCACTAACTCTTCCGGGACGCTACAATATACACCCCCCCGCTAGCCCCTACCCCTCCCCCGCCCACCTCAACCTCCTCATGCTCTCTCAGGGAGAGCATGTCCCAAATTCCAAGCTGCTGTTTTGAGGCATGTTAAAAAAAAATAATGCACTTTGTGACTTCAATAATAAATATGGCAGTGCCATGTTGGCATTTTTTTCCATAACTTGAGTTGATTTATTTTGGAAAACCTTGTTACATTGTTTAATGCATCCAGCAGGGCATCACAACAAAATTAGGCATAATAATGTGTTAATTCCACGATTGTATATATCGTATCGGTTGATATCGGAATCGGTAATTAAGAGTTGGACAATATCGGAATATCGGATATCGGCAAAAAAGCCATTATCGGACATCTCTAAATAAAATATAATTTATAAAATAAATAGCAGATAAAAAAACCTCAAAAAAATAAAGGGAACACTAAAATGACACATCCATGATGTGTCATTTTCACTTTTTCACTTCCATTACCAACCAATCTTTGTCATTTTCCAGTGTGGAATGTTATCAAAGGTTCCATTAGGTGAAAGTGCAAGTTAAAACTCTACTATGCAAAGCGAAAGCCATTTATCAACAACACCCGGAAACGCCGCTGGCTTCGCTTGGGCCCGAATGAAATATTTTTGGTTCTTCACGTGTTGACAACAAAATCCCACAAACATTACCAATGGAAATCGAATGTACTAACCCATTGAGGTCCGGATTTGGCGTCACACTCAAAATCAAAGAGGACAAACAAACTGCAGGCTGTCTTTCCATTTGCACAACAGCAAGTGAAACTAATCGTCAATCAGCGTTTTTTTCCACCAAAGTCTGATTGATTTGGAGCTACATTGTCTTGTTTAAGTGCTCCCTTTATCTTAACACAGTTTTACCGCTTATACCATGGTAAGAACATCCAGACTGTTTTGGTAGGACACAACAACTTCAGCTCCCCGAGCGTTTTCTAAGGCCAAGGTCCACACACACACACACACACACACACACACACACACACACACACACACACACACACACACACACACACACACACACACACACACACACACACACACACACACACACACACACACACACACACACATATGCAACACAAACACACACGAATGAGACAGAGGAGACAGCAGCACCCAAACAAATGTCTCCTCGCAGTGAATTGAGGTGACAGGAAACAGGGGAGGAAGCCGAGCAGTGGCAGATCTAAGTGTGCATGTGTGTGCGTGTTTTTTTTGTGTGTGTGTGTGTGTGAGTGTGTGAGAGAGAGAGAGTGTGTGTGTGTGTGTGTTCTTGTATTTCTACCCTTCTTGAGACATGAAAAAGGAAAAGTATCTTCCATATGAGGAGGTGTGAACAAGTGATGACATAAATCATGGTCCCAATAACCTTGCATCTAATAGACAATGTCTCATTTGGTGAAATCGATCAAAATGAGGGTGGTCCCAAAAAGGAGGGATTTTTTCACGTTGACTGTGTGTCGCTTTTAAAGGTGCTCCCCCTCTGGTCAACATACGAAATAACAAGTGTGTGTAAGAAATAGAAATGCACCCCCCTTTGGCCGAAAAAAAGAAAAATGTATAAAAAGACATACTGTGATAACTTGAAGTAAAAAATGAAGATTAAAATCCATTTACAAACAAACAAATACATTAAAAAATAAATGAACTAAAAGCAGTCTTTTTCTCACAATGTGTCGACTTCTTTCTTATAAAATTGGGAACAATTTCTCTTGTTCTTTCTGTTTGTGGAATATTGCAATATTTTCTCGTAAAATTATTACTTTTTTATGTAAAATGATTACTTTTTAATGCAAAAATGTGACCTTTGTCATATAGAATTCTGACTTGCATCGTAATGTTGCCATTTTTTTGTTGCTCTTGTAAAATAATAATATTGCCAAAATTGTAAAGTTTTCTTATAGAATTGTGACTTTTGTCAAGTAAAATGACGACTCTTTTCATAAATTTGCCAATATTTTAAGCTTTTCTTGTAAAATGGCGACTGTTATTGAGTAAACTTCCAACTTTTATCACTATATTGCACAAATGTTCAGTTTTTCTAGTAAAATTTTGACTTGCGTTGAGTAAAATGACGACTTTTATTCCAAAATTCTAAGTTTTTCTTGTGAAATTGTGACCTTTTCTTGTGAAATTCCAACTCATTTTTCACATTACCTCCCTGCTTGGCACTCAGCATCAAGGGTTGGAATTGGGGGTTAAATCACCAAAAATGATTCCCGGGCGCGGCACCGCTGCTGCCCACTGCTCCCCTCACCTCCCAGGGGGTGATCAAGGGGATGGGTCAAATGCAGAGGACAAATTTCACCACACCTAGTGTGTGTGTGACAATCATTGGTACTTTAATTTAATTAAACAACACATTTTTTTTAAATATTTGCATAGTATGTATATATTATTAATGTTGTAAATACACTTCTTTATATATCTAGAAAGGATGGTCCTAAAGAGGTAGGCATTTTTCGGAAGTCTCAAGAAGGTAAGAAATACAAGAGTGTGTGTGTGTGTGTGTGTGTGTGGAGAAAATCGCCACATGTGATCTTAAGACCTACTTTGTGTCAGCATCAGTGAAATTAATCTAGTGGAAAAATGGAAGTACGAGCACAAATTTGTCCTCCAACATGGTCTTCATGACTGCCACCATTACCACTCAGTTATGGCAAAATGCTGATGTACAGTATAGTAAATTAGTTTGGATGCAATAAGGAAATGGAACATAATAGAATGCACAATGTGTGTAAAGGTTGAGAAGGTTAAGAAGGTACTTCCATGCATTTTCTTTATTTTCATGACTATTTACATTGTAGATTGCCACTGAAGGCATCAAAACTATGAATGAACACATGTGGAGTTATGTACTGAACAAAAAAAAGGTGAAATTACTGAAAACATGTAGATTCTAGTTCCTTCAAAATAGCCACCCTTTTGCTCTGATTACCGCTTACTCTTAGCATTCTCTCGATGACCTTCAAGCACGCCTGTGAAGTGAAAAGCTTTCATCATCATACACACCAGTTTCTGTTTGGTGATCGGTGTCCCCACCTGCTGCCGAAACTAACCACGCCCCGCCCGTTATGTACCACACGGGAACGTAACGATGACTTCTGCTTAACTGCTGTGTCCGATATTAAAGGGGCTGTTTGCGTGTTGCAATCACTGAATGTACGTTCTATCATGGACACAATATGACTTCAAATTGTTAGTTGCTTCTCTTTGACTGTTTTTGTGTATCTGCGCACACAAATTCCTCGGACTGATGAGCAATTTTGTTCAATATAATTAGGACAGATGTATACAGTACAGGCCAAAAGTTTGGACATACCTTCTCTTCATTCAATGCATTTTCTTTATTTTCATGACTGTTTACATTGTGGATTGTCACTGAAGGCATCAAAACTATGAATGGACACATGTGGAGTTATGTACTTAACCAAAAAAAGGTGAAATAATTGAAATCATGTTTTATATTGTAGTTTCTTCAAAATAGCCACCAATTACTTTTTCGCATACTTTTGGCATTCTCTCGATGAGCTTCAAGAGGTAGTCACCTGAAAGGGTTTTTACTTCACATGTATGCTTGAAGCCCATCGAGAGAATGCCGAGGGTGTGCAAAACAGTAATCAGAGCAAAGGGTGGCTATTTTGTAAGAAACTGGAATATAAAACATGTTTTCAGTTATTTTACCTTTTTTTTTGTTAAGTACATAACTCCACATGTGTTCATTCTGTGTTTGTAACAGAACAGTGAATAAATAAATAATACATAATATACCATAAGAAGTAAACAAATATTAAATACATAAATCTGAATGTTTCAAAATTGTGCATCTTCCTTATGGCTAATCTGTCTGGGTGAAGTTTGAAAGCGATCAGATAAATTATCTAGGAGGAACCGGTTACGGAACAATGCCTAGAAATGGCGAAAATCTGCCAAAAAAATAATATTTTTTAATGTTTTGAGGTTAAAAATGTACCATATTTTCCGGACTATAATGCGCACTTAAAATCCTTTCATTTTTCTCAAAACTCAACAGCGCGCCTTATAACCCGGTGCGCCTAATGTACGAAATAATTTTGCTTGTGCTTACCGGCCTTGAAGCTATTTTATTTGGTACATGGTGAAATGATAAGTGTGACCAGTAGATGGCAGTCACACATAAAATATACGTGTGGACTGCAATATGACTCAAGTAAACAACACATTTTTTTTTATATGTTTCATTGAAAATATAGAACATTACACACGGCGCTCCAAAATCTATCAAATGTTTTAGTATGACTTTGGTAAACTATGAAGCCGCACCGCTTGATGGATTGTACTGTGCTTCAACATACGAGTGTTATTATGGTGTGTGTATAAGGTAAGACATATTATCTGGCGTTTTGTTTCGCAATATTATGCAAAAGCAACTTTTTTTACCTTCTGGTACCTGCTGATCTGTATTTGGGAGAAAAAATAAATACTAATATGACTGTCATGATCTGTAGTCTGGATTATGTTTTTGTTAGTTTTTGGACTCTTTTAGTTCCTGTTTGCGCTCCCTTGTTTGTTTTAGTCTCCATGACGACTTATGATTTTCACCTGTCTCTTGCGTTCGGGTCACACCTGTCTCTAATCAAGAGAAACTATTATTTAAGCCTGTCGTTGCCAGTTAGTCGGTCTGGCGACGTTGTTCTTTTCATGCCATAGTTCATGCTTGTATTCATGCGATTGTTTCATGCTCTGTTCATGCTTGTTTTCTGGCGATACCATCGTTCATGCTGATTGTTTCATGCTTAGTTCATGCTTGTTTCCTGGAGATACCATCGTTCATGCTGATTGTTTCATGCTTAGTTCATGCTTGTTTTCTGGAGATACCATCGTTCATGCTGATTGTTTCATGCATAGTTCATGCTTGTTTTCTGGCGATACCATCGTTCATGCTGATTCTTTCATGCTTAGTTCATGCTTGTTTTCTGGAGATACCGTCGTTCATGCTGATTGTTTCATGCTTAGTTCATGCTTGTTTTCTGGAGATACCATCGTTCATGCTGATTGTTTCATGCTTGGTTCATGCTTGTCTCCTGGAGATACCATCGTTCATGCTGATTGTTTCATGCTTAGTTCATGCTTGTTTTCTGGAGATACCATCGTTCATGCTGATTGTTTCATGCATAGTTCATGCTTGTTTTCTGGCGATACCATCGTTCATGCTGATTGTTTCATGCTTAGTTCATGCTTGTTTCCTGGAGATACCATCGTTCATGCTGATTGTTTCATGCTTAGTTCATGCTTGTTTCCTGGAGATACCATCGTTCATGCTGATTGTTTCATGCTTAGTTCATGCTTGTCTCCTGGAGATACCATCGTTCATGCTGATTGTTTCATGCTTAGTTCATGCTTGTTTTCTGGAGATACCATCGTTCATGCTGATTGTTTCATGCTTAGTTCATGCTTGTTTTCTGGAGATACCATCGTTCATGCTGATTGTTTCATGCTTAGTTCATGCTTGTTTTCTAGAGATACCATCGTTCATGCTGATTGTTTCATGCATAGTTCATGCTTGTTTTCTGGCGATACCATCGTTCATGCTGATTGTTTCATGCTTAGTTCATGCTTGTTTCCTGGAGATACCATCGTTCATGATGATTGTTTCATGCTTACTTCATGCTGCTCGTGCCTTGCCAAGTAAGTTTTGTTTATTTATGCCACAATTAGGGACTTTTTGTTTCATGTCCATAGTTCAGGCTAAGTGTTAGCTTGTGTTTCCTGCGTTAAGTTGTGCCTTCGCCTTGTGCGCCTTTTTGTTTTCACCTATTTGAGAGTCAAGAATAAATATGTTCCTACCTGCTACCTTTGTCCGGAAAAGTCAGTTTGCATCCCGGGAGAACAATCCTCGCAGTAAACTGCGAAAAACCCACGTTATGACAATGACCCCCTATAATCCGGTGTGCCTTTTGTATGAAAATAGACCTGACTCATCGGCAGTGCGCCTTATAATCCGGTGCGCCCTATGGTCCGGAAAATACGGTAGATAAAACAATGCAGAGTTGCATGCTCATTTAGGTACAAGACTTATATTCATATATGAGGTTAAATTCCTCACTTGTGGTGCTAAAAAAATCTCAATTGTTTATTATATAGTCATTATTTGACCATTTTCACTTTGGCCCTTGGAGGCGAAACGTGTCTCATCATGCAGCCCCATTGGATTTATACTACACTTTTATGTATTTACATATTTGTATATTTTTTTGTGGTTCCACTTTAGAAAACACAGCTGGAATATTCACCGCCAACATAGCGAGGCCCCCCCCCACTACTCGTGCTCCTGCGTGCACGTGGGCGACATATGTGGGCCTTTTGTTGAGGGACATGGTGTGTGGCAGAAGCCCACACTCAGCTGGATCTGAGTGCAGCGCGGCGCTGAGGAAAAAACACGCGACGGGAAGGCAAATAAAAGCGTTTCTTACCTGCACCGCGAAAGGTCACATCGTCGGCCAATGGGAAGCCCGAGGAGAGGAGAAAAGAGAGAGAAAAAGGCTTTTTTTATTGAACTGCAATATCAAACATTTTTTTTGTGATAATAGTCATTGTAACAAGTCATCATCATCCATAATCCTTACGTGAAACAAGAACAAACAAGAATTCACTTTTCTGTGTTATAAACTGCTAGCAAGAGGCGGCCAACGATACTGATAATGGGGATTGATCAATTTTGCCCTCTAAAAAACCTCCCAAGACCTTCATTAACGTTTTATACTGTAATTATATATATGTAATATCGTAACAAGCACAATCATGAAAACATGCAATATTTACATTATTTTGATCATTTCAAGCATTACTTTCGAGAACAACAACTAGTTATAGCTCGGGTTATTTTTGTATTTATTTTTGCTGCAGCTGTTACATATACTGTAATATTGCACATGGTAATGTGACCTTCGATGCCTCAGGACATCAGTGTGTAAAGGATATCACCACATGGGCTCAGGAGCACTTCAGAAAACCACTGTCAGTAACCACAGTTGGTCGCTACATCTGTAAGTGCAAGTTAAAACTCGACTGTGCAAAGCCAAAGCCATTTATCAACAACACCCAGAAACGCCGCCCGGCTTCGCTGGGTCCGAGCTCATCTAAGATGGACTGATGCAAAGTGGAAAAGTGTTCTGTGGTCTCACGAGTCCACATTTCAAATAGAGGAAAAGAACCATCCGGACTGTTGTAGGGGCAAAGTTCAAAAGCCAGCATCTGTGATGGTATGGGGGTGTATGGGTAACTTACACATCTGTGAAGGCATCATTAATGCTGAAATGTACATACAGGTTTTGGAGCAACATATGTTGCCATCCAAGCAACGTTATCATGGACGCCCCTGCTTATTTCAGCAAGACAATGCCAAGCCACGTGTTACAACAGCGTGGCTTCATAGTAAAAGAGTGCGGGTACTAGACTGGCCTGCCTGCAGTCCAGAAATGTCTCCCATTGAAAATATGTGACGCATTATGAAGCCTAAAATGCCACAACGGAGACCCCGGACTGTTGAACACCAGTGCCTCCGTGGAAATGCCCCCCTCTACCTCCGCTCCAGACAGGCTAACCTCCTCCAACCTCCGAGGTCAAAGCTACGAACAATGGGAGACCGGGCTTTCTGCTCCGCCGCTCCGAGTCTGTGGAACGCTCTCCCTGACCACTTGAGGGCACCACAGACTGTGGATGCTTTTAAAAAAGGCTTAAAAACGCTTCTTTAAAAAAAAGCCTTTTTTTTAGATAAATGCATACTAGTTCTAGCTATTTGGCTGTTCTAGTTTTTATTTTTATTTATTTTTTATTATCTTTTTATTTAAAAAAAATTTAATACACTGTAGCACTTTGAGGTTGTTTACTCCATGTAAAGTGATTTTTACAAATAAAATCTATTGTTATTATTATTATTGAACAACTTAAGCTGTACATCAAGCAAGAACGGGAAAGAATTCCACCTGAAAAGCTTCAAAAATTGGTCTCCTCAGTTCCCAAACGTTTACTGAGTGTTGTTAAAAGGAAAGGCCATGTAACACAGTGGTAAAAATGCCCCTGTGCCAACTTTTTTGCAATGTGTTGCTGCCATTAAATTCTAAGTTAATGATTATTTGCAAAAAAAAATTTAAATTGTTTCGCTGTTCGAACGTTAAATATCTGGTCTTTGCAGTCTATTCAATTAAATATAAATTGGAAAGGATTTGCCAATCATTGTATTCTGTTTTTATTTCCAAATTACACAACGTGCCAAATTCACTGGTTTTGGGGTTTGTAATAAAATATAGAACATTGGAGAAGAGCCCACTTACGACATTGCTTTGATACATCACTTTATTGCCACTTACAGGCAGGCAATGTCAATATGTGAAAAAATGGAATAATAATAATAAAAAAAAAATCCCTGGTCATTCAAAAGGATCAACAGGCATTCATTGGGAAAGTATGTTTGGCCCACAATGTGGTGAAACAGCTGAAGGGAGCCACTTGTCAGCTTTATAGCCAGTTAGTGCCTGCAGGGTGCCAGAGTCGCAATGTGCTGCCAAGTACTGCCCACCCAGATTAGCACCACTTACTCACAGCTTCCATTCAATAAACTGTCCTCCGTGGCACGACCACGTGAAGGCAATAGCAGGGAAAATAGAAATAAATGTAGCGTTGCACGCCCGTTCTATAGCAGACAGTGAAGTAAAGAGGCAAAAAATTACCTTTTTAGTAGAGATGTCCGATAATATCGGCCTGCTGATGTTATCTGCCGATAAATGCTTTAAAATGTAATATCGGAAATGATCGGTATCTGGTTTTTTTATTATCGGGATCGTTTTTATTTTATTTTTATTTTTTATTAAATCAACATAAAAAACACAAGATACACTTACAATTAGTGCACCAACCCAAAAAACTTCCCTCCCCCATTCACACTCATTCACACAAAAGGGTTGTTTCTTTCTGTTATTAATATTCTGGTTCCTACATTATATATCAATATATATCAATACAGTCTGCAAGGGATACAGTCCGTAAGCACACATGATTGTGCGTGCTGCTGGTCCACTAATAGTACTAACCTTTAACAGTTAATTTTACTAATTTTCCTTAATTACTAGTTTCAATGTAACTGTTTTTATATTGTTTTACTTTCTTTTTGATTCAAGAAAATGTTTTTAATTTATTTATCTTATTTTATTATTATTTTTAAAAAGGACCTTATCTTTACCATACCTGGTTGTCCAAATTAGGCATAATAATGTGTTAATTCCACGACTGTATACATCGGTATCGGTTGATATCGGCATCGGTAATTAAGAGTTGGACAATATCGGAATATCGGATATCGGCAAAAAGCCTTTATCGGACATCCCTACTTTTTAGTATTTTACCAATCATACATAGGTTGATTGTCAACACTAAATTGGCCCTAGTGTGTGAATGTGAGTGTAAAAGTTGTCTGTCTATCTGTGTTGGCCTTGCGATGAGGTGGTGACTTGTCCAGGGGGTACCCCACCTTCCGCCCGAATGCAGCTGAGATAGGCTGTTTTTTTTGTTTTGTTTATTTAATCGATGTATTTGTAGATATTACTTTGTTTTTTTTGTTGTTTCTTTCTTTTTTTGGGGGGTGGGTGGTATGGATGGGATATAAACAAAAATATTTCGACATTTAGGGCAGACAATAGATATATGATTTATGTGAATATGATGTAATGGATAAGAATGTCTGATGCTGGATGTCAATAAAAAGAAAAAGAAAAAAAAAAAGAAAAAGAGATAGGCTCCAGCACCCCCCGTGACCCCAAAAGGGACAAGCGGTAGAAAAATGAATGGATACATAATCGTTATGTAAGACAAGAACACTTATGCCTTTCTCTTTTCTGTGTGTTCTAAATAGTAAAAAAAACCTTGCACAAGGCGGCTAACAGTGCTAAAAAGCCCTCTAAAAACCACCCAAAAACCTTATTTTGGCGGGTCACAAATAACGTTATTATCAACTCAAGCTAGCTTGTAGCGGGCTACCCGCTAGTGGTCGCAGGAGCACTGTGAGCAAGGCGATGTGTCACTACGCCAGAAAAGTAGTTCCTCTGTGTTACCTGTTACCATAACTAGAGATGTCTGATAATATCGGACTGCCGATATCATCGGCCGATAAAATGTAATATCGGAAATTATCGGTATCGGTTTCAAAAAGTAAAATTTATGACTTTTTAAAATGCTGCTGTACAGAGCGCCAATAAACCTTAAAGGCACTG
The DNA here is from genome assembly GCF_033978785.1 of Entelurus aequoreus. Taxonomy (NCBI): domain Eukaryota; kingdom Metazoa; phylum Chordata; class Actinopteri; order Syngnathiformes; family Syngnathidae; genus Entelurus; species Entelurus aequoreus. Next base: position 83,231,048 of record NC_084732.1, read on the forward strand.
CCTTTGCGTGCCGGCATACTTGATCCACAGCCATACAGGTCACACTGAGGGTGGACGTATAAACAACGTTAACACTGTTACAAATATGCGCCACACTGTGAACCCACACCAAACAAGAATGACAAACACATTTCGGGAGAACATCCGCACCGTAACACAACAGAACAAATACCCAGAACCCCTTGCAGCACTAACTCTTCCGGGCCGCTACCCACCTCAACCCCGCCCACCTCAACCTCCTCATGCTCTCTCAGGGAGAGCATGTCCCAAATTCCAAGCTGCTGTTCTGAGGCATGTTAAAAAAAATAATGCACTTTGTGACTTCAATAATAAATATGGCAGTGCCATGTTGGCATTTTTTTTTCCATAACTTGAGTTGATTTATTTTGGAAAACCTTGTTACATTGTTTAATGCATCCAGCGGGGCATCACAACACAATTAGGCATAATAATGTGTTGATTCCACGACTGTATATATCGGTATCGGTTGATATCGGAATCGGTAATTAAGAGTCGGACAATATCAGAATATCGGATATCGGCAAAAAAGCCATTATCGGACATCTCTACTAATAAGCAATAATTCTGAAGTTATTGAGGGAAGACTCTTAGTTAATGACTTACTGGTTGTATAATAGAATAAGGCATTAATAAGTACTTAATAATGACTAATTAAGAGCCAATATGTTACTAATTTGCATGTTAATAAGCAACTAATTATTGGTGAATATGTGTTATACAGATATAGATCATCTACATCAAAAACAGGGGCGTCACTAGCTTTTAAGGACAGGGGGGGCTTAGCCCCCAGGAGATGCACAGGATGCAAACGAACGTAGCGCACGAGCACAAAACTTCACAAACAGCTAACAAAGACTTAGAAATTATTCATTGTTATTATTATTATTTCAGTGGGTTTATTTTCAATCTGTGTTCAGTACAACAACAAACATGGGTTTGCACAGTGACATTTTGTTTACAGCATCAACAAGAAACAATGACTTGCATGATCCTTCAAGATACACTGAAACACAATGAAAGTCATGGCATTAGCCTCTATGTTATTCATTCACAACATAGAGGCTAATGCCACAACTTTCGCTCACAATACAATAATTGTTTGTTCCCAAATATTTTGAAGTTGCACAGATTACATTTTGGGCACATATGTGACTAAAATGGTTGTAAATTCAAGCCCTGGAAATATTACTTAATTACTTGAATTAAAGTAATATCTGGTTCGGGATAATTTGGCTTGTATATAATATATATATATATATATATATATATATATATATATATATATATATATATATTATGGCAAGGGAAATTAAATATATATGGAAGTCTGAATAGAAATGAGAAACGTTTATATATACTGTAATTAACAAAGACCGTCTGCTGATCTGAAAAAGAGCCAAAGCTGTCAAAGAGCTGAGGGACCATCTTCAAAGTGCAATGCTGAAACAAATAATGCAAACAATAAAATGTTTGAGTTGATTTCGAACATGAAAGCATACAACATGATACATCACAATTTCCAGTTTCTCTTTTCAACATGTTCGAAAAGGAGTAGGAAGAAGCAGAGCTTATTTAATCCTACTCCTTTTCTTTTACATAACCGTTTCTAAAACTTTTGTTCACTTCCTGTTCTCAATTTATTCACAATATACTCTATAAGTAATCACAATAAAAATAAATTAATAAATAATAATTGGTGAAGTAAGTTACATGATGAGATAAGCAAGATTATTTTGAGAGTGAAAGAATGGATGAATTAAATAAATTCAGTATTCTTCTTCTTTGTACTTTGTAAACACTTTAAGTTTGAAGAGTTTCTTGAAGTGGATCATATTAGTACATTGTTTAAATGCTTTGCTTAATCCATTCCATCATTTGATTCCACATACTGATATACTGAAGGTCTTAAGTGTTGTACGTGCATACAAATGTTTTAAATTACATTTCTCTCTAAGATTATATTTCTCCCCTTTTTTTGAGAAGAATTGTTGTATATTCTTGGCTAGCAGATTGTAGTTTGCTTTGTGTATCATTTTAGCTGTTTGCAAATTCACTATGTCGTGGAATTTCAGTATCTTTGATTCAATAAATAAAGGGTTTGTATGTTCTCTATATCCAGCATTATGTATTATTATAACTGATCTTTTTTGTAACACCGTTAATGAATGAAGTGTACTTTTGTAATTATTTCCCCATATTTCTACACAATAAGTCAGATATGGTAACACTAGTGAGCAGTAGAGAATATGAAGGGATTTTTGGTCTAAAACATGTTTTGCTTTATTCATTATTGACGTGTTTCTTGCTACTTTATGTTGTATATTTTTTACCTACAAATTTGGTTTCATTTACTCTTTCAATTTCTATTCCGTCTATTTGTATTTGTGTTTGACTTTCTCTTCTACTGTTACCAAATATCATTATTTTAGTTTTACTAAGATTCAAAGATTTTTGTCAAACCATCTTTTTAATTGGTTAATTTCTTGTTATTATTTGTATTATCTTCTGTGTGTTCTCTTCTGAACAAAACGCTGTTGTATCATCCGCAAATAATACTAACTTTAAATCTTTTGTAACTTTACAAATGTCATTTATATAGAGAGTGAATAATTTAGGTCCTAGTATTGATCCCTGAGGTACACCACAGGATATATTTAGCGTTGTAGACATGTGTTCGCCTAGCTTCACGTATTGTTTCCTGTTCGTTAGATAACTTCTTATCCAGTTTAAGACTAACCCTCTGATGCCATATCGTTCTAGTTTTTTGATTAAAATAGTGTGATAAATTGTGTCAAATACTTTAGTTAGATCCATAAAAACCGCTGCCGCACATTTTTTACTATCTATTGCATTGGTAATTTCTTCTGTAATTTCAATTAAAGCCATTGAAGTTGAAACATTATCTCTGTATACATATTGGTTCTCTTCTAGTATTCTATTTTTATTTATGAAACTCTCTAATACTATATAAATAAATAAATATATAAATGTAACTTCCAGGGCTTGAGATTAACATAGTCCCGTTGTCCCGGGGACGGTAAAAAAAATGCACGGGACGATGGCTTTTAACCATTTTTTTTTCTTTTTATGTATTTATTAATTTTACGTTTTATATTAAATGTCTTGGTTTTTCCACCCTCTGAAAATCCTATGAAATGTTTAACAAGCCATCCTATAATAATACAACAGCTATTAATGTAACAATACAATAAAACAAATATATTTAATGACGTTTTTTTCATTATTTTAACAATAGGCTAATGTATATTACTTTATATAGATTCTACAAGAAACACAAAAATTAAAAACTAAATTATTTACAATTGCAGACACAAGGTTCTTGTTCTGCAGTGCTGTGTGCTAATGTGCTTTGTACACCTGCAGGACCGCAAGCAAGGTCGCAGAGAAAATGCGGACTGGATTTTGAGTGATGTGGGCATTTTCTATATGAACAAGTCCAAGGACCGCAAGCAAGGTCGCAGAGAAAATGCGGACTGGATTTTGAGTGATGTGGGCATTTTCTATATGAACAAGTCCAAGGACCGCAAGCAAGGTCGCAGAGAAAATGCGGACTGGATTTTGAGTGATGTGGGCATTTTCTATATGAACAAGTGGAATGGATTGGATACCGATGCACTAAAGGGGCTCTCTACCTTACGCTATGAAGTGAGGGGAAAATGAATATGTCGGCATGTATTTGTAAAAAAAATAATAATAATAATAATTTTTTATTATTTTTTTTAAACACCAAATTATTTAGGGGGGCTTAAGAACATTTTAGGGGGGGCTTGAGCTGGTGATATCACCTTGCCTCTGCTCTGTCTGCGTCACGGCGGTGTTCGGCCTTGGCAGCCACTAGGCCGTTCCTGGACACAAACACTGATACCAGACTGGCTTGCAATCTTTTGGATTGCCAGCTTTGCACGGACAAAGAGAAACACCACTTCCGCACAACTGACAATAATTATAGCAACGGCCCTTAAGCATAAAAGTCGTGTGATAATATACCGTATTTTTCGGACTATAAGTTGCAGTTTTTTTCATAGTTTGGCCGGGGGTGCGACTTATACTCAGGAGTGACTCAGTGTTTCCCACACATTCATTTATTTGTGGCGGCCCGCCACGAAAGAATTACGTCCGCCACAAATTTAAAAAAAATAAAAAATAAATACTTTTTTTTTTTCTTTTTTTTTGTCCTGTCCAGCTTCTCAGGCAAATCATATAGTTGATGTAGATGCCCATATAGGCTGTTCAGATTTACTTTACAATAGAGAAGTGTAGGATACTTCTCTTGTTGCCTTATTTGTATAGTCACCACTACTGTTTTCTGTTTATTTGTTACTGACTGTGGCAGGACACCTCTGCCTCTGTTTCACTTTATGTTGCTGGTAAATAATATGGTTGTAGTAGTAGGCTAAAGTTAAATTATTTAGTATGCACTAATTAAAGGGGCAGAGCTTTAAGAGACATTTTAACTTTTATATTTTATAAGATATATTTTTTTGTAAGAACCACAATTAATAAATATATTTCAGTGAATAACTTATTGTTCAAATCTGTATATAAATATGTACATAAAGTGTTGTAATTATATTGTAAAATGGATGGACGGATGGATGGATGGACCTTTAAAACAAAACTGTTATTATTAATTAGTAAGTATACATTTTTTGAGCCTTTTTAGAGAAAATCAGATCATTGTAGTAAATTATGCAAATTATTTGATGATGTCATGGTGACCACGCCCATAGCCACGCCCATAGACACGCCCCCACCGCCACAGGTATCTTGGCAGTTTATGGGTAACACTGCGATTTATGTGTGAAATTATTAACACATTACCGTAAAATATCAAATAATATTATTTAGCTCATTCACGTAAGGAACTAGACTTTATAAGATTTCATGGGATTTAGCGATTAGGAGTGACAGATTGTTTGGTAAACGTATAGCATGTTCTATATGTTATAGTTATTTGAATGACTCTTACCATAATATGTTACGTTAACATACCAGGCACGATCTCAGTTGGTTATTTATGCCTCATATAACGTACACTTATTCAGCCTGTTGTTCACTATTCTTTATTTATTTTAAATTGCCTTTCAAATTTCTATTCTTGGTGTTGGGTTTTATCAAATACATTTCCCCAAAAAATGCGACTTATACTCCAGTGCGACTTATATATGTTTTGTTTGTTCTTTATTATGCATTTTCGGCCGGGGCGACTTATACTCCGAAATATACATAATTATTATAACAATTTGAAATATTTTATTTTTTTTGGACACCACTACTGTTTATTGGTTTCAATGAACCAACATTTTCTTCGAAATCATGAAATCAGTCCCTAAGCTTTAAGGCAGGGGTGTCCAAACTTTTTCCACTGAGGGCCGCACACTGAAATATCAAAGCAAGCCGGGGCCATTTTGATATTTTTTATTTTAAAAAACAATACAATATATGTATAAAAAAATAAACATTTAGGCCTCCACTCAGGCTTGATCCTGGGGACCCCAAAGGGTTTAGGTAAAAAAAATATTAAAAATGTGTCATTATTTAGTATTATTATCATTATTCAAGGTCTAAATCTCCACATCAACATTAGGTCTATCCGTCAATATAAAGTGTTTTTTCAAGATTTAAGTTGTATGCTCTTTTTGTCAAAGAAAACCCAGTTTTTTTATGGAAAAAACCCAAAATATGCAATATTTTCCTCCAATAACATTTTAAAGTGGAATATTTGAGATGATATAATAATTGGAGTTCATAGCATAACTCATAACAACATTCATTCATTATTATTTTTGAACAACTTAAATAGACACTTAAAAAATTAAAAAGTCCCACTAAAATTATTGGGGATCCAAAAGGGTCCTGCTCAGTAAAGTATTAAAAAATAAATCATACTTTTTTTTAAAACTTTTAACACAATAGTCTCAAGATCAACTTCGGATCTATCCGTCAATTATAACTTTTGCTGTTGTTTATGTTTTTTATTTGTTCCTTTTAGGCCCTTTAAACAAAACAGCTTAGTTTTTTATATGGCAGACACCAAATATTTTCCCCAAAAAATATTCCAAAGTGGAATATTGAATTGGAGCTTTGAATAGGTCAATAATTCATAATGCCATTGATTTTGACTCATTGTTATTTTTTAAAGAAAGAAGCAGCCTGCATGGCAGCTTTGTGTTATTAGAGTAAACATTGCAACATGTTCTTGTCACATTTCACCTGTTTGCTCTTTTAAACCACTTTTTATGTTTTTTATTTTTTTAATCGTATTTTTAGAATGTGCCGCGGGGCCGTTAAAAAAATACCTGCGGGCAAATGTGACATCACATGTCTGCAATGTTTCCAGAAGGACAATACAAAAAAATAAATTGGTTGAATAATTATTTCCATATAAATGGATTAATTCAAACAGGCCGTCTTGGCATATGCAGCGGTTAAATGAATTCTAAGAACCCTTTTTTTTTATTACCTTTTGCATTTGGACGATATTGGATTTATTTTAATCTCTCAGGGTAATCTTATTAATAAGCAAACACATGGATTAGGAAAGCTGAATCATCTGCATAATGTAATTGTTGCATCTAGAATCAAAGCTAATATTCTAATGTCCCCGACGACACACTTAACCTAAGGCTATTTATCCTTGGGGGTGGGGGGGGGGCGATTTGGGTGGAGCAGATGCACATTTTAAAATGTACCGTTTCTGACAGCAGCAATCTGGAGATCAGATTAGAACGTGTGCTCTTTATCACACTAAGCGATCCTTTAAAGAGCTTAGTGAGTGGGTCCGGTCTGCCTCGGGCCCCGCGGCGTGCCGGGTCTGGCCAAGCACCCGCTCCATGTTGCACCCGCTCTTCACCACGCTAATCCGGTTTTCTGCAGAGTACTCATGCCGGCCCAGCAGCCAGCAGCCGTCCACAGGAAGCGGAGGGCAAGGAGATTGAAAAGACCCAACGGAGGAGGAACGTCTGTTTGTGTGACAACATGGCGCACACACGACTGACTCAGACTGTCAGTTAATGAGCGCCGTAAGGACTTTCACTTTTCTTCCTCGTGCACCTTTCCCAAGGTTGAAAATAATTGCTTCAAAAAATATTTTCAGATCTCAGAGATGTGGCAGCACTGTGCCGTATGCAACCAAAACGTTTCGATGTTGGTTTTTCTTAGGGCAGGGGTCGGCCACCCAAGACGTCTATAGAGCCATAATGAACCAAAAATACAAAAAACTAATTGGTCTGGAGCCACAAAAAATGAAAAGCCGTATATAAGTCTTATAATGAAGGCAACACATGACATACGTGTCTATATCAGCTATATTAGCCTACTATCAAAATGACTTTAAAAGTCGTATTTAAGTGTTATAATGAAGACAACACATGATGTAGGTGTCTATATTAGCTATAATAACCGACTTTACACACACACACACACACACACACACACACACACACACACACACACACACACACACACACACACACACACACACACACACACACACATTTTCCTGTATTTTTTACCTTCTTGAGACCTCCGAAAAATGCCTACCTCTTTAGGACCACCCTTTCTAGATATATAAAGATTTGTATTTACAACATTAATAATATATACATACTATGCAATTATAAAAAATGTAAGTTTTTAGTTAATTATTTTATTTGATGTCTCTATATACACATTTATATATATTGTTTTATTAATTTTGGCCAAAGGGGGCGCATTTCAATTTCTTACACACACTTGTTATTACATATGTTGACCAGAAATGAGTTGTTATTCCACAAGAAAAAGGTCACAATTTCCACAAGAAAAACGTAGAATTTTGGCAGTATTATAATAAAAGTCGTCATTTTACTCAACGCAAGTCAACGTTTTACAAGAAAAACTGAACATGTGTGCAACATTATGATAAAAGTTGGAATTGTATTTAATAACAGTCCCAATTTTACAAGAAAAGCTTAAAATGTAGGCAATTTTATGAAACGAGTCGTAATTTTACTCGACAAAAGTCACAATTTTATAAGAAAACTTTCAAATGTTGGCGATATTACAATAATAATCGGAATATTAATCTGCAAAAATATGACAAAGGTCATAATTTTACTCAAAAAAATGTCACTATTTTATAAGAACAACAACTAAAATTGTCAATATTGTGATTCAAGTCAGAATTGTATGACAAAAGTCACCATTTTACATTAAAAAGTCATAATTTTACATTAAAAAAAGTCATAATTTTATGAGAAAATATTGCAATATTACAGAAACGGAAAGAATATGAGAAATTGTTCCCAATTTTATGAGAAAAAAGTTGACACATTGTGAGAAACACACACACACACACACACACACACACACACACACACACACACACACACACACACACACACACACACACACACACACACACACACACACACACACACACACACACTTGTATTTGTTATCTTCTTGAGACCTCCGAATACTGCCTACCTCTTTAGGACCACCCTTTCTAGATATATAAAGATTTGTGTTTACAACATTAATAATATATACATACTATGCAAATATAAAAAAAACCTTTGTTGTGAAAAATGAGTTGGAATTCCACAAGAAAAAGGTCACAATTTCCACAAGAAAAACTTAGAATTTTGGCAGTATTATAATAAAAGTCGTCATTTTACTCAACGCAAGTCAAAATCTTACAAGAAAAACTGAACATGTGCGCAATATTATGATAAAAGTTGGAATTTTACTCACTAACAGTCGCAATTTTAGAAGAAAAGCTTAACATTTTGGCAATTTTATGAAGAGTCGTAATTTTACTCGACAAAAGTCACAATTTTATAAGAAAACTTTCAAATGTTGGCAATATTACAATAATAATCGGAATTTTAATCTGCAAAATTATGACAAAGGTCATCATTTTACTCAAAAAATGTTCAAGAACAACAACAAAAATTGTCAATATTGTGATAAAAGTCAGAATTTTACTCGACAAAAGTCACAATTGTATAAGAAAAACTGAACAAGTGTGCAATATTATGATAAATGTTGGAATTTTACTCAATAGCAGTCGCAATTTTAGAAGAAAAGCTTAAAATGTTGGCAATTTTATGAAAAGAGTCGTAATTGTAATTGTGGCTAGTGCAGCCCTTTGAGACACTCGTGATTTAGGGCTATATAAATAAACATTAATTGATTAATAGAATTTTACTCGACGAAAGTCACAATTTTATAAGAAAACTTTCAAATGTTGGCAATATTACAAGAATAATCGGAATTTTAATCTAAAAAATTATGACAAAGGTCATCATTTTACTAAAAAAAAAATCACTATTTTATAAGAACAACAACAAAAATTGTCAATATTGTGATAAAAGTCAGAATTTTATATGACAAATGTCACCAATTTGCATTAAAAAGTAATAATTTTACATTTAAAAAAGTCATAATTTTACGAGAAAATATTGCAACATTACAGGTGTCTATGTTAGCTATAATAACCCACTTTAAAAGTTCTCTATACGTGTTATAATGAAGGCAACTTATGATGTAGGTGTCTATATTAGCTATAATAACCGACGTTACAAGTCCTATGTAAGTGTTATAATGAAGACAACACATGATGTAAGTGTCTATATTAGCTATAATAGCCTACTTTAAAAGTCCTATATAAGTGTTATAATGAAGACAACACATGATGTAAGTGTCTATATTAGCCTACTATCAAAATGACTTTAAAAGTCCTATATAAGTGTTATAATGAAGACAACACATGATGTAAGTGTCTATATTAGCCTACTATCAAAATGACTTTAAAAGTCCGATATAAGTGTTATAATGAAGACAACACATGATGTAAGTGTCTATATTAGCTATAATAGCCGACTTTAAAAGTTGTATTTAAGTGTTATAATGAAGGCAACACATGATGTAAGTGTCTATATTAGGTATAATAGCCAACTTTAAAAGTCCTATATAAGTGTTATAATGAAGGCAACACATGATGTAAGTGTCTATATAAGCGATAATAGCCGACTTTTAAAAGTCTTATTTAAGTGTTATAATGAAGGCAACACATGATGTAAGTGTCTATATTAGCTATAATAGCCTACTTTAAAAGTCCTATATAAGTGTCATAATGAAGAAAACACATGATGTAAGTGTCTATATTAGCCTACTATCAAAATGACTTTAAAAGTCCTATATAAGTGTTATAATGAAGACAACACATGATGTAAGTGTCTATATTAGCTATAATAGCCATCTTTACAAGTCCTATATAAGTGTTATAATGAAGGCAACACATGATGTAAGTGTCTATATAAGCTATAGTAGCCGACTTTAAAAAGTCTTATTTAAGTGTTATAATAAAGGCAACACATGATGTACGTGTCTATATTTGCTATAATAGCCGACTTTAAAAAGTCTTATTTAAGTGTTATAATGAAGGCAACACATGATGTAAGTGTCTATATTTGCTATAATAGCCGACTTTAAAAGTCCTATATAAGTGTTATAATGAAGACAACACATGATGTAAGTGTCTATCTTAGCTATATTAGCCTACTATCTAAATGACTTTAAAAGTCCTTAATAAGTGTTATAATGAAGACAACACATGATGTAAGTGTCTATATTAGCTATAATAGCCGACTTTAAAAGTCGTATTTAAGTGTTATAATGAAGGCAACACATTATGTAAGTGTCTCTATATTAGCTATAATAGCCAACTTTAAAAGTCCTATATAAGTGTTATAACGAAGACAACACATGATGTAAGTGTCTATATTAGTCTACTATCAAAATGACTTTAAAAGTCCTATATAAGTGTTATAATGAAGACAACACATGATGTAAGTGTCTATATTAGCTATATTAGCCTACTATCTAAATGACTTTAAAAGTCCTTAATAAGTGTTATAATGAAGACAACACATGATGTAAGTGTCTATATTAGCTATAATAGCCGACTTTAAAAGTCATATTTAAGTGTTATAATGAAGGCAACACATTATGTAAGTGTCTATATTAGCTATAATAGCCAACTTTAAAAGTCCTATATAAGTGTTATAACGAAGACAACACATGATGTAAGTGTCTATATTAGCCTACTATCAAAATGACTTTAAAAGTCCTACATAAGTGTTATAATGAAGACAACACATGATGTAAGTGTCTATATTAGCCTACTATCTAAATGACTTTAAAAGTCCTTAATAAGTGTTATAATGAAGACAACACATGATGTAAGTGTCTATATTGGCTATAATAGCAGACTTTAAAAGTTGTATTTAAGTGTTATAATGAAGGCAACACATGATGTAAGTGTCTATATTAGGTATAATAGCCGACTTTAAAAGTCCTATATAAGTGTTATAATGAAGGCAACACATGATGTAAGTGTCTATATAAGCGATAATAGCCGACTTTTAAAAGTCTTATTTAAGTGTTATAATGAAGGCAACACATGATGTAAGTGTCTATATTAGCTATAATAGCCGACTTTAAAAGTCCTATATAAGTGTCATAATGAAGAAAACACATGATGTAAGTGTCTATATTAGCCTACTATCAAAATGACTTTAAAAGTCCTATATAAGTGTTATAATGAAGACAACACATGATGTAAGTGTCTATATTAGCTATAATAGCCATCTTTACAAGTCCTATATAAGTGTTATAATGAAGGCAACACATGATGTAAGTGTCTATATAAGCTATAATAGCCGACTTTAAAAAGTCTTATTTAAGTGTTATAATGAAGGCAACACATGATGTAAGTGTCTATATTTGCTATAATAGCCGACTTTAAAAGTCCTATATAAGTGTTATAATGAAGACAACACATGATGTAAGTGTCTATATTAGCTATATTAGCCTACTATCTAAATGACTTTAAAAGTCCTTAATAAGTGTTATAATGAAGACAACACATGATGTAAGTGTCTATATTAGCTATAATAGCCGACTTTAAAAGTCGGATTTAAGTGTTATAATGAAGGCAACACATGATGTAAGTGTCTATATTAGCTATAGTAGCCGACTTTAAAAGTCCTATATACGTGTTATAATGAAGACAACACATGATGTAAGTGTCTATATTAGCTATAATAGCCATCTTTACAAGTCCTATATAAGTGTTATAATGAAGGCAACACATGATGTAAGTGTCTATATAAGCTATAATAGCCGACTTTAAAAAGTCTTATTTAAGTGTTATAATGAAGGCAACACATGATGTAAGTGTCTATATTAGCTATAATAGCCGACTTTAAAAGTCCTATATAAGTGTCATAATGAAGAAAACACATGATGTAAGTGTCTATATTAGCCTACTATCAAAATGACTTTAAAAGTCCTATATAAGTGTTATAATGAAGACAACACATGATGTAAGTGTCTATATTAGCTATAATAGCCATCTTTACAAGTCCTATATAAGTGTTATAATGAAGGCAACACATGATGTAAGTGTCTATATAAGCTATAATAGCCGACTTTAAAAAGTCTTATTTAAGTGTTATAATGAAGGCAACACATGATGTAAGTGTCTATATTTGCTATAATAGCCGACTTTAAAAGTCCTATATAAGTGTTATAATGAAGACAACACATGATGTAAGTGTCTATATTAGCTATATTAGCCTACTATCTAAATGACTTTAAAAGTCCTTAATAAGTGTTATAATGAAGACAACACATGATGTAAGTGTCTATATTAGCTATAATAGCCGACTTTAAAAGTCGTATTTAAGTGTTATAATGAAGGCAACACATGATGTAAGTGTCTATATTAGCTATAGTAGCCGACTTTAAAAGTCCTATATACGTGTTATAATGAAGGCAACACATGATGTAAGTGTCTATATTAGCTATAGTAGCCGACTTTAAAAGTCCTATATACGTGTTATAATGAAGGCAACACATGATGTAAGTGTCTATATTAGCTATAGTAGCCGACTTTAAAAGTCCTATATACGTGTTATAATGAAGGCAAGACATGATGTAAGTGTCTATATTAGCTATAGTAGCCGACTTTAAAAGTCCTATATACGTGTTATAATGAAGGCAACACATGATGTAAGTGTCTATATTAGCTATAGTAGCCGACTTTAAAAGTCCTATATACGTGTTATAATGAAGGCAACACATGATGTAAGTGTCTATGTTAGCCTACTATCAAAATGACTTTAAAAGTCCTATATAAGTGTTATAATGAAGGCAACACATGATGTAAGTGTCTATGTTAGCCTACTATCAAAATGACTTTAAAAGTCTTATATAAGTGTTATAATGAAGGCAACACATGATGTAAGTGTCTATATTAGCTATAGTAGCCGACTTTAAAAGTCCTATATACGTGTTATAATGAAGGCAACACATGATGTAAGTGTCTATGTTAGCCTACTATCAAAATGACTTTAAAAGTCCTATATAAGTGTTATAATGAAGACAACACATGATGCATCCTGTTACATCCCTAGTAAAAATGTAAACAACAAGTATGGAAGCTGGATAAATAAGAAGCTACAAATGTCCACTTACATATGGTATTGGAAAGAGAGAAGAACTTTTTTTTTCCCTCCACAATGTATAGTCGAAGTTTTTAGCAACTACTGTAAATCCCGTCTTTCTTCTTGTTCTTCTTCTTCTTCTTCGCAAGACAGGAATTCCACAGGCTCAGACCAAGGCCAAGTCTCAGCTCAGAGGTTTTGGGAGTATGGTACAGTTCTGAAGGATTTTGATTGATTGATTGATTGATTGAGACTTTTATTAGTAGATTGCACAGTACAGTACATATTCCGTACAATTGACCACTAAATGGTAACAACCCGAATACGTTTTTCAACTTGTTTAAGTCGGGGTCCACTTTAATCAATTCATGGTATAAATATATACTATCAGCATAATACAGTCATGACACAAGTTAATCATCAGAGTATATACATTGAATTATTTACATTATTTACAATCCGGGGGGGTGGGATGTGGAGGGTTTGGTTGATATCAGCACTTCAGTCATCAACAATTATATCATCAGAGAAATGGACATTGAAACAGTGTAAGTCTGACTCGGTAGGATATGTACAGCGAGCAGTGAACATAGTGAGCTACCTTTTTCCACCGTCTTTGGGGCACCTTGGAGAGTCTCCAATGTGGAATTGTGTAAACACGCGGTGTCTGAGCATGGAGTGTCTAGTCCGCAGTCTAAAGACGGTTACTAGGTCAGGTCTGGAGAGGAGGTGTTCCTTCCGTTCTGTTCTTAATGATAGCCTTTGCTTCTTCATAGGTAATGTTTTGATCTTCTTCAGACTGTTTCCCTCCCTCTTTCCCTTCAGCGTCTTCACCGCCCGGTATATTTCAGTGGGATGGCATCTGCTCAATGATCGGTGGCAGGCCAGGGCAGACACAAGACGATTGAGTTCTCTGTTTTGAGGGATTTTGCACAGCTTGTAACACCGACAGAGCGTCAGAGAAGATGACGACTTTGGAATGTGTTGCTTCTTTGTTCTCCCATACTGCTTCTTCTTTCGGGTGCTTCTGACTCAGCTTTGTGATCCGTACAGAGTTTCCCAGTGGGAATTGCTTGCTGATTGATGTTCCATCTTTCAGTGTCAGAGAAACTCCCCGACCTTCATTTTGAGTTCACTTTTCAGCTGATCCGTTAGTTTAGACAAGAGTCCACTACTAAAGGGGATGGAGCTGTTCTATACAGTCAATGGTTCGTGTCAATGAAGGTCCTCAGAATAAGGTAATGCAACATACAATTTGGTTTTCATTATAATACATAATCATTTTGCATTGGTCATGTATCAACGCAGACTAATCACCCAATCACTAACCAGCTCAGTGGCCTTGTGGTTAGAGTGAGTTCAAACCCTGGCTGAGTCATACCAAGGACTGCAAAAAAATGGGACCCGTTGCCTCCCTGCTTGGCACTCAGCACCAAGGGTTGGAATTGGGGGTTAAATCACCAAAAAATGATTATTCCCGAGCGTGGCGCACCCTGCTGCTCACTGCTCCCCTCACCTCCCAGGGGGTGAACAAGGGGATTGGTCAAATGCAGAGGACACATTTCATGATGGTTACCTGGAAGGTTGTGT
>NC_084732.1:83248675-83281175 GCF_033978785.1 Entelurus aequoreus
TACTATTTATAGTAATGGACACCCACTGGACATAATAACTGTAGGGATGTAAAGTTGTGTTAATGTTGAGAGACAGTACATCTAAATAATAGCCAAGCTCACTTTAAGCGGCCATTGCTTTTGCGAGCCAAGAATCTTTTGTTGCCATCAAAGCACTCGCCTGTTTATTATGACAGCTTGCGAGCTCGCAATATATTGGAAACATTACGACTAAAAGGGGCCAATTACATGGACACTCTAGTAAACATTCACACCAGATTCTGTGGTTAAAAAAATAAAATGAAAAAAAGAGCGAGAACACACACATTGAAGGCTTACACAAGAGACACGCACTGAATGGTGGAGAAAATACCCTGCAAGAGAGAAAAGATGTCCAAACATAAAGTGGGGAGAAGACACTGAGGAGGACGACTAGGAGGGGCTGGAGCTTGCTGGTTAAAGCTGGGAGCCACCGAGGCTTGAAGCGTCCTTTACAAGCCTAAACCATGTCAGATCACATCAGTGTCGCTGCCAGCTTCAAACACACACACACACACACACACACACACACACACACACACACACACACACACACACACACACACACACACACACACACACACACACACACACACACACACACACACACACACACACACACACTCTTGTATTTGTTATCTTCTTGAGACCTCCGAATAATGCCTACCTCTTTAGGACCACCCTTTGTAGATATATAAAGATTTGTATTTCCAACATTAATAATATATACAGACTATGCAAATATAAAAAAGCATGTTGTGAAAAATGAGTTGGAATTTCACAAGACAAAGGTGACAATTTCACAATTGGCAGTTTTTTCATAATAAAAGTCGTCGTTTTACTCAACGCAAGTCAAGATTTTACAAGAAAAACTGGACATGTGTGGAATGTTATGATAAAAGTTGGAATTTTACTCAATAACAGTCGCAATTTTACAAGAAAAGCTTAAAATGTTGGCAATTTTATGAAAATAGTCGTAATTTTACTCGACAAAAGTCACAATTTTATAAGAAAACTTTCAAATGTTGGCAATATTACAATAATAATCGGAATTTTGCTCGGCAGAATTATGACAAAAGTCATCATTTTACTCCAAAAAATGTCAGTATTTTACAAGAACAACAAAGAAAAATTGCCAATATTGTGATAAAAGTCGGAATTTTATATGACAAATGTCACCATTTTGCATTAAAAAGTAATAATTTTACATAGAAAAGTCATAATTTTACATAGAAAAGTCACAATTTTACATAAGAAAGTCATAATTTTACATAAAAAAGTCACAACTTACGAGAAAATATTGCAACATTAGAGAAACAGAAAGAATATGAGAAATTGTTCTCAATTTTATAAGAAAAAAGTCGACACTGTGAGAAAAAGACTGTTTTATGTTTTTTTTGGTTTTGTAATTGGTTTTTAAGAGTCGTTATTTAATACAAGTTATTACAGTATGTCTCTATATACATATTTATTTATTTTTTTAAACTTTGAATTTTGGCAGTGTTATAATAAAAGTCGTCATTTTACTCAACGAAAGTCAAAATTTTACAAGAAAATCTGAACATGTGTGCAATAATATGATAAAAGTTGGAATTTTATTAATATTATAATAACAGTCGCAATTTTACAAGAAAAGCTTAAAATTTTGGCAATTTTATGAAAAGAGTCGTAATTTTACCAGACAAAAGCCACAATTTTATAAGAAAACTTTCAAATGTTGGCAATATTACAATAATAATCGGAATTTTACTCGGCAGAATTATGACAAAAGTCATCATTTTACTCCAAAAAAATATCACTATTTTACAAGAACAACATAAAAGAATTGGCAATATTGTGATAAAAGTCCAAATTTTATATGACAAATGTCACCATTTTGCATTAAAAAGTAATAATTATACATAAAAAAGTCATAATTTTACATAAAAAAAGTCATCATTTTATGACAAAATATTGCAACATTACAAAAACAGAAAGGATATGACATGTTGGCAGTTTTATAATAAAAGTCGTCATTTTACTCATCGCAAGTCCAAATTTTACAAAAAAAACTGAACATGTGTGCAATATTATGATGAAAGTTGGAATTTTACTCAATAACAGTTGCAATTTTACAAGAAAAGCTTAAAAATTTGGCAATTTTATGAAAATAGTCGTAATTTTACTCGACAAAAGTCACAATTTTATAAGAAAACTTTCAAATGTTGGCAATATTACAATAATAATCGGAATTTTGCTCGGCAGAATTATGACAAAAGTCATCATTTTACTCCAAAAAATGTCAGTATTTTACAAGAACAACAAAGAAAAATTGCCAATATTGTGATAAAAGTCAGAATTTTATATGACAAATGTCACCATTTTGCATTAAAAAGTAATAATTTTACATAGAAAAGTCATAATTTTACAGAAGAAAGTCATAATTTTACATAAAAAAGTCACAACTTACGAGAAAATATTGCAACATTAGAGAAACAGAAAGAATATGAGAAATTGTTCTCAATTTTATAAGAAAAAAGTCGACACTGTGAGAAAAAGACTGCTTTTATGTTTTTTTTGGTTTTGTAATTGGTTTTTAAGAGTCGTTATTTAATACAAGTTATTACAGTATGTCTCTATATACATATTTATTTATTTTTTTAAACTTTGAATTTTGGCAGTGTTATAATAAAAGTCGTCATTTTACTCAATGCAAGTCAAAATTTTACAAGAAAATCTGAACATGTGTGCAATAATATGATAAAAGTTGGAATTTTATTAATATTATAATAACAGTCGCAATTTTACAAGAAAAGCTTAAAATTTTGGCAATTTTATGAAAAGAGTCGTAATTTTACCAGACAAAAGCCACAATTTTATAAGAAAACTTTCAAATGTTGGCAATATTACAATAATAATCGGAATTTTACTCGGCAGAATTATGACAAAAGTCATCATTTTACTCCAAAAAAATGTCACTATTTTACAAGAACAACATAAAAGAATTGGCAATATTGTGATAAAAGTCCAAATTTTATATGACAAATGTCACCATTTTGCATTAAAAAGTAATAATTATACATAAAAAAAAGTCATAATTTTACATAAAAAAGTCATCATTTATGAGAAAATATTGCAACATTACAGAAACAGAAAGGATATGACATTTTGGCAGTTTTATAATAAAAGTCGTCATTTTACTCATCGCAAGTCAAAATTTTACAAAAAAAACTGAACATGTGTGCAATATTATGATGAAAGTTGGAATTTTACTCAATAACAGTTGCAATTTTACAAGAAAAGCTTAAAAATTTGGCAATTTTATGAAAACAGTCGTAATTTTACCCGACAAACGTCACAATTTTATCAGAAAAATTTCAAATGTTGGCAATATTACAATTATAATCGTAATTTTACTCCAAAAAACGTCACTATTTTACAAGAATAACAAAAAAAATGGCAATATTGTGATAGAAGTCCGAATTTTATATGACAAATGTCACCATTTTGCATTAAAAAGTAATAACTTTACATAAAAAAAGTCATAATTTTACACACAAAATTCATAATTTTATGAGAAAATATTGCAACACTACAGAAACAGAAAGAATATGAGAAATTGTTCTCAATTTTATAAGAAAAAAGTCGACACTGTGAGAAAAATACTGCTTTTATAGTTGTTGTTTTATTGTAATTGGTTTTTAAGAGTCATTATTTACTTCAAGTTATTACAGTATGTCTCTATATACATATTTATTTTATTTATTTAAACTTCGAATTTTGGCACTATTATAATAAAAGTCGTCATTTTACTCAACGCAAGTCAACATTTTACAAGAAAAGCTTAAAATTTTGTCATCTTTATGAAAAGAGTCATAATTTTACTCGACAAAAGTCACAATTGTATAAGAAAACTTTCAAATGTTGGCAATATTACAATAATAATCAGAATTTTACTCGGCAGAATTATGACAAAAGTCATCATTTTACTAAAAAAAATGTCACTATTTTACAAGAACATCAAAAAAAAAAAAGTCAATATTGTGACAAAAGTCCGAATTTTATATGACAAATGTCACCATTTTGCTTTAAAAAGTAATAATTTCACATTAAAAAATGTCATAATTTTACGAGAAATTACTGCAACATTACAGAAACAGAAAGAATATGAGAAATTGTTCTCAATTTTATAAGAAAAAAGTCGACACTGTGAGGAAAAGACTGCTTTTATAGTTGTTGTTTTTTGTAATTGGTTTTTGAGCTTCATTATTTACTTCTAGTTATTACAGTTTGTCTCTATATACATATTTATTTCATTTTTTTAAACTAATTTTGGCCAAAGGGGGCACATTTCAATTTCTTACACACACTTGTTATTTCATATGTTGACCAGAGGGGGAGCACTTTTAAAACCGACACACAGTACATCCATCCAATTTCTATCGCTTGTCCAATTTGAAAAATCCCTCCTTTTTGGGACCACCCTAATTTTGATAGATTTCACCACCAGGGGTGCAAATGAGACATTCTCTATTGGGACCATGACTTATGTCCCAACTTGTTCACCGGTCCTCATACGGAAGGTACTTTTCCTTGTTGATGTCTCAAGAAGGGTAGAAATACAAGAACACACACACACACACACACACACACACACACACACACACACACACACACACACACACACACACACACTCTCATCACAAAACATCCACATCGTAGTCTAGGCACAAACACACGCAAGCCTTGAAATAGGCCTACATGATGGAATCCTTATCCCACGGCCCCTGTGGTTCATTTTGTCAGCGGCCACTTAGAAAAGCTGCACACACACACACACACACACACACACACACACACACACACACGCACACACACACGCACACGCGTGTTAAACAGGGTTGCACTGCAGGTAAACACCTTTGATGGCCGATGCCGAGAGTGACAGACGGCCCGAAGGGTTTCGCCACAAGTACTCTCCATTACTGTCCGTCCACTGCTTTCAAGACCCCTTCTCCCCTTTCTTCAGCCACCACTGACCCAGTTTGACGGCGCATTTTCATTCCATTGAAAACTCTCTAATGCTACTCATACCAACATGAAAACAGACACAACAAAAATGGTACAGATGCCATCACGCCAGTGTTTCCTAACCATAGGGTTACTATTGTCGGGCCGCCAAAAAATGTCTGTTTCTCTGCTGTGGTCCATATCGGTACTCAGTTGCAATATACTCTTTCACCACTCGTGGCAGTAATTGCAATCTCAAACAAACAGAAGAAGTCTAGAGCTAAAATCATAAAGAAGTCTCTTAAGCGCAAAAATGATGACTAAGTGGTGAAGCTGTTTTTTCATTTGTACTTAGATTTTATTGACAGTTTAGTTTAGAAACATATTTATTATTATCTACCGTATTTTCCGGATCATAGGCCGCACCGGACTATAAGGCGCCCTGCCTAAGAGCGGGTCTAGTCAGGTCTACTTTAATACAAAAGGCGCACCGACCCGAACTCTCTAATAACTAAAGTCCCTTGGGTGAATAATGCAAACTCACTACACCGGTATGTTTTAGCGCTTTCATGGCGAGTTTACTGACAGATATAAGTAAGAACTTTAAACTACTTTTAGGATGAATGTCCCATAACAAGAAGATAGAGAAAAAGCAAACTGTTCTACTGACATTCAGACTTTGTTTAAGTCAATAACGGAGCAGTATCTCCTCATCCGGAAACAACAACAAGGCCGGAAATGTGTCTTGTGAAAAACCGTTCGACCGGAACTCTCTAATAAGGGGCGGCATGGCGTAGTGGGTAGAGCAACCGTGCCAGACACCTGAGGGTTGCAAGTTCGCTCCCCGCCTCTTACCATCCAAAAATCGCTGCCGTTGTGTCCTTGGGCGGGACACTTCACCCTTGCCCCCGGTGCCACTCACACCGGTGAATTGAATGATGAATGATAAGTGGTAGTCGGAGGGGGCCGTTGGCGCAAATTGCAGCCACGCTTCCGTCAGTCTACCCCAGGGCAGCTGTGGCTATGAAAGTAGCTTACCACCACCAGGTGTGAATGAATGATGGGTTCTACATGTAAAGCGACTTTGGGTACTTAGAAAAGCGCTATATAAATCCCAGGTATTATTATTATTATTATTATAATAACTAAAGTTCCTTGGGTGAATAATGTAAACTCACTACACCGGTATGTTTTAGCGCTTTCATGGCGAGTTTACTGACAGATATAAGTAAGAACTTTACACTACTTTATATTAGAAATTGCAACAGCGGAGGATGAATGTTCCATAACAAGAAGATAGAGAAATAGAAGAAACTTATCGACTACGGCGTCGGCACGGACTACAAAGGCGGAAACGCGCACATTTTCTGGACTTATGCAGATCCCAGAAACAGATCAGCAGGTACCAGAAGGTAAGAAAAGTTGCTTTTGCATAATATTGCGAAACAAAACGGCAGATAATATGTCTTACCTTATACACACACCATAATAATACTCGTATGTTTAATGCGCCGACAATCCATCAAGCGGTGCGGCTTCATAGCTTACCAAAGTCGTAGTAAAACATTTTGATAGATTTTTGAGCGCCGTGTGTAATGTTCTATATTTTCAATGGAACATATAACATGTCGGTGTTATTTACTTGAGTCATATTGCCATCACAGTGCAGTCTACACGTATCTCTTATGTTTGACTGCCATCTACTGGTCACACTTATCGTTACACCATGTACCAAATAAAATTGCTTCGAGGTCGGTAAGCAAAACCAGAATTAATCCGTACATTAGTGTTATAAGGCGCACTGTCGAGTTTTGAGAAATTTAAAGGATTTTAAGTGCGCCTTATAGTCGGAAAAATACGGTAGTTGAAATATAAGAACTAACTAAATACTTAAGTTGGGTTTTAATTAACGAGACACTGTACTTTCTGGACTAAACATTTATAAACACTCAAGTTTACTGTTTCTTCCATATGTGTTTAATGACCGCCATAACCACAACACCAGGGGGAGCTCCACAAACCACGTTAAACCCAGATTCCGATGTAACAAAGGTCTTAACTCATTCTCCTTCTATGCCACATCAATACGGAATGCACTCCCAACAGGTGTAAAAGAAAGTGCATCTCTATCCTCCTTCAAAACCGCACTAAAACAACAAACACCCTTCCCCCTCCACATCCCACCTCCCCGGATTGTAAATAACCAAATGTAAATAATCAAATGTATTTTTAATGTATATACTTGTTCTTATGCTATCTGAACTCACTATGTTCTCTGCTCGCTGTACATATCCTACCAAGTCAGACCTACACTGTTTCAATGCCCATTTCTCTGATGAAGCAATTGTTGATGAAATAAACTTTATTTATGAAGCACATTTAAAAAAATTACCACAGGGGTAGCACTTTGGCTACCCCTGTGGTAATTTTTTTAAATTAAACATAAAACACAGGTTCACAGCAGGTGTATTATGGGGCGCCATTGCAGGATGTATATCACTCAGTGTTAAAAGCCATGGAATAAAAGTATGTTTTTAAGAGAGATTTAAAAACAGGAAGAGAGGAGGCTTGTCTAACACTCAGAGGTAGGTCGTTCCAGAGCTTGGGAGCAGCAGCGGCGAAAGCTCTGTCACCTCTAAGCTTCAGCCTGATATCAACCAAACCCCCCCATCCCACCTCCCGGATTGTAAACAATGTAAATCATTCACTCTGATGATCAACTTGTGTGATGACTGTAATATGATGATAGTATATATTTGTACCATGAATTGATTTACGTGGACCCCGACTTAAACAAGTTGAAAAACGTATTCGGGTGTTACCATTTAGTGGTCAATTGTACGGAATATGTACTGAACTGTGCAATCTACTAATAAAAGTTTCAATCAATCAATCAAAGTTTGCTCTTATATGATAATGTTGACCCTGCTAGAGAGGAATTTAATTCATTTTACTTTGGTTTCTACTTGTGCGGATTAGAACCGCATTGCGTGAAAGACCACCATTCACTGATTTTCCGCAGTGAAGAAACTCTTCTCAAACTATTTACAATAATAATCTGAATTTTATTCGGCAAAATTTCAATATTGTGACAAAAGTCCGAATTTATATGACAAATGTCACCATTTTGCATGAAAAAGTAATAATTTTACATTAAAAAAAAAGTCCTAATTTTATGAGAAAATATTGCAACATTACAGAAACAGAAAGGATAAGAGAAATTGTTCTCAATTTTATAAGAAAAAAGTCGACACTGTGAGAAAAAGACTGCTTTTATAGTTTTTTTTTGTAATTGGTTTTTAAGTTTCATTATTTACTTCAAGTTATTATAGTATGTCTCTATATACATATTCATTTTATTTTTTTAATTAATTTTGGCCAAAGGGGGCACATTTCAATTTCTTACACACACTTGTTATTTCATAGGTTGACCAAAGGGGGAGCACTTTTAAAACCGACACACAGTCCATCCATCCATTTTCTACCGCTTGTCCAATTTGAAAAATCCCTCCTTTTTGGGACCACCTTAATTTTGACACACACAAACACTTACTCTTGTATTTGTTATCTTCTTGAGACCTCCGAATAATGCCTACCTCTTTAGGACCACCCTTTCTAGATATATAAAGATTTGCATTTATGCCAATATAAAAAACCTTGTTGTGAAAAATGAGTTGGAATTCCACAAGAAAAAGGTCACAATTTCACAAGAAAAACTTAGAATTTTGGCAGTATTAAAATAAAAGTCGTCCTTTTACTCAACGCAAGTCAACATTTTACAAGAAAAACTGAACATGTGTGCAGTAATATGATAAAAGTTGGAATTTTACTCAATAACAGTCGCAATTTTACAAGAAAAGCTTAACATTTTGGCAATTTTATGAAAAGAGTCGTAATTTTACCAGACAAAAGTCACAAAGTCATTCACATTGACGTCCCACTGGGGTGAGTTTTCCTTGCCCGTATGTGGGCTCTGTACCGAGGATGTCGTTGTGGCTTGTACAGCCCTTTGAGACACTTGTGATTTAGGGCTATATAAATAAACATTGATTGATTGATTGAATGTTATAGGAAAAATGTGAAAATGTTGGCAATATTACAATAGTAATCGGAATTTTACTCGGCAGAATTATGGCAAAAGTCATAATTTTACTCCAAAAAAAAATGTCACTATTTTACAAGAACAACCAAAAAAAATGGCAATATTGTGATAAAAGTCAGAATTTTATATGACAAATGTCACCGTTTTGCATTAAAAAGTCATAATTTTACATTAAAAGAAGTCATAATTTTACGAGAAAATATTGCGATATTACAGAAACGGAAATAATATGAGAAATTGTTTATAAGAAAAAAGTCGACACTGTGAGAAAAAGACTGCTTTTATATTTTTTTTTTTGTAATTGGTTTTTAAGTTTCATTATTTACTTCAAGTTATTACAGTATGTCTCTATATACATATTCATTTTATTTTTTTAATTAATTTTGGCCAAAGGGGGCACATTTCAATTTCTTACACACACTTGTTTTTTCATATGTTGACCAAAGGGGGAGCACTTTTAAAACCGACACACAGTACATCCATCCATTTTCTACCGCTTGTCCAATTTGAAAAATCCCTCCTTTTTGGGACCACCCTAATTTTGACACACACAAACACTTACTCTTGTATTTGTTATCTTCTTGAGACCTCCGAATAATGCCTACCTCTTTAGGACCACCCTTTCTAGATATATAAAGATTTGCATTTATGCCAATATAAAAAACCTTGTTGTGAAAAATGAGTTGGAATTCCACAAGAAAAAGGTCACAATTTCACAAGAAAAACTTAGAATTTTGGCAGTATTAAAATAAAAGTCGTCCTTTTACTCAACGCAAGTCAACATTTTACAAGAAAAACTGAACATGTGTGCAGTAATATGATAAAAGTTGGAATTTTACTCAATAACAGTCGCAATTTTACAAGAAAAGCTTAACATTTTGGCAATTTTATGAAAAGAGTCGTAATTTTACCAGACAAAAGTCACAAAGTCATTCACATTGACGTCCCACTGGGGTGAGTTTTCCTTGCCCGTATGTGGGCTCTGTACCGAGGATGTCGTTGTGGCTTGTACAGCCCTTTGAGACACTTGTGATTTAGGGCTATATAAATAAACATTGATTGATTGATTGAATGTTATAGGAAAAATGTCAAATGTTGGCAATATTACAATAGTAATCGGAATTTTACTCTGCAGAATTATGGCAAAAGTCATAATTTTACTCCAAAAAAAAATGTCACTATTTTACAAGAACAACAAAAAAAAATTGGCAATATTGTGATAAAAGTCAGAATTTTATATGACAAATGTCACCGTTTTGCATTAAAAAGTAATAATTTTACATTAAAAGAAGTCATAATTTTACATTAAAAGAAGTCATAATTTTACGAGAAAATATTGCGATATTACAGAAACGGAAATAATATGAGAAATTGTTTATAATAAAAAAGTCGACACTGTGAGAAAAAGACTGCTTTTATAATTTTTTTTTGTAATTGGTTTTTAAGTTTCATTATTTACTTCAAGTTATTACAGTATGTCTCTATATACATATTCATTTTATTTTTTTAATTAATTTTGGCCCAAGGGGGCACATTTCAATTTCTTACACACACTTGTTATTTCATATGTTGACCAGAGGGGGAGCCCTTTTAAAACCAACACACAGTCCATCCATCCATTTTCTACAGCTTGTCCAATTTGAAAAATCCCTCCTTTTTGGGACCACCCTAATTTTGACACACACAAACACTTACTCTTGTATTTGTTATCTTCTTGAGACCTCCGAATAATACCTACCTCTTTAGGACCACCCTTTCTAGATATATAAAGATTTGTATTTATGCCAATATAAAAAACCTTGTTGTGAAAAATGAGTTGGAATTCCACAAGAAAAAGGTCACAATTTCACAAGAAAAACTTAGAATTTTGGCAGTATTAAAATAAATGTCGTCCTTTTACTCAACGCAAGTCAACATTTTACAAGAAAAACTGAACATGTGTGCAGTATTATGATAAAAGTTGGAATTTTACTCAATAACAGTCGCAATTTTACAAGAAAAGCTTAACATTTTGGCAATTTTATGAAAAGAGTCGTAATTTTACCAGACAAAAGTCACAAAGTCATTCACATTGACGTCCCACTGAGGTGAGTTTTCCTTGCCCGTATGTGGGCTCTGTACCGAGGATGTCGTTGTGGCTTGTACAGCCCTTTGAGACACTTGTGATTTAGGGCTATATAAATAAACATTGATTGATTGATTGAATGTTATAGGAAAAATGTCAAATGTTGGCAATATTACAATAGTAATCGGAATTTTACTCGGCAGAATTATGGCAAAAGTCATAATTTTACTCCAAAAAAAAAAAGTCACTATTTTACAAGAACAACAACAAAAAATTGGCAATATTGTGATAAAAGTCAGAATTTTATATGACAAATGTCACCGTTTTGCATTAAAAAGTAATAATTTTACATTAAAAGAAGTCATAATTTTACGAAAAAATATTGCGATATTACAGAAACGGAAATAATATGAGAAATTGTTTATAAGAAAAAAGTCGACACTGTGAGAAAAAGACTGCTTTTATAGTTTTTTTTGTAATTGGTTTTTAAGTTTCATTATTTACTTCAAGTTATTACAGTATGTCTCTATATACATATTCATTTTATTTTTTTAATTAATTTTGGCCCAAGGGGGAACATTTCAATTTCTTACACACACTTGTTATTTCATATGTTGACCAGAGGGGGAGCACTTTTAAAACCGACACACAGTCCATCCATCCATTTTCTACCGCTTGTCCAATTTGAAAAATCCCTCCTTTTTGGGACCACCCTAATTTTGACACACACAAACACTTACTCTTGTATTTGTTATCTTCTTGAGACCTCCGAATAATGCCTACCTCTTTAGGACCACCCTTTCTAGATATATAAAGATTTGCATTTATGCCAATATAAAAAACCTTGTTGTGAAAAATGAGTTGGAATTCCACAAGAAAAAGGTCACAATTTCACAAGAAAAACTTAGAATTTTGGCAGTATTAAAATAAAAGTCGTCCTTTTACTCAACGCAAGTCAACATTTTACAAGTAAAACTGAACATGTGTGCAGTATTATGATAAAAGTTGGAATTTTTACTCAATAACAGTCGCAATTTTACAAGAAAAGCTTAACATTTTGGCAATTTTATGAAAAGAGTCGTAATTTTACCAGACAAAAGTCACAAAGTCATTCACATTGACGTCCCACTGGGGTGAGTTTTCCTTGCCCGTATGTGGGCTCTGTACCGAGGATGTCGTTGTGGCTTGTACAGCCCTTTGAGACACTTGTGATTTAGGGCTATATAAATAAACATTGATTGATTGATTGAATGTTATAGGAAAAATGTGAAAATGTTGGCAATATTACAATAGTAATCGGAATTTTACTCGGCAGAATTATGGCAAAAGTCATAATTTTACTCCAAAAAAAAATGTCACTATTTTACAAGAACAACCAAAAAAAATGGCAATATTGTGATAAAAGTCAGAATTTTATATGACAAATGTCACCGTTTTGCATTAAAAAGTCATAATTTTACATTAAAAGAAGTCATAATTTTACGAGAAAATATTGCGATATTACAGAAACGGAAATAATATGAGAAATTGTTTATAAGAAAAAAGTCGACACTGTGAGAAAAAGACTGCTTTTATAGTTTTTTTTTTGTAATTGGTTTTTAAGTTTCATTATTTACTTCAAGTTATTACAGTATGTCTCTATATACATATTCATTTTATTTTTTTAATTAATTTTGGCCAAAGGGGGCACATTTCAATTTCTTACACACACTTGTTATTTCATATGTTGACCAAAGGGGGAGCACTTTTAAAACCGACACACAGTCCATCCATCCATTTTCTACCGCTTGTCCAATTTGAAAAATCCCTCCTTTTTGGGACCACCCTAATTTTGACACACACAAACACTTACTCTTGTATTTGTTATCTTCTTGAGACCTCCGAATAATGCCTACCTCTTTAGGACCACCCTTTCTAGATATATAAAGATTTGCATTTATGCCAATATAAAAAACCTTGTTGTGAAAAATGAGTTGGAATTCCACAAGAAAAAGGTCACAATTTCACAAGAAAAACTTAGAATTTTGGCAGTATTAAAATAAAAGTCATCCTTTTACTCAACGCAAGTCAACATTTTACAAGAAAAACTGAACATGTGTGCAGTATTATGATAAAAGTTGGAATTTTTACTCAATAACAGTCGCAATTTTACAAGAAAAGCTTAACATTTTGGCAATTTTATGAAAAGAGTCGTAATTTTACCAGACAAAAGTCACAAAGTCATTCACATTGACGTCCCACTGGGGTGAGTTTTCCTTGCCCGTATGTGGGCTCCGTACCGAGGATGTCGTTGTGGCTTGTACAGCCCTTTGAGACACTTGTGA
The DNA here is from genome assembly GCF_033978785.1 of Entelurus aequoreus. NCBI lineage: Eukaryota > Metazoa > Chordata > Actinopteri > Syngnathiformes > Syngnathidae > Entelurus > Entelurus aequoreus. The sequence continues at coordinate 83,262,174 of NC_084732.1, forward strand.
TTTAGGGCTATATAAATAAACATTGATTGATTGATTGAATGTTATAGGAAAAATGTCAAACGTTGGCAATATTACAATAGTAATCGGAATTTTACTCGGCAGAATTATGGCAAAAGTCATAATTTTACTCCAAAAAAAAATGTCACTATTTTACAAGAACAACAAAAAAAAATTGGCAATATTGTGATAAAAGTCAGAATTTTATATGACAAATGTCACCGTTTTGCATTAAAAAGTAATAATTGTACATTAAAAGAAGTCATAATTTTACGAGAAAATATTGCGATATTACAGAAACGGAAATAATATGAGAAATTGTTTATAAGAAAAAGACTGCTTTTATAGTTGTTTTTGTAATTGGTTTTTAAGTTTCATTATTTACTTCAAGTTATTACAGTATGTCTCTATATACATATTCATTATATTTTTTTAATAAATTTTGGCCAAAGGGGGCACATTTCAATTTCTTACACACACTTGTTATTTCATATGTTGACCAGAGGGGGAGCCCTTTTAAAACCGACACACAGTCCATCCATCCATTTCCTACCGCTCGTCCAATTTGAAAGATCCCTCCTTTTTGGGACCACCTTAATTTTGATAGATTTCACCACCAGGGGGTGCAAATGAGACATTCTCTATTGGGACCATGATTTATGTCCTAACTTGTTCACCGGTCCTCATACGGAAGGACTAAGAATTGAATTCATTTTACTTTGGTTTCTACTTGTGCAGATTAGAACTGCATTGCGTGAAAGACCACCATTCACTGATTTTCCACCATGAAGAAACTCTTCCCAAACTATTCAGCTGCAGCAAGAAGCGACGTGCAAAGATTGGAAATGAAGTCTTAGTGCAGCCACTCCATGTCTCTGCAGCTTGTTTAAACGTACTTGGACAAAAACATTCCTCCGACTCAACAATGGGCTTCATCTCAAGAGTCGGTGAGAGATTTGGTTCTCAGAGGGGAACACAATGTGTTCATTATACAGCAACTGAGTCATTAAAAGAGAGGAACATCCTTAAAAGGGGGTTTGAAGGTCGAACAAAGATTGCGACTTTGGACACGCTGACGTATGATTCATCATCGTCGCGGTACTTGTCAGAGTATGGAAACTGAAAAGTAAGGACGTAATTAGAAGTGAAAAGGTTTATTATTCAAACCGAGTGGAGGCTGTCTCAGCAGAATGGGGCTGTCCAATGTTTTCCCTGCTCCCAGTTCCAACTGTTCGGAGACGCCAAATGCCAGGAAAAACCATGTTTGTGTTCACGCCGGGCCTCCCGTGTTAAGGTGAGGAAGTGCGACCCGTCTGGTTCTTTTGTGTCCCAGGTCATGCTGGTACGAGCTCAGGTTATCTTCTGACCATGACTGCAAATAGGATTAGGCTTGTGCGAGGAAAGGAAGAATAAACGTCAGCTTCAATGTGGTTAACGTCGACCTCAACTGATCTACAGACCGCCAGGTTGCTGTTTCAGTGTGGATGCAGGGAAATCATGAATTGTTATTGATACGGACTAGTGTTGTACCAATATTTTGGTACCGGTACCAAAATGATTATGATACTTTTCAGTACTTTTCTATATAAAGGGACCACAAAAAAATTGGCTTTATTCTAACAAAATATCTTAGGGTACAAAAAACATATGTTTCTTACTGCAAGTTTGTCCTTAAGTAAAATAGTGAACATACAAGACAACTTGTCTTTTACAAACCCCGTTTCCATATGAGTTGGGAAATTGTGTTAGATGTGAATATAAACGGAATACAATGATTTGCAAATCATTTTCAACCCATATTCAGTTGAATATGCTACAAAGACAACATATTTGATGTTCAAACTGATAAACATTTTTTTTTTTTTTGCAAATAATCATTAACTTTAGAATTTGATGCCAGCAACACGTGACAAAGACGTTGGGAAAGGTGGCAAAAAATACTGATAAAGTTGAGGAATGCTCATCAAACACTTATTTGGAACATCCCACAGGTGAACAGGCAAATTGGGAACAGGTGGGTGCCATGATTGGGTATAAAAGTAGATTCCATGAAATGCTCAGTCATTCACAAGCAAGGATGGGGCGAGGGTCACCACTTTGTCAACAAATGCGTGAGCAAATTGTTGAACAGTTTAAGAAAAACCTTTCTCAACCAGCTATTGCAAGGAATTTAGGGATTTCACCATCTACGGTCCGTAATATAATCAAAGGGTTCAGAGAATCTGGAGAAATCACTGCACGTAAGCAGCTAAGCCCGTGACCTTCGATCCCTCAGGCTGTACTGCATCAAGAAGCGACATCAGTGTGTAAAGGATATCACCACATGGGCTCAGGAACACTTCAGAAACCCACTGTCAGTAACTACAGTTGGTCGCTACAACAGTAAGTGCAAGTTAAAACTCTCCTATGCAAGGCGAAAACCGTTTATCAACAACACCCAGAATTATCATTCTATTATTTTGTCAAAATTATGAAGGACAAGTGGTAGAAAATGAATTATTAATCTCCTGTTAACATCTGCTTACTTTCTCTTTTAACATGTTCTATCCACGCTTCTGTTAAAATGTAATAATCACTTATTCTTCTGTTGTTTGATACTTTACATTAGTTTTGGATGATACATATTTAGGGACATAATTACTGAGTTCATGAACATAATATAATTTAAAAACAACGAAAGAAGATGTTGTGAAGCCAAAAAATATCGACGTAATCATAGTAGTATCGACTTGGTACGCTACTGTACTTGGTATCATTACAGTGGATGTTAGGTGTAGATCCACCAATGGCGTTTGTTTACATTTTGATGCCATTGAGCTACGGTGTGTAGGGAAGAATGCTTAGCTATTCCTCGTCCTGCAGGGATGATACTTGAAAGAATCATACTTTATTTGTCGCCATGGAGACAAGGATTAGTGACTTAGAAGTGTGCCATGTTTTAAAGCACCTCTTCCTGAGGGCGTTTCAGTGTTATAACTTCACCTTTATCGTTAGTTTTTAAGCCAAAATGCGTCCCTTTTCTGTCTACACACTGTGTCTGCTTGTAAGTACTACGTGATTGTGCGCTGCCGAACATGCTCCTCTGCTCGTAAACCAGCAATGACACGACGTGACGACGACGGGGGAGCAGAGGTGGCGGGCCAGTACTTTTCAGAGGCGGTATAGTACCGATATGATTCATTAGTATCACGGTACTATACTAATACCGGTATACCGTACAACCCTAATACAGACATGTCAACAACTCTACTGTTCTATTGTGTTACCATATCTAAGGCATTGTGTAGAAATATGACAAAATAACTACAAAGGCCGATATCCGATATTGTCCAACTCTTAATTACCGATTCCGATATCAACCGATGCCGATATATACAGTCGTGGAATTAACACATTATTATGCCTAATTTTGTTGTGATGCCCCGCTGGATGCATTAAACAACGTAACAAGGTTTTCCCAAAATAAATCAACTCAAGTTATGGAAAAAAAGGGCCAACATGGCACTGCCATATTTATTATTGAAGTCACAAAGTGCATTATTTTTTTTTAACATGCCTCAAAACAGCAGCTTGGAATTTTGAGGTTGAGGAGGTTGAGGTGGGCGGGGGTTGGGATAGCGGGGATTCTGGGTATTTGTTCTGTTGTGTTTACGTCGTGTTACGGTGCGGGTGTTCTCCCGAAATGTGTTTGCCATTCTTGTTTGGTGTGGGTTCACAGTGTGGCGCATATTTGTAACAGTGTTAAAGTTGTTTGTACGGCCACCCTCAGTGTGACCTGTATGGCTGTTGACCAAGTATGCCTTGCATTCACTTGTGTGTGTGAAAAGCCGTAGATATTATGTGACTGGGCCGGCACGCAAAGGCAGTGCCTTTAAGGTTTATTGGCGCTCTGTACTTCTCCCTACGTCCGTGTACCACTCCGTACAGCTGCGTTTTTAAAAGTCATACATTTTACTTTTTGTAACCGATACCGATAATTTCTGATATTACATTTTATAAAGCATTTATCGCCCGATAATATCGGCAGTCCGATATTATCGGACATCTCTAATAGCGAGTCTACTGACAGATATATTTTAGAACTTTACGCTACTTTATATTAGAAATGGCAACAGAGGATGAATTGACCACGGCGTCGGTTACGGACCACAATGGCGGACGCGCACAAGTTTTCAGGACTTTATACAAATCCTAAATTCATATCAGCAGCTACCAATAGGTAAGAAAAGTTGGTTTTGCACAATATTGCGAAACAAAACGCCTTATAATGTCTGCTAATAGGGTCCTTATAAAGTTTTGGTGTTGTTTACTGGCGTCATCTTGCAGTCTACGCGTATCGCTCATGTGTGACTGCCATCTACTGGTCACACTGGTCATTACACCATGTGCCAAATAAAATAGCTTCGAGGTCGGTAAGCACAACCAGAATGATTCCGTACATTAGGCTATAAGGCGCACTGTCGATTTTTGAGAAAATAAAATGATTTTAAGTGCGCCTTATAGTCCGAAAAATATGGTACATGTTTATATTACTGTTTTGGTGACGTAAATCTTTAGGTTTTTTCCCGATGTATTGTCCTCTATACTGCCATGTCATGTCTTGTCATTGTCATTCTTCCTACTTCTTTTTGGACCTGTTGAAACGTGACACTGTAAATATGGTCTCCTGCTGGCCCCACTATGGACTGGACTCTCACTGTTATGTTGGATCCACTAGGGCAGGGGTCACCAACCTTTTTGAAACCAAGAGCTACTTCTTGGGTACTGATTAATGCGAAGGGCTACCAGTTTGATACACACTTAAATAAATTGCCAGAAATAGCCAATTTGCTCAATTTACCTTTAACTTTATGTTATTATTAATAATTAATGATATTTACACTTAATTGAACGGTTTAAAAGAGGAGAAAACACGAAAAAAATGACAATTAAATTTTGAAACATAGCTTATTTTCAATTTCGACTCTTTAAAATTCAAAATTCAACCGAAAAAAAGAAGAGAAAAACTTAAAAAAAGAATTTATGGAACATCATTAGTAATTTTTCCTGATTAAGATTAATTTTAGAATTTTGATGACATGTTTTAAATAGGTTAAAATCCAATCTACACTTTGTTAGAATATATAGCAAATTGGACCAAGCTATATTTCTAACAAAGACAAATCATTATTTCTTCTAGATTTTCCAGAACAAAAATTTTAAAATAAATTCAAAAGACTTTGAAATAAGATTTAAATTTGATTCTACAGATTTTCTAGATTTGCCAGAATAATTTTTTTGAATTTTAATCATAATAAGTTTGAAGAAATATTTCACAAATATTCTTCGTCGACAAAACAGAAGCTAAAATGAAGAATTCAATTTTAATTTTTTTTTATTTTTCTTTAGAATAAAAATTAAAAAATTTACTTGAACATTGATTTAAATTGTCAGGAAAGAAGAGGAAGGAATTTAAAAGGTAAAAAGGTATATGTGTTTAAAAATCCTAAAATCTTTTTTAAGGTTGTATTTTTTCTCTAAAATCGTCTTTCTGAAAGTTATAAGAAGCAAAGTAAAAGAATTAATGAATTTATTTAAACAAGTGAAGACCAAGTCTTTAAAATATTTTCTTGGATTTTCAAATTCTATTTTGAGTTTTGTCTCTCTTAGAATTAAAAATGTCGGGCAAAGCGAGACCAGCTTGCTAGTAAATAAATACAATTTAAAAAATAGAGGCAGCTCATTGGTAAGTGCTGCTATTTGAGCTATTTTTAGAACAGACCGGCGGGCTACTCATCTGGTCCTTACGGGCTACCTGGTGCCCGCGGGCACCGCGTTGGTGACCCCTGCACTAGGGACTGCACTTAGAGGGGGGGTTACCCACATATGCGATCCTCCCCAAGGTTTCTCATAGTCATTCACATCGACGTCCCTTGTGTGGGCTCTGTGCCGAGGATGTCGTTGTGGCTTGTGCAGCCCTTTGAGACTTTTGTAAATAAACATTGATTGCTTGAGTGATTGATACTGCCGTGCAACTGTATGCATGTTCCAAATAAACCTATGACCATGACTTTAAGCCCAGCCACGCGCAGGAAATGCAAGGTGACAGAATACAATCTCAGTTTACTTTGGCGTCCACAGGGCAATGCGGGTCATCAAAGTGTGGCGTTGCAAAGTCGGCCCAAGACCCCCCCCCTGGGACGTTACAGTTTGTTGAGAAAAAGGTCAGCTCCTTGCGTTTGCTTCCGCACAAGAAGGTGACGTCAGCCTGACCCCAGCAGCTGCTGACTTCAATTGCCTCGGACAAGCGAGGGAGAAACAAGAACCACAACAGAGCTACAAATTTGGGGCTTTAATTTGGCCGTGATTCCTTACGAGCTGGAAAATATCTGTCAAAACGAGGGCTGTCAAAATGAATGCGGATCGTTCCATCATCGTGTTTATCTGATTCAAAATGTTAATGCGGTGCAGAATGACTCAAAATTCCCCAAACTTTAATTGGCAATACAGTTTGTCCAAGTAGTGTTATCGTCACACATGTGCAAATGCAGATACATTTTTGTTTATAAAAAAAAAAAGAAGTATTTTGTAAACATGAACATGACCTGAAAGGGTTTTAATAAACACAATGAATACCGTATTTTTCGGACTATAAGTTGCAGTTTTTTTCATAGTTTGGCCGGGGGTGCGACTTATACTCAGGAGCGACTTATGAGTGAAATTATTAACACATTACGGTAAAATATCAAATAATGTTATTTAGCTCATTCACGTAAGAGACTAGACGTATAAGATTTCATGGGATTTAGCGATTAGGAGTGACAGATTGTTTGGTAAACGTATAGCATGTTCTATATGTTATAGTTATTTGAATGACTCTTACCATAATATGTTACGTTAACATACCAGGCACGTTCTCAGTTGGTTATTTATGCCTCATATAACGTACACTTATTCAGCCTGTTGTTCACTATTCTTTATTTATTTTAAATTGCCTTTCAAATGTCTATTTTTGGTGTTGGGTTTTATCAAATAAATTTCCCCCAAAAATGCGACTTATACTCCAGTGCGACTTATATATGTTTTTTTCCTTCTTTATTATGCATTTTCGGCCTGGGGCGACTTACACTCCAGAGCGACTTATACTCCGAAAAATACGGTACATTTTAAATTAACTCTATATACCGTATTTTGCGGACTATAAGGTGCACTTAAAATGCTTGTTTTTTTTCTCAAAACTCGACAGTGCTGGTTCTGGTTTTGCTTACCGACCTCGAAGCAATTTTATTTGGTACATGGTGTAATGACCAGTGTGACCAGTAGATGGCAGTCAAACATAAGAGATACGTGTAGACTGCAATATGATGGCAATATGACTCTAGTAAACAACACCAACATTTTATATGTTCCATTGAAAATATAGAACATTACACACGGCGATCAAAAATCTATCAAAATGTTTTAGAAAGATTTTGGTAAGCTATGAAGTCGCACCGCTTGACGGATTGTCGGTGCATTAAACATACATGTATTATTATGGTGTGTGTATAAGGTAAGACGTATTATCTGGCGTTTTTTTTCCGCAATATTATGCAAAAGCAACTTTTCTTACCTTCTGGTACCTGCTGATCTGTTTTTGGGATCTGCATAAATCCTGAAAAATTGTGCGCGTCCGCCTTTGTAGTCTGTGGCGACACCGTAGTCGATAAGCTTCTTACTTTTCTCTATCTTCTTGTTATGGGACATTCATCCTCCGCTCTTGCCATTTCTAATATAAAGTCGTGTAAAGTTCTTACTTATATCTGTCAGTAAACTCGCCATGAAAGCGCTAAAACATACCGGTGTAGTGAGTTCACATTATTCACCCAAGGAACTTTAGTTATTAGAGAGTTTTTCACGGGATTCATTTCCGGCCTTGTTGTTTCCGGATGAGGAGATGCTGCTCCGTTATTGATTGAAGTAAAGTCTGAATGTCATTAAAACAGTTAGCTCCATCTTTCGACACTTCTTCCACACCCGTCCTTGCACGCTACACCGCTACAACAAAGATGACGGGGAGAAGACGCTGCCGAAGGTGAGCCACGTAAATAAGACCACCCACAAAACGGCACATCCTGAAGAGAAAGCGACTTGAAGATGATCTGTAAAACATAATCCATGGAACATTTTGACCAAAGAACCACCATTACATGTTATGTAGACCAGTGGTCCCCAACCACAGGGCTGCGGCCCGGTACCGGTCCACGGACCGATTGGTACCGGGCCGCACAAGAAATAAAAAAATTTAAAAAATTTAAAAAATATATTTTTTTATTAAATCAACTTAAAAAAAACAATATATACATTATATATCAATATATATCAATACAGTCTGCAGGGATACAGTCCGTAAGCACACATGATAGTATTTGTTAATGAAAAAAAAAAAAAAAAAAAAAAATTTTTTTTAAAGCCTTTTTTTTTAGATATATGCATACTTGTTCTAGCTATTAGGCTGTTCTAGTTTTTTTTTTAAATTTTGTTTTAATTTTTTATTTTTTTAATACACTGTAGCACTTTGAGGTTGTTTACTCAATGTAAAGTGCTTTTTACAAATAAAATCTATTATTATTATTATTATTATTAATGGTCCGATATCACAAAAAACAACAACAAAAACGGACATTATCGGTTTGGCTGTAAAATCTGTCAAACAAGCAGTCCTGCGTGTGTTTACAGCCAGTTAAAATGTAAATGTCCTCCAGTAATCACACCAGGTTGGCCTTTTCTTGTATTTTAGTCAAGTCATGTACAAAAGGTAAACATGCTCGGCTATAGGCTATCACTGTAGGAGCTAGCAGCTACACAACAGCTAAGCACACAACAGCGCACACACTCTAAACTCACGTTGTAAGTGTCGTCAATTGAACAATATTGCAGTTTAAAACACAATTGTGGACATAAACAAGTAGCAAATAATTATAGTCGCATTTTACTTACACATACAAAAGCCTCCAAGGCAGAAGCGTATTAGAAACTATCCAGTATCTAAGCGTCATGAGCTTAAAAGCCTACTGAAACCCACTACTACCGACCACGCAGTCTGATAGTTTATATATCAATGATGAAATATTAACATTGCAACACATGCCAATACGGCCGGGTTAACTTATAAAGTGCAATTTTAAATTTCCCGCGAAACTTCCGGTTGAAAACGTCTATGTATGATGACGTATGCGCGTGACGTCAATCGTTGAAACGGAAGTATTCGGACACATTGTATCCAATACAAAAAGCTCGGTTTTCATCGCAAAATTCCACAGTATTCTGGACATCTGTGTTGGTGAATCTTTTGAAATTTGTTTAATGAACAATGAAGACTGCAAAGAAGAAAGCTGTAGGTGGGATCGGTGTATTAGCGGCTGGCTGCAGCAACACAACCAGGAGGACTTTACTTGGATAGCACACGCGCTATCCGACGCTAGCCGCCGACCGCATCGATGATCGGGTGAAGTCCTTCGTCGCTCCGTCGATCGCTGGAACGCAGGTGAGCACGGGTGTTGATGAGCAGATGAGGGCTAGCTGGCGTAGGTGGATAGCTAATGTTTATAGCATAGCTCTGTGAGGTCCCTTTGCTAAGTTAGCTTCAATGGCGTCGTTAGCAAAAGCATTGTTAAGCTTCGCCAGGCTGGAAAGCATTAACCGTGTATTTACAGGTCCATGGTTTAATAGTATTGTTGATTTTCTGTCTATCCTTCCAGTCAGGGGTTTATTTCTTTTGTAACTATCTGCAGTTAAGCCCGATGCTATCATGTTAGCTCCGTAGCTAAAGTGCTTCGCCGATGTATTGTCGTGGAGATAAAAGTCACTGTGAATGTCCATTTCACGTTCTCTACTCTCATTTTCAAGAAGATATAGTATCCGAGGTGGTTTGAAATACAAATCCGTGATCCACAATAGAAAAAGGAGAAAGTGTGGAATCCAATGAACCCTTGTACCTAAGTTACGGTCAGAGCGAAAAATGATACGTCCTGCACTGCACTCTAGTCCTTCACTCTCACGTTCCTCATCCACAAATCTTTCATCCTCGCTCAAATTAATGGGGTAATCGTCGCTTTCTCGGTCCGAATCGCTTTTGCTGCTGGTGTAAACAATGGGGAAATGTGAGGAGCCTTTCAACATGCGACATCACGCTACTTCCGCTACAGGCAAGGCTTTTTTTTATCAGCGATCAAAAGTTGCGAACTTTATCATCGTTGTTCTCTACTAAATCCTTTCAGCAAAAATATGGCAATATCGCGAAATGATCAAGTATGACACATAGAATGGATCTGCTATCCCCGTTTAAATAAAAAAATTTCACTTCTGTAGGCCTTTAACTCAATAAATTATTGTGGCCACTAGGTGTCGCCAAACAGAAAATATCCATTAAAGACGATTAGTAAGTAACAGGTTAGTGTTTTTTTATGCCTACCATTGTTCTCTGTTTAACTAATTTCAATTGAATAGGCGTTTATAAAATTACAACACTACAAAACAATAAAAATACTCATGATTCCTGCAGATATCCGATTTTATTCGGGTCAATCGTGATATCTGCCAACACTCAATTTGCTCCAGATCATCCCTAATATTTGTCATTACATTGGTAGACTGCTCGCTGTACATATCATACCAAGTCAGACCTACACTGTTTCAATGCCCATTTCTCTGATGATGCAATTGTTGATGACTGAAGTATGCTGTTATCAACCAAACCCTCCTCATCCCACCCACCCCCGGATTGCAAATAATGTAAATAATTAAATGTATATACTCTGATGATTAACTTGTGTGATGACTGTATTATGATGATAGTATATATTTGTACCATGAATTGATTTACGTGGACCCCGACTTAAACAAGTTGAAAAACTTATTCGGGTTGTTACCATTTAGTGGTCAATTGTACGGAAAATGTACAGTACTGTGCAATCTACTAATACAAGTTTCAATCAATCAAAATCAAGCAAAGCTCTGTTTTGGGCCTCCTAGTGTGTGATAATGACCAACACTGCTACAACTGCACCATATCATATAAGTAAGAGGGGCTACCACTATAAACCCTTGTAGACAAATGAGGTCAGCAAAATATCCTAATTAGCGTATGACCCACAATGAATAAACATATTACCAAGATTATTACTGTCTCACTACAGTGCACAGTATGTTTAATGGTCAATTATGGGGTCGTTCCCAGGCAACTAGATAAATCCCAATGGCTGTTTCACAGCACCACTAGATATGGTCGAGTATATACAGATATAGTATATAAAATATGAAATAAAGTGGAAGAGTGCTGCAAACCAGAGGGGGCAAACTAATTGCTTTAATCTCATCCACGGTATCCCCAGGAGAGGATTGGTTGTCAGACGGAGACTCAACATTCATTAATTTGCGTCTCTATAGTAACCGTGAACAATACTTCCAGGTAGCTGAGTTTTCAGGCTATATGGCAGGTAGAATCTGAAAAATACAAGTGCCCGTCTGCAGTAATTAACATGTTACAGCCTGTATATGAGATGTGGTCATTGTTACAGGTGCATACACATATTTCTGTCCTGTGGTCATCAGCAGAGTAACATCTCATGGCAAGGGATTGGCACTTTTATCTTTTATAATAATGACACAGTAGGAACCAGACGGAAGAAAAAGGTTTTTGGTGCCTCATATCAGCGTTAAATAAATGCAGATTTTGTGCGTTCAGACCAGGGATGGGTATTGTTTGCATTTTAACAATACTAGTACCAATTCGGTACTTTAAAACACAGTGCCGGTGTTTAAACGGTAAAAAATGGAACACATTGTAAAAAATATATATATATATATTTTACATTCAAGTTGAACAGACCAGTTATTGAAGTATTTCAATTACAGTACATACATTAAATGATAACCCAGCAGGCACACGACATTAAAACATTGTTGAGAACTTGTTGACTTAGGTCCTGACGTTGAGCAACTTAAACATAACGTTGAAACGACATGCTATTTGACGACGTTTGATCAATGTCGGGTTTTGACGTTGATTTGATCATTGAATTTTGGTCATTTACCAACCAATATTCTACAACACAAATACAACGTTGAAACAACATGCTATTTGACAACGTTTCATCAATGACAGGTTGTGACGTTGATTTGACCATTGAATTTTCGTCATTACCCAAACAAAACTGTACAACACAAATACAATGTTGAAACAAAATGCTTTTAGACATTTATTCAATGTCAGGTTGTGACGTTGATTTGACCATTGAAATTAGGTAATTTCCCAACCAATATTCTACAACACAAATACAACGTTGAAACAACATGCTTTTTGATGACGTTTAATCAACTTTGGGTTCTGACGTTGATTTGACCATTGAATTTTGGTAATTTCCCAACCAATATTCTACAAAACAAATACAACGTTGAAACAACATGCTATTTGACAACGTTTAATCAATGATAGGTTGTGATATTGATTTAACCATTGAAATGTGGTCATTTCCCAACCAAAATTGTACAACACAAATACAACGTTGAAACAACATGCTTTTTGACGTTTGTTCAATGTCAGGTTGTGACGTTGATTTGACCGTTGAATTTTGGTAATTTTCCAACCAATATTCTACAACACAAATACAACGTTGAAACAACATGCTTTTTGACGACGTTTAATCAATGTTGGGTTCTGACATTGAGTCGACCATTGAATTTTGGTAATTTCCCAACCAATATTTTACAGAGCAAATACAACGTTGAAACAACATGCTATTTGACAACGTTTAATCAATGACAGGTTGTGATATTGATTTGACCATTGAAATTTGGTCATTTACCAACCAAAATTGTACAACACAAATACAACGTTGAAACAACATGCTTTTTGACGTTTGTTCAATGTCAGGTTGTGACGTTGATTTGACCGTTGAATTTTGGTAATTTTCCAACCAATATTCCACAACACAAATACAACGTTGAAACAACATGCTTTTTGACGACGTTTAATCAATGTTGGATCCAGACGTTGATTTGACCTTTGAAATTTGGTCATTTCCCAACCAATATTCTACAACATAAATACAACGTTGAAACAACATGCTTTTTGACAACGTTTAATCAATGTCAGGTTGTGACATTGATTTGACCAATGAAATTTGGTAATTTCCCAACCAATATTCTACAAAACAAATACAACGTTGAAACAACATACTATTTGACGACGTTTAATCAATGTAAGGTTGTGACATTGATTTGACTATTGAAATGTGGTCATTTCCCAACCAAAATTGTACAATACAAATAAAATGTTGAAACAACATGCTTTTTGACGTTTGTTCAATGTCAGGTTGTGACATTGATTTGACCATTGAATTTTGGAAATTTCCCAACCAATATTCTACAACACAAATACAACGTTCAAACAACATACTTTTTAAAAACGTTTAAACAATGTCAGGTTGTGACATTGATTTGACCATTGAAATTTGGTAATTTCCCAACCAATATTCTACAAAACAAATACAACGTTGAAACAACATGCTATTTGACAACGTTTAATCAATGATAGGTTGTGATATTGATTTAACCATTGAAATGTGGTCATTTCCCAACCAAAATTGTACAACACAAATACAACGTTGAAACAACATGCTTTTTGATGACGTTTAATCAACTTTGGGTTCTGACGTTGATTTGACCATTGAAATTTGGTAATTTCCCAACCAATATTCTACAAAACAAATACAACGTTGAAACAACATGCTATTTGACAACGTTTAATCAATGATAGGTTGTGATATTGATTTAACCATTGAAATGTGGTCATTTCCCAACCAAAATTGTACAACACAAATACAACGTTGAAACAACATGCTTTTTGACGTTTGTTCAATGTCAGGTTGTGACGTTGATTTTGACCGTTGAATTTTGGTAATTTTCCAACCAATATTCCACAACACAAATACAACGTTGAAACAACATGCTTTTTGACGACGTTTAATCAATGTTGGGTTCTGACATTGAGTCGACCATTGAAATTTGGTAATTTCCCAACCAATATTTTACAGAGCAAATACAACGTTGAAACAACATGCTATTTGACAACGTTTAATCAATGACAGGTTGTGATATTGATTTGACCATTGAAATTTGGTCATTTACCAACCAAAATTGTACAACACAAATACAACGTTGAAACAACATGCTTTTTGACGTTTGTTCAATGTTGGGTTCTGACGTTGATTTGACCGTTGAATTTTGGTAATTTTCCAACCAATATTCCACAACAAAAATACAACGTTGAAACAACATGCTTTTTAAAGACGTTTAATCAATGTTGGATCCAGACGTTGATTTGACCTTTGAAATTTGGTCATTTCCCAACCAATATTCTACAACATAAATACAACGTTGAAACAACATGCTTTTTGACAACGTTTAATCAATGTCAGGTTGTGACATTGATTTGACCAATGAAATTTGGTAATTTCCCAACCAATATTCTACAAAACAAATACAACGTTGAAACAACATACTATTTGACGACGTTTAATCAATGTAAGGTTGTGACATTGATTTGACTATTGAAATGTGGTCATTTCCCAACCAAAATTGTACAATACAAATAAAATGTTGAAACAACATGCTTTTTGACGTTTGTTCAATGTCAGGTTGTGACATTGATTTGACCATTGAATTTTGGAAATTTCCCAACCAATATTCTACAACACAAATACAACGTTCAAACAACATACATTTTAAAAACGTTTAAACAATGTCAGGTTGTGACATTGATTTGACCATTGAAATTTGGTCATTTCCCAACCAATATTTTACAAAACAAATACAACGTTGAAACAACATGCTATTTGACAACGTTTAATCAATGTCAGGTTGTGACATTGATTTGACCATTGAATTTTCGTCTTTTCCCAACCAAAATTGTACAACACAAATACAACGTTGAAACAACATGCTTTTTGACGACGTTTGTTCTGACGTTGATTTGAGCATTGAATTTTGGTAATTTTCCAACCAATATTCTACAACACAAATACAACAACATACTTTTTGACAACATTTAAGCAATGTTGGGTTCTGACATTGATTTGACCATTGAAATGTGGTCATTTCCCAACCAATATTCTACAACATAAACACAACATTGAAACAACATGCTTTTTGACAACGTTTAATCAATGTCAGGCTGTGACATTGATTTGACCATTGAAATTTGGTCATTTCCCAACCAATATTCTACAACACAAATACAACGTTGAAACAACATGCTATTTGACAATGTTTAATCAATGATAGATTGTGACATTGATTTGACCATTGAAATTAGGTAATTTCCCAACCAATATTCTACGAAACAAATACAACGTTGAAACAACATACTTTTTGACAACGTTTAATCAATGTTGGGTTGGAATTTGGTCATTTCCCAACCAATATTCTACAACACAAAGTACCAGTGTTAGCTAAAATGTAAACAATTTACTACTCAAACTCTAACCCCAATGAACCGTGAAATGAAAACAAGACTGACTTTGATTCCAAATCAGCAGATTCAATCAAGCGGCGAGAACTGATAGAGACGTCATCGTGTTTGGCACGCCGCTGAGAGGCGTGACTGAAATGTAATCAGTCCCTCAAGATATGCCAGTTAATAAGCCAGTAATTACCATAACCAACGTGAACCCTGATTGACATCATAATATCATCCGAATCTCCACATGAGAGAAAGATATTTGACAATATTATTTGATTTCAACTATTGTGTTTCCCCCTTTTTGACCTAATTCTGCACGTATATAATGAGGCCGTTGGTCTCTCTGCTGACAGGTGTGGGTCAGTGGGGTCGATCCAGCCTCGGGCTAACTGAGCCTTCCTCCAGAGAGACCGTTGAACCTGAAGCATAACTTGCTTATTCAGACGCACAAGCAGCGGAATCTCAATCATTTCAAGGTCAAATGTGGGAACGTATCAATTCTAGGGAGCATTCAGACGTTTCTATGCACGTAGAAGAAAAAAAAATCAATTTTCAGAGTCGTCACCTGGCAACGCAGAACTCGTCGGTCGGTGGAAGGCGACGCATCGGGAATTGTTGACGTGTGAATCATAAATGAAATTGGAAGGCCAGTAAAGACTGCAAACTTTACATCAGCTGAGTCATCGTTTTAACGGAATGGAAACCATGTACAAAAAAAACAGGTTTAAAGCTTAAAGGTTAAATGTAATTTAGAAAAAGTTGCAACGTTGACTAATAAAACAAAGCTGTTTTTTTTTCTTTCTTTCAAACTGTCATTGCTCAAAACATAATATTGAATCAAAATCAATGTTATTATGAATTATTGACCTATCCAAGGTTCCGATTACTTCACATCAAATATTCCACTAAGAAAAATTTTGCAAATTTGGTAAATAAATAACCAAAACATTTATATTTTGTTGTTTTCTTACTGTACCGAAAATGAACCGAACCGTGACCTCAAAACCGAGGTACGTACCGAACCAAAATTGTTGTGTACCGTTACACTCCTAATGTACAGTATATATGTGTATATATGTATGTATATGTATTTATATTCATATATATGTATATGTATGTATGTATATATGTATATGTATGTATATATATACACTACCGTTCAAAAGTTTGGGGTCACATTGAAATGTCCTTATTTTTGAAGGAAAAGCACTGTACTTTTCAATGAAGATAACTTTAAACTAGTCTTCACTTTAAAGAAATACACTCTATACATTGCTAATGTGGTAAATGACTATTCTAGCTGCAAATGTCTGGTTTTTGGTGCAATATCTACATAGGTGTATAGACGCCCATTTTCAGCAACTATCACTCCAGTGTTCTAATGGTACAATGTGTTTGCTCATTGGCTCAGAAGGCTAATTGATGATTAGAAAACCCTTGTGCAATCATGTTCACACATCTGAAAACAGTTTAGCTCGTTACAGAAGCTACAAAACTGACCTTCCTTTGAGCAGATTGAGTTTCTGGAGCATCACATTTGTGGGGTCAATTAAACGCTCAAAATGGCCAGAAAAAGAGAACTTTCATCTGAAACTCGACAATCTATTCTTGTTCTTAGAAATTAAGGCTATTCCACAAAATTGTTTGGGTGACCCCAAACTTTTGAACGGTAGTGTGTATATATATATATACGTTAGGTCAGGAAAAAACAGAGGTTATATCATCCCTACAAGCCTGTTTCGCAGGTTTCCCTGCTCATCGGGGATCTACTATTGAGCACTGTATAACGGATAAACCACGGAAACCTCGACTATATGTATATATATACACATACACATATACATATACATACGCACACACACATACACATTAATATAGAGGTGCACTTCTCATAAAATGAGTAAAATCAATCTGGTGCTGGAACTATAGGGATGTAAAAAGGACTGCAACGATTAATCGATTAAATATATTAGGAAAAAAAGAGCTTTGATTCATACCATGTTGCTTCAATGAATCGTTTAATGAGTGTAACCAAAGATAAAATCTGCATAATTTCCCTGCAGCCTCTGCAATGTAGCGCTTAATGATGTGTGGGTGCCGTGAGTTTTTTTTTTTTATGTATTATTTATTTATGTTCAAAGTGCAATTTCTATGTTGATGATGCACATTTATTAGAAAAAAAAAGAATGAAGGTAATGGCAAGAAAAAAAAGTGTTGTTTATTTGAACTATTTTCCCTAAAATAAGCATTGAGGCTACAAAGTGTGTTTAATCTGAATGCTTGATTAACCGAATAAAATAATCAATAGCTGCAGGCCTTTATGTAACACTTACCAGTAAGGCTGCAATTATTACCGTATTTTCCAGACCATAGGGCGCACTGGATTATAAGGCGCACTGCCGATGAATGGTCTATTTTTAATCTTTTTTCATATATAAGGCGCATTAAAGGAGTCATATTATTATTTTTTTTTTCTAAATGTAAAACACTTCCTTGTGGTCTACATAACATGCAATGGTGGTTCTTTGGTCGAAATGTTGCATTGATGATGTTTTACAGATCATCTTCAAGCCGCTTTCTGACAGTCGCTTCCGGATGCGCCGTTTTGTGGGCGGTCTTTGTTACGTGGCTCACCTTCAGCAGCGTCTTCTCCCCGTCATCTTTGTTGTAGCGGTGTAGCGTGCAAGGACGGGAGTGGAAGAAGTGTCAAAAGATGGCGCTAACTGTTTTAATGACATTCAGACTTGACTTCGATCAATAACGGAGCACCTCATCCGGAAACAACAACAAGGCCGGAAATGTGTCTTGTGAAAAACCGTCCGACCGGAACTCTAATAACTAAAGTTCCTTGGGTGAATAATGTGAACTCACTACACCGGTATGTTTTAGCGCTTTCATGGCGAGTTTACTGACAGATATAAGTAAGAACTTTACACTACTTTATATTAGAAATGGCAACAGCGGATGATGAATGTCCCATAACAAGAAGATAGTGAAAAAGAAGAAGCTCATGGACTACGGTGTCGCCACGGACTACAAAGGCGGATCCACGCAATTTTTCCGGACTTATGCAGATCCCAAATACAAATCAGCAGGTACCAGAAGGTAAGAAAAGTTGCTTTTGCATAATATTGCGAAACAAAATGCCAGATAATATGTCTTACCTTATACACACACCATAATAATACTCGTATGTTGAAGCACATCAAGCGGTGTGGCTTCATAGCTTACCAAAGTCGTACTAAAACATTTTGATAGATGTTTGAGCGCCGTGTGTAATGTTCTATATTTTCAATGGAACATATAACATGGTGGTGTTGTTAACTTGAGTCATATTGCAGTCTACACGTATCTCTTATGTGTGACTGCCATCTACTGGTCACACTTATCATTTCACCATGTACCAAATAAAATAGCTTTGAGGTCGGTAAGCACAACCAAAATTATTCTGTACGTTAAGCGCACCGGGTTATAAGGCGCACTGTCGAGTTTTGAGAAAATGAAAGGATTTCAAGTGCGCCTTA